>NC_092724.1:4184172-4500873 GCF_047496885.1 Scyliorhinus torazame
GGGTGCTCCGGTTTCCTCCCACAAGTCCTGAAAGACGTGCTTGTTAGGTGAATTGGACATTCTGAATTCTCCCTCCGTGTACCTGAACAGGCGCCCGAATGTGGCGACTGGGGGCTTTTCGCAGTAACTTCATTGCAGTGTTAATGTAAGCCTACTTGTGACAATAATAAAGATTATTCCCTTCTTTATGACACTTCTTAAAACCTACCCTGTTAACCAAGCTAACATCTCCTGTGTGGATCAGTCTCATATTTTGTTTGATAATGCTGCTGCGAAGCGCTTTGGAACATTTTATTGTTATGTTGAAGGTGCTATATTATTATTGTTAATAGTTTACCTATGCTCACTTCCAGGGTCTCACACAGTGGCTACTTGCATGAAGAATTGGAGCCACAACGTGTTAAAAGGCCCCAATATTGTGTGATGCCACATTGCCTCAGACCACTGCAAGACTTAGCAAAGTGCTACAATGCATTACCAACTTTTCGGAGTGTTCGATCGGTTGGCAACAATAGAAAGGCTGTTCCCACCGGACTGTTAGGAACCAGATACCGCCAGGGATCACCTGAGCCACAAATGCTAACCCAACAGAAAAACAAAGGAATACCTGGAAAAACAGCTCCAGACCCCAGCACCACCAACGAAAAATGATGACAGCAAAGTGTCCCTGTTAAGGCCTCATCACCCTTGGCACCATCTTTACAGGCACCAAGCTCAATAATAGAGGACCAGGTTCGCTGGCCCGGCAGCTCCTGCATTGAATGTTCATGAGGCTGTCTAACATCTTGCCGGATGCATGTCTTGCATCAGAACTGCAATGTATTATGAGACTGACACTTCGGGTGGTAAATGTCAATAATTTCTGATATCATCTGATGTATTTTTTTTCATACACAAACACACACACACAGCCACGCAGATAAATGGAGCTTTAGTGTAGCTACTTGTTTCTGTGGAGGTGGATTACAGTAGTTGACAGGATCTGGTGTTGCAGCCCAGTGCAGAGTCACAGGAAAGCATTGTTGCTGCCCAAGACAACGTTTTGCTGGGGCTTCAGGAAGTGTGGTGTCGCCTGGGTTTGGGCCCACGTTCATTATGTTGGCCGAAAGAGATGATTTGTTCACAGCACTTTGATGGGGGGAATCGATGATAAACGGAATTTTACCCAGAGCAGCATTTTACATTCTTTTGTCCTTTGCCCCTGCTTTGCCACACACACACCTTCGTCCAGCGAACACCACGAGGACAACCTCTCCAATAGAAACAGCAGGGATTGGTTTTGGAAAATCTTTTCTTGCTTCGGGAAGTACGGGCGGGGTTTACCGACTGTCCAAGCCAGTGGGAAATTCCGACCCAACACCAGCGCACGGGTTTCACAGGGACGAGGGGGTGCCGTCGCTGAGAAATCCCATTGACCACCGCTGGCGGGCTGCTCTGCGCGGAAAAACACGCGACGGGGTGGTCAGTAAATCCCGCCAGGATTTTTCTGAAAAAAAACTGTCATAGGAGGAAGATTTTTCAAAAAATCCTTCATGTCATGCGGGAGTTACTGGCTTGATCAGGATTTATCACCCATCCCTAATTGCTCTTCAGAAGGTGGTGGGGAGTTGCCTTCGTCAACTGCTGCAGTCCCTGAGGTGTAGGTACACCCACAGTGCTGTTAGGGAGGGATTTCCAGGATGTTGACCCAATGACAGTGAAGGAACGGCAATATATTTCCATGCCAGGGTGGTGAGTGACCTGGAGGGGTTCCCCATGTGTCTGTTGCCCTTGTCCTTCTATTTGGTGGCAGTCTTGGGTTTGGAAGGTGCTGCCTAAGGAACCTTGGTGAGTTCTTGCAGTGCATCTTGTAGATGGTACACACGGCTGCCACTGTGCATCGGTGGTGGAAGGAGTGAATGTTTGTGGATGGGGTGCCAATCAAGTGGGCAGCTTTGTCTTAGAAGACATGTGAGGCTGCATGAACTACCTTGCCCGTGTAAGGGAATGGTGACCATTTTCAACTGTACATTGCAAGATTGACACATCAGTTATCATATGGAGAAGTTGTGTTTACTTGTAAACACAAAGGAAGCTTTGCAGACATCAGCAGCCTGGCATTGTGCCAGTTGGTAATATGGAAATTGCAGAAAGGTGCCAAGGGTGCTCCTGTGAAAATATTGCCAACGAATCAGCAAGTACTTCCATGTGTCTGTCCAGCAGCTGGGAAATGTACAGATGTAGGTTGGAAAATAGATATGAGCCACGGGATTCAACTCCTATAAATCCTTAATCGCAGATCCCGCAGCAGCATTAAATCTCCCTTAAGTTTGTTTTTCAAATTTTGCAGTTGATCCAGAATAACAAACTCAATTTATCCTGACCTTAATTTGGAGTACGAATTCCCATTCCTCGACATTGAATGGGAATTCCAGCTGGTCTGAAAGACTATTGAAAATTGACGAGTCGCTCCAGTATTAAAAATAACTGACAGCCAGTTAGAGTTGAGCGGTGCAACTCAATGGGAAAGTTTCTAAATGAGGTAGCGAGCAGGAACTGCCGCGAGCTTCCCGATGCGCGGCCCGGTGAGGCCGTCACCGGCATCAAACGTTAATTGGACCACTTAACGAAGCCCCATGCGTTTCACACTGCAAATTATGGTCGCACCGGCTGATTCGGCAGCGCCCGCCAGCTCACTGCTCGCAAGGGGGAGCAGCACTTAAACCGATCCGGCAAAGCAAACCCCACACAGCCCGCAGCCATTACACCAAGGAGACAAGCCTCATAATTCGGGGCGAGCGACCTGGCCAGATTGTTGGATGTGGTCGAGTACAGACGAGATGCCCTGTTCTCCCGGGTCAGCCACAGGGCAGCCCAGCTGGGGGCCCTGGTCACCGGACCCCAAACTCTGTACCCCAGACACCCGCACGTAACATTACCTGGAACAGGCACTGGCCCCCTCCCTGGTGCACACACCCACTCTCTGGTCACAGAGATGTGCCCTGTACTGGGGCCCAGCCCCTGGGTGTTTGGATGTTGGCTGCTGTGCCTGTAGTGTTGCTTCCCGCAGTGTCCAGGCATCGCGGTCTGATTGCGATGCTGGGCAATGACTCCCACATGCTACATGGCCCACCCACCCACAGGAATCCACTTGGGCTGTGTGAAGTGCTCACTTAACTACAATTGTCATTTTCCTATTAGCAAGGGCTGCACGGTAGCATAGTGGTTAACACAGTTGCTGGGGCATATCTAGATTTTTAAAAATATGAATGTTTCGCATAATTCGTTTGCTTTTGTACCCTCTGCCCCCATTAATGAATCCTAGCATCTCACACAGTTAGTAAACATCCTTCTCAACTTGTTCTGTTGCCTTCAAAGGTCTGTGTACATAAACCCACAGGCCTCTCTTTTCCTGCATCCCATTTAATATTCCACCATTTCGATTATAATGTCTCCCCTCATTCCTCCAACCAGAATGTACCACTTCACACCTCTTTGCGTTAACTTACGTCCATGTCCATGTCCCAGCCTGTCGATGGCCTCCTGACGAGTAGACTTTCAGCTTTGTGCCAACTACAAACTTTGGAAAGATTTTTATTCAACCAGTTTCTTCCCTTCCTCTCCCCTGCTGCAGCTGTTCATTCTTTGGCAGCTTACAGTTGCCCTCCAGTCATTGGAATCACACCTTCATGCCCTCTGTTTACACGTGAATATTGGCAGGCAGAGGGTGTCGGTAAATTTACACTCTGCTTCCAGAGTGGGAGCCCTGTAGGTGGGATTACTGGTCGCAGCTTTGGGGTTCCCAGCAGTTTTAAGCCCCATTTGTGAGTCAACTGAACAACTTTAATTGTCTAAGCGCTGAGTGGGCACAGGTTAAATGGCACCATTTACTAAGTAGTGTAAAGAGAAAGGAAATGTAATTTGTGTAAAAGAAAGAAAGACATATTTATGTATTTCCTTTCATTACCCAGGTCAACCCAGGGCACTTTATAGCCAATTAAATACTTTGAAATGGAGTGATTGTTGTAATGCAGGGAACATGACAGTCAATTGGTGCACAGCATGCTCCCACAGACAATAATGAGATAATTAGAACAAAGAACAAAGAAAAGTACAGCACAGGAACAGGCACTTCGGCCCTCCAAGCCTGCGCCGACCCTGCTGCCCGTCTAAACTAAAATCTTCTACACTTCCTGGGTCCGTATCCCTCTATTCCCATCCTATTCATGTATTTGTCAAGATGCCCCTTAAACGTCACTATCGTCCCTGCTTCCACCACCTCCTCCAGCAGCGAGTTCCAAGCGCCCACTACCCTCTGTGTAAATAACTTACCTCGTACATCGCTTCTAAACCTTGCCCCTCGCACCTTAAACCTATATCCCCTAGTAATTGACCCCTCTACCCTGGGAAAATGTCCCTGACTATCCACTCTGTCTATGCCCCTCATAATTTTGTAGAGCTCTATCAGGTCGCCCCTCAACCTCCGTCGTTCCAGTGAGAATAAACTGAGTTTATTCAACCTCTCTTCATAGCTAATGCCCTCCATACCAGGCAACATCCTGGTAAATCTCTTCTGCACCCTCTCTAAAGCCTCCACATCCTTCTGGTAGAGTGGCGACCAGAATTGAACACCATACTCCAAGTGTGGCCTAACTAAGGTTCTATACAGCTGCAACATGACTTGCCACTTTTTATACTCAATGCCCCGGCCAATGAAGGCAAGCATGCCGTATGCCATCTTGACTACCTTCTCCACCTGTGTCGCCCCTTTCAGTGACCTGTGGACCTGTGCACCGAGATCTCTCTGACTGTCAATACACTTGAGGGTTCTACCATTCACTATAATTGACCGGTTAATCTGTTTGGATGTTGGTTGAGTTTGAAATATTGGCCAAGCCATCAGGGAGAACTCCCCTACTCTCTGTGGAAATTGTTCCAATGGATCTACTAAGTCCGTCTGAGAGACGTTGGTCGAACATCTCACCTGAAAGATGGCTCATCTGTCATTGCAGAACTCTCTCAGCACTGCACTCAAACAACAGTGTAGATTTTGTGCTCAAGTAATGGGTGGGTTGTCTTATGTGGGAAGGTTGGAGAGGCTAGGCTTGTATCCACTGGATTTATAAGATTAAGAGGTGACTAGATGGAAACCGTTAAGATCTTTTTAAAAAATAAATTTAGAGTACCCAATTCATTTTTTCCAATTAAGGGGCAATTTAGCGTGGCCAATCCACCTACCCTGCACATCTTTGGGTTGTGGGGGCAAAACCCACGCAAACACGGGGAGAATGTGCAAACTCCACACGGACAGTGACCCAGAGCCAGGATCGAACCTGGGACCTCGGCGCCGTGAGGCAGCAGGGCTAACCCACTGCACCACCTGCTGCCCTCGAAACCTTTAAGATCTGCGGGGCATCGAAAGGATGGATGTGGAAGGTATTTTTCCTCTTGTGGGAGAACCTGGAACTAGGGGTCCCTTTTCAAAAATAAGGGGTCGCCCATTTAAAATAGAGATGGGGAGAAATCTTTTCCCTGAGGGTCGTGGGTCTCTAGAACTCTCTTCCCCAAAAGGCAGGGGAAGCAGCATCTCTGAATATTTTTAAGAGGGGAAAGATAAATTCTTGATTAACAAAGGGGTGAAAGGTTATTGGGGGTCAGCAGGAATGTGGGCTCGATGTTACAATTAGATAGGCCATGATCTTACTGAATGGCGGAGCAGGCTCGAGGGGCCGAGCGGCTTACACCTCCTCCTAATTCGTTTGGTTGTCTGTGATTCTTTGGGGTAAGAATTGAGCCCATGAGTTTCCTACTCAGAGTGAAGTGCCACCATTGAGCCATGGCTGGTGCACAGGAGTATTAACTCTGGTGAGCGAGCACAGGAGTATTAGCTCTGGTGAGCGTGCACAGGAGTATTAGCTCTGGTAAGCTTGCACAAGTACAATGTGTCGACCGGTTTCTTTTTTTTGGCTGGAGATGCTACAAATCAGTGAAATGTTCAAAAAAATAAACAATGAGAAGATGCATCAGATACTTAAATGTGGCACAACATCATTAAATCGAAGTGTCAGGGTATCCACCCACTACCCATCTTACTAAATGATTGTTTTTCCGCGCTAACGTTGCTCTGCCCTGTTAAATCCTTGGGCGGGTTATTTGCTGGCTCCATTTCCAGGAGCTTTGTTTGCTCTGGTGTAAATACCTGTAACTCCAAGCCATAATCAGGGTGGAGTTGTCATTCAGTGCGTCAGCTAATTTCCTGTTTATGCTACCAACAGCATTTTTTAAAATGCCAAGTGGTCGAGCTCCTTGATATCTCAGTTTTAATTCAGATGGATTACCCTTCCCAACGGGCATGCTCTTACCTGTACACAGGTGGAAGAAGAGGGCCAACTGAGGCAAGAGATCATGAGAGTGAATATTCACGGTAGAGGACAGCAGTGCACTTGTTGCCTTTATGCTTGGCATTGCATTTGTGCTTGTTCAATGCCATTGTTTACATGCTGTGTTAGGCAAATGAGTCAGACCAGGAAATTTGGAAGTTAAATTCCCATCAAGATTGGTGAAAAAAGCTGCGTAAATTCTGGCGTGATTTTAGTCTAAATTTGGATTGAAGAAATTCTTCTGTATTATTAATGACAACCTTGGAGGAGAAAATAAGCAAAATTTACAATCAGGGGCGGGATTCTCCGACCCCCCGCCGGGTCGGAGAATCCCCAGGGGCTGGCGTGAATCCCGCCCCCGCTGGTTGCCGAATTCTCCGGCACCGGATATCCGGCGGGGACGGGAATCGTGCCGGTCGGCGGACCCCCCACCCCGGCGATTCTCCGGCCTGCGATGGGCCGAAGTCCCGCTGCTGGAATGCCTGTCCCGCCGGCGAGAATCAAACCACCTCTCTTACCGGCGGGACAAGGCGGCGCGGGGGGGGCTCCGGGGTCCTGGGGGGGGGGGGCGGGACGATCTGGTCCCGGGGTGTGCCCCCACGGTGGCCTGGCCCGCGATTGGGGCCCACCGATCCGCAGGCGGGCCTGTGCCGTGGGGGGACTCTTTTCCCTCCGCCTCGGCCACAGCCTTCACTATGGCCGACGCGTAAGAAACAACCCCCCCGTGCATGCGACGCTTCCGCCGTCCAGCGAAGTCCTTTCGGCCCCGGCTGGCATGGCGCCAAAGGCCTTTCCCGCCGGCGCGCCAACCACTCTGGTGCGGGGCTAGCCCCTCAAGGTGAGGGCTTGGCCCTTAAAGGTGCGGAGAAATACCTTTGGGCTGGCCCAACGCCGGAGTGGTTCACGCCACTCCAACCTGCCGGGACCCCCGCCCTGCCGGGTAGGGGAGAATCCAGGTCCATGTTTGTTTTTCTACACTCTTGTTGGGTTTCAGCTCCAAGGGACCTGAAGTCTCTCTGGTATTGTCACTGGCCTAGGAATCCAGTGACCCAGAGTAAGCCCTTGGGACCCGGGTTCCAATCACACCAGGGCTGATCGTAAATCTGAATTCAATAAAAATCTGGAAACAAAAGTCGACTGATGACTTGAAGATTGTCATAAAATCCCATCTGGGGGAAGGAAATCTGCCATCCTTACCTGGTCTGGCCGACATTTGTTTCCAGGTCCACAACAATGTGAGTGACTCTTCAATGCCCCCTGAAATGGCCTGGCTAGCCACTCAGTTCAAGGGCAATTAAGGATGGGCAATAAATGCTGGTCCAACGATACCAACATTCAATGAATGAGCAAAAAAAATGCGAGCCTAGATATCTAGCGTTGGAATGATATTCGACTGTGGAACATGTCACAATCCAGCTTGGTCCTACACTCTTCCAATATCTCTCTAACCACACAATAATGGGAATGACTGGGTCAGTAAGGAAAAAGATTGACCATAGTCCTCTCTCTCTCTCTCTCTCTCTCTTTCTCTCTCTCTCCAGCTCCAGGATTATAAACCAATTGTGGTACCTTGTTTGTCATCAGCTCATTCAACACAGGTCAACGTCAAACTTTGGTTTTGGGTTAACACCTCACTGGGTGTTGCCTTCAAATGCCTGGTCTCCGGGGAAGCTTTGCAAAGCTCTGCTAATAGAGCAGATTTATCAGATTGCAACTTCAGCATTGAATAAATTACACGTGAACATCTTAAGAAGTTTCTCAAAGTAAACTCGAGCTGAAATTTCAGGGAGGTTATCAGAGCTACTCAGGTGACCCCCAGGACAGCTGTGTGGGACTTTAGAACCTCTTAGCTTAATCCACTCCTTCACTGTCAAGAATATTACCGAGTTTATCTATCTTTATATAAAATAGCTGCATTTTCTTTTTGCCTTTTAACTTGAGTAATATTGTAAATAAGTTTTATTCTACAGGGATACTATTCGGGTCTGGGCCTGAATTTCTGTGGAGTGACAATTGGAGTCGGATTACCACTCTGCTCCTATTTTACTGCCTGGAAATATCTTTGGTGCCTGTCTCGCCTCACCTTCCGACTCAGGCTGGGTGAGGCCTGTTCCGGGCAGTTAGCTACTGAGGCTTTCAGTCGCATGCTACAAAATTGGACAGAAGGAGCCCATTCCCCTACTTCATGGCACTGGCTGCTGTAAATCAGGTACGGCTAAAGATCCAGCCCCCCTCAAGCCAGGGAGAAGGCAGCTTTGACAGGTAAGTAGTTAAAGAGTGGTGGGTATGGGCAGTCATTGGGGGGTGGTCCGGGCAGTTGGCATGGGTGGTGGTGGGGGGAGGGGGGGGGTGGAGGAGAGGTTGAACAGGTGTGATGGGGAAAGGTCAGACAGTTGGCTTGGGGGCAGGTTAGGTCAGCGCTTGGGGGTGGTAGTCGGGGGCTGGGGGAATCCTGGGGGTGGTAGGCTGAGGGGTGGTGGGGAGGGGGTGAGGGGAGTTCCCTGAGGGCTGGGGAAATCCCATGGTGGGCGGGGGTTCGAGGAATTCCCATTGGGGGGGTGGGTTTGGGTCTGTATATTAGTTACACAAAAGCTAAGAGTGGTTTCACTAATTTCCTTTAGGGAGGGAAATCTTCCATCCTTACCCGGTCTGCATGTGACTCCAGACACACAGCAATGTGCTGACTCTTAAATACCCTCTGAAACAGCCCAGCAAGCCACCACTTCAAGGACAATGAGGGACAGACAACCAATGCTGGCACAGCCAGCGATGCCCATGTGCCATGAAAGAAAAATAACATTTCACTGCCTGGCCTGTGCTTGTTTAGTCTTATCTCTCCTGCAGCAAGACAATTGTCTTCAGTGTTTAAGTTATAAAGTCAATATTGGTTCCTGCTCCAAGTGACGCTTGCTGGAAAGGACATTGATGTGTATGTGCTTGTGTGTACGTGTTGATGGACACTGGCTGAGAGCAGACTTGGATGCAATGCCCCCATAGTTAATAGCCTGATTATATTCCCCATCTCGGTTTATGGGTCAGGTTCTGAAGAACTGCTGGTGCCCATGGACTTGTACCTCAGCATGAATCCCTGACTTCAGTAGGGATGTGGCGAGGAAAGGTAAGAACATTTGGAGGGAAGAGATAACACAATCCAGCCTGTCTCCCTTCACATTTGTGATGAAACACAATGAGCCCCTCACTGGAATATGATCCTATAGCCAATGGCTGCATGGCCCTTGGCTATGTGCACCAACTCTGACCATGGAGGGCATCTAGCTTCATCCAGCATCCACACTTGGACATCTCCAAACCTAAATCTGACTCTTCCAGCAGGATTGACTATGCAATGGGAATCTGAGCTGAGTTTCTCTTCTCTTAGCCAGGAATAGAGCGGCACTCATCCCACTGCTTCAGTTGTGATCTGCTAGCTTAGCACAGATTGGAGCTTGCACCATGTGACCTCCCTGGGCTTTATAATTTTATCTCCAACCTGCGAAAGTGGATGTAATCAGAAACGGGAACTCCTGAGGGATTGACACTGTGGTGATGTGCATCAATGTAAATACATGTAGGCTAGCTAGACACTAGAGGGAGTACCAAAGACATCACACACACACTCAACCAACAGATCAGATAGATAGGATACGACCAATGGACATTCACAATACACACGGAGGTGACACGACCACAGGGCGGCATTACACCAACCCATATATAAAGGACACCACACACATGATCTGCCTCTTTCCAGTGGAGACAGTCAGCGAGTACAGACACAGGGTTGATTCAATATTACACCCACCACGTGGATTGCAGCAACTGGTTAGTCAGTCTGGGTAGCTCAGTAGGATTAGCAGTTGTGTTGAACCCGAGTAATAGAAGTGTAAATAGTTTAATAAACGCGTTGAAGTTATCTCCACGTCCGAACCTTCCTTTGTCAAGTGCACCACAAGGAAGCCGCTTATGTTACACCTACAACGTAACAAATCAGACACCTTGTGAATATTTTCCCCCTCTCAATTTGAATATTCCGTCAGCCAAAGCCAATTGGATTCTTTGCTTTTTTGACCCATCAGGTCGGAAAATGACAAAACTGCGAATGTCGTGTGTGGCTTTTTAAGCACAATATAAATTCCATAAATTCTGCACTTCAATATTGTGCCAGCATATAGGAACCGTAACTTAGCAGGAGGTCATAAATGGGACCAACTCAAACAAAGCAAGTGTAAACAGTGCCTGGAAATGTCACAATCCCAGTAGTCTCCATGAGGCATTAGGGATGCTAGTAAAGCAGTCATTATCCTTCTATCATAATACCAAGAATTAAAAAAATAAACATTGAGTGTTTACAGCTGAAAGCAAACAGAAATCTGTGCTGATGTTGGAACTCCAGCTGAACGTTCACACAGTAGAATGGTTTCAGGAAAAAGCACTTTTGCAGTATCATCTCATGTTGAAATTTGTCAAAGGTTCCTCAAATTATAAACGGTAAAGGTTCCTCAAGCTATGAAAAGTGACAGTGACAGAAACACCTTTTACGGTGCAGATGGAATCGTTTGGAACAAATGTTATTAGAAATAATAATAGACAGGTCATTTGATTATTCATTGCTTCAGTAACAAATGAACAAATAATGCACCAACTTTAGGCATAGGCAACATAAGCATTTCAAAGATTAGGCCCCGTTATGCATTTCCCTCTTCCATCAACTCTGGTAATATTTGCTGCCTTTTTGTTAGACTTTGTGGATTTTTGCAAAAGGCAGCCTTTTGTAGAAGCTACAAATCGACAGATCATGAAAGTATTGATAACATTGTCAAAAGTGTTCGCATGTCCCTTGCCCAATGTTGTGACCCTGATGAAGATGTTTAGATTCTCAGTTTCCATCTTGATTTGAGTAAGAGGGTTGAATGGGTGTGTCCGTGGCAATCACCATGATGACGGTAACCGATATCATTGTGAGTATCGGCAACAGAATGGCAGGAAGAGGAGTAAGATGTTGATTAGTGGCTACTTGATATATGTAGGCTGAAAGGGTTGTGTGGGGAGGGAGGGAAAAACAGAAGAGAAAAGAAACACCTCAGGCATGCGAACATACAAAACTGATGGGCTGGATAAGAGCAGCTGGGCCGATCAAGCCTGCAGGAGTTTATGGAGCTTAGCAGTATCCATGAGAAGTTCTACTCCAGGGGATGCAAGAAGAACTGTCCCCTATTTAAGACCTACTTGAGAGAGAGCTTTAAACACAAGGCTGGAATTCTCCGCTCATTACTATTCACTTTTCCTGCTGGCAACGCACCCTCGCCCGTGGGTTTCCCAGTGGCGTGGGGCGGTGACAATGGGAGATTTCATTGACAAGCGACGGGGGTAGAGAATCCCGCTGCCAGTGAACAGCACGCGGCCGAGAAACACGCGGCTGGGAGAACAGCGAATCCCGCCCAAGATGCCGCTGAAGAATGGAAACTAAACTGCGTTTTAGCTGCTCGGTTACCCAGCTCTTATTCAGCCGAATAAACTTCTACAGTAAGAAAAGACATTATTGTTGTCAAACTAACCGTCACAAGACCATCACTAAATGCTTGATTCTTAATCAGTTGAGTTAGTCCCAGTATTTTATTCTCTTCTCTCCCATTTAATTACTTACATGTGACTTGTGTCTGCTCGTGCAGTGAGTGAAAACCCTTTGATATGTGCCTTTGAGGCGGGAGAAGGTTGGAAAAGTTTGGAGGGAATTTTCCAGCCCTGTGCTCGGGTTTCCTGTTGATGCAATGCATATCACACACTGATGGAGGGAATTTTAGCAAAACGTCCCGAGGTCACCTTTTCTATTAACCATTTTGTTTAATGTTTAATGTTGGTCTGTCTGGGTCCATTTTGAGCATGTGGGAGTGAAGCAGAGAAAAGGCGTTGTCAGCCTGAGAATTGATTTAAGGTACACACCAGGAAAATCAAAACAGAAACACAGGGGGAGCAATGTGCCAATTAAAAAACACAGACAACATACAACATACTAAGTGGTACTATTAAAACCATAGACAACAAGCATTGGGCAAACCTGTCCACTCTTTCAGTTATACACACCTCTAGACTCGGAATTCCACATGCAGGAATGCCAGCAGTTATGCTGTTATCCCATCCACTGCTGCTGCCTTCCAGTACTGCGAGTTGGCAGAGTCACTGAGGGACACTCCATTTTTGGGGTGCAGGCATTTTGGGTACAAATGCCACTTGCCCGATGTGCCCAGAACCTTCGATGACCACTGGCCAAGACTGCCTTTGTTCAGACTGACCTATGAACGAAGAGAAACTTATGTCTCTTTGGAGATCCAGACCCTTTATCCGGCCTGGATTTCTTCATCCATGTGCCCCACGTGCAAAACCAACCACAACAGCTCCAACAGCAACTTAGCACCTTTAACATAAAGAAATATCCAATGGCGCTTGATAGGAGCATGACGAAAGAAACTATGACACAGAGCCATACAAGTGAGGGCGGACAGTTGTCCAGGAATTTCTGGGACCGCCCTATAATGTGGCCTTTCATCTGATGTCCCGGGTCGGCCTTTCCATTATGTGTTTTGTCCCAGATTTCTGGTGTCTCGCCAGCCCTTTGTCTTTGTACATGTGTCGGATGCAGCAGGCTTGTGGCTTGTGTTTGGGGTCATCCTGTCGGTGTTGGAAGGCGGTGGGTGGTGGGTGGGCTGCAAACGTGTCATTCCCCCCCTCTCCCCTTGTCAATGTCTTGCCAGCACCCAAACAACAAAGTGCTCCTTACTTATTTGGACCAGGGTTGGTCACCCTGACTAAGGGGTAGAATGTAGTGGCCTCCCACTGGCAGGAGTTTCCAGTCCATGGAGCTTTGAATGGCTCACCACATTTATCATCCCTGCCCCCACCATGATGGGGCAGCTACATTCTTCCCAATGTAGAAGCTTGATCAAAGAGGTAGGTTTCGAGGAGTGTCTGAAAGGAGGAAAGTGTGGTCGAGAGGGGATTCCAGGGCGTTGGGTCTAGGCAGCTGAAGACATGGCCACCAATGATGGAGAAATTAGAATTCATAAGTTCATAAGCTACAGGAGCAGAATTAGGCCATTCGGCCCATCAAGTCTGCTCCGCCATTCTATCATTTTAAAAAACAATTTAATTTTTTTGTTATAAATTTAGAGTACCCAATTCATTTTTTCCAATTAAGGGGTAATTTAGCATGGCCAATCCACCCAACCTGCATATTTTTGGGTTGTGGGGGCGAAACCCACGCAAACACGGGGAGAATGTGCATACTCCACACAGACAGTGACCCAGAGCCGGGATCGAACCTAGGACCTCAGCGCCGTGAGGCCGCAGTGCTAACCCACTGCGCCACCGTGCTGCCCTTCCACCATTCTATCATGGCTGATATGTTCCTCACCTGCTACCTACAAAGCTGCAGACCAAGAGCTGGATTGCGAAATCAGCCAGATCATCTCCTCCCTAGAACACATGATCTAGGAGCGGGAGTTGGCAATTTAGCCTCGCGAGCCTAACACCCTCAATGTGATCATGGCTGATCCCATCCCAATTGATTATAAAGGTTAGCACGTCCAAGGCAACATGATAGTTTTACCTTCTCTCTGAAGCACAGCTGGTGAGGGCTATGTCTGTATTTGGTCAAGTTGGCCAATGCAGGTGGGTATCAGAAGCTTGAGGTGTGATTACTTCGCTGGGAATTTTCCTCCTCCAGCTATTCCAGGATGTCCAATAGTAGGAATGCCCATGTCTAAGAATGTGCTTACAACTAACGTTAAGCAACTGGTGGGAGCAGGAATGAAGTTACTGAGGGTGCATTGCCAAAGGAGCGCTGAACTACAGATAAATAGCAGCATGCAGTGGTAACAATATTGCCTCACCCAATTGTGATAACATGACTGATCAAAAAATGTTTGTAAAATTAATCATTGTGTTGCTTTCTGATTGCGAAATATAATGAATAACCAATATTCAGAAGTCAAAATATAGTCAATAATGAAGAACCGTCACACAGCTGGTATCCTTGTTTAAGAGCTGTGCAGTATGTGTTGCCATGGGATATAGAGAAGACCAGCATGCAAGCTTTTTCCTACATGGGGTGTTGACTATTTTGCCACTTCCTGCTGATTCAATTACATCTGGGCTCCCCAGTAAAAACCAGTCATCACTTTAGCACATTATTCAAAGTACTTGAGTGCAGAAGACTGTGCTGTGGAAGTCGGAAAGTCGAGCAAAGTTAGTCTTATAATACGACTGAGAATTAGCTGTGGGAAACGGAATCAGAGCAGCCAGAAGAGGGAAGCTCAGTCCAGTTTCGAAAGTAAACAATGAGGAGAGCTCAGGAACAATTAGAGACTGGGCGAGAGAAAAACTGTACACTGAAATGTTGGAGACTCATATACGAATATTTTGCACAGTCATCTGAAATCTTCCTCTTTCCTGTCAGCTTAGTTGTGCTTTGGCCTTATCTAGTTTGCTCAGTGGACTAGACAGCTGGTCTGTGATGCAGAACAAAGCCAGCAGCGCGGGTTCAATTCCCGTACCAGCTTATCCGAACAGGTGCCGGAATGTGGTGACTAGGGGCTTTTCACTGTAACTTTATACTTGTGACAATAAAAGATTATTATTATTGTTTAATTTTGATTTGGCCACAAGAACCATTTCAAATAGCAAGTGTTTGTGTGCCAGTATCCTCCAGCCACTGGACTACTTTGCTGGTTTACCTAACAAGACGACAGTGAGCCAGATTCCGTTTTTAAAAGTACTGTTTTCTCAGCATGGTTGCATTTCTTAGTTATCCCAATTTGTGTGGGAAGGTGTTGGTGACATCAACGTTGGTGATGTTGCTTGAAATGCCGCAGTCGTGTGCTGATGGCTCTTTTTTAAACCAATCATTTCAGAGGCTGTGGGCATTGTTGGCTGGGCCAGTATGTATTGCCCATCCCTAACTGCCCCCCACCTCAGAGGGCATTCGAGAGCTAACCACATTGCGGCTCATTTCTTTCCCTAAAGGACCAGATGGGTTTTTACAACAAAGGTTTCATGGTCATCATTAGACTTTTATTTCCAGATTTGTATTGAATTGCCATGGGGGGATTTGAACTCGGGTTCCCAGATCTTGCCCTGTGCCCCTGGATTACTAGCCCAGTGACAATACCACTACGCCGCTGCCTCCCCTCATGGTGCTGTTAGGTAAAAAAGCCTGTCATAATATACACATCAGTATATGATGGTGCAGAGACACACACTGACTGACACACTGCAAGACCAATCAACACACACAACACAGCAGCCAATCACCAGTTAGGGCATGGTCACTATAAAGACAGAGGGCACTAGTTTTCCCGCTCATTCGGGATGCAGCCTCTGAGACAGACAGAGCCCGCAGTCAGTAGCACAAACATCCACCATGTGCTGGCAGTATAGGCTGGTCAGGTTAGGCATAGGTCTTCAGTCAATCTAACATAGCGTCGACCCACAGTGCAAGTATGTTTAACAGCTCTTAGTTGAATAAAATAGAGTTGTACTATAACAAGTGTTGGTAGCCTGTCTATGTTACTGCTAAGGTAAACGCAGTCTCCACAGATCCAGAGTACCCAACACATCAAAGCCCAAGAGGTGTTGATGAAGTAACGGCATTGTATTTTCAGATCAGAATGGGGAAATGTGGAGGTGAAGGTGTTTGTATAATTTACTGCTCTCGATCGTACAGGGTGCAGGGGAGAGAAGTGGCAAGTATGTTCGTTAAGTTATTGCTTTGCACCCCATTGTACATACTGCAGTCACATCGCACCAATTATGGAGAGGGCATATTTTAATCTGCCATTGGCAGAAGTACCCTGACTGATGGAGCTTTTTGCTTTTTATTTGCTGCTGTATCTATTTAAGCAGGTTTCTGCTGAGCCTTGTGAATGGTGGAGATGGGTTAGGATGTGTATTACACATCAACTACTGCCCTAGTCTGAGGACACAATCCACCTACACTTCGGGTCAATGGTAAAGAAACATATTTGCATGTGTGTATTTGCATGTTTTAGGGATGTTAACACTTTAAAGTCAATTCGGACTAGGCTGCAATGGTTCAGATTTGCCTTGCTGAAGTCAAAATGCTTTACACCTAGTTTAGTTTTGAGGCTTTGTGTTCATGCCTGTATCCATGATTGGAGAAAGGATCCACGCGTGCTTCACTACTTTGGCCCATGACCCAAGTCTTGGTTATACTTGTAACACAGTCAGAATTTAATTAGCGGACCATATCCCAGAACTGGAACAAGTGGAGCAGAGTCGGCACGGATTTGATACATGACTGTGTCTGGCTTGAAGTTACGCCTTTTGAATCTTGCTGTGTTCAGCAAACAGGCAGCTGCACCCAGCCACAAGTGTAATTTTGACCTGGCTCTATTTCCCTTTTCTTATTTTATAGGAAGCATGGTCTCGTTGTTTTCACACAACGTTACTTCCAACGCCACAGGAACATTTTGCTCAGCAGCCAAGCAGTCTTTGCTGTGAACTTGAGCTGGCTTTTCATTGCTATGTTTAAAAAACCCGGTACTAATTGCAAACAGGGGATATTTGAACATTGGTCATGCTTGCTACTCCCCATGTGTTGAGTTTTAAATCTCAGCATGTCATCAGGAAGGAGGCAAGGAGAATGGAGCAGAAAGTTCCCAGCCGGGGGATAAAATCATCACTGGGTTACTTTAATGTGCTAACAGCTGGCTCAAAACCGATGTTGCCAGTGGCTGGGGAGCAAATTACCGATCCAGCCTGCTGGCTGTGAAGACATGATGAGACAAAGTAAAGGAAATGTAATTTGGTTCCAGTAAAGACGATGGTTTAATAAAGGCGAAAGGAGTCAGATGAGTAACATAAAGGAAGCGTTTATTTATCGCACACATTATTTACAAAGGGGCCCAGTTCGACTTCACTGGGTCCTCTCTCTCTGTCGGTCGGTTCCTACCTGCTTGACCCACCTTGGTATCAGCCCCGGGGGAGCTCATACTCCTCGAGCCACACGGGAAAAACAACAAAGCCAGCCCCGTGTGCTCTGTGCAGCTTTATTTTGCTTTGCCTCCTCCTCTTCTGTTGACAAACATTCATCCACTGATCACAAGATAGATTCAGACGAAGACCATGTGGTGACTCCTTTTCATTCTTCCTTCCGGAGCATAATCTCTTCCATCTTCCTGTCACAGCATTCAGCTGTTCCTTAAATAAGACGGGTGCCCCCTTGCCTAAGTGGCCACACTTCCCACATAGGTCTGGATTTTTGCCTATTGGGCCTGAACACTGGTGTGAAATCTGCTTCTGGCCACGATCAGCCCTGGAATGTGATTTTCCACCGGCCGGCCCAGTCACAGGCATCCAGCACAAAACCTGCACTGGGAATGGCTGAGCAGCGCCAGGGTGGGCGAGCAGAGGGCGGGTGCCGAGAAAAGGGAGGGCGTGGGGTTGGCGTTTCTACTGTGCTCCCTCAGGAGCGCACCGGGAAAGAATAAACTGTGATGGAAAAACAATGCAAAAAAAGTCTGGGAGCAGGTTCAAACACAAACCTCAGTCCCTTTACAAATGTTGTCTCAGCTCAGAGAGTCCACCTCTCCCCAGATCCAGGTTGAAGCTAAAACGTAAACGCCACATGGCAAATCGACCCATTCGCCAACCATAAAAGCAGACTTGCCGAATTGGCCTCTTAATGGGTTAAATTGTCCACCTGATTGTTGGCGGACACACTCTCGACTTGCACTTATCCACTTATCGGAATATTGCTGGAGTGCGCGATGACGCTGCACACATGCCCGAGGTCTTCATGCCTGATTTCATTATCTCCTGGGTTGGGTGCGGGCAACGTAACAATCTGGCCATAAACCGAGGCAGATTGTTTGACTAAGGAAAATATCAGGTTCCAAATCCAATCTTTCTTCATCTGATATCCATAAATGACCATATTCCAGCTGATGCTATTGGATAATGAGCAGGAGTGGGAACCTGGATGTTTCAGAGGCACTGTGGTGAACGGCAGCATTCCGCTGAAACTGGCCTTTTCCGGCCTGGAATATTAAATGAGCTCACTGCACTTTAAAAAAAAAAAATTTAGAGTACCCAATTAACTTTTTATCATTAAGGAACAATTTAGCGTGGCCAATCCACCTGCCCTGCACATCTTTGGATTGTGGGGGCGAAACCCACGCAGACACGGGGAGAATGTGCAAACTCCACACGGACAGTGACCCAGAGCCGGGATCGAACCTGGGACCTCGGTGCCGTGAGGCAGCAGTGCTAACCACTGCGCCACCGTGCTGCCTGAGCTCATTGCACTTTTAATGGAATTTCATGGTATTTGGATTATTCTTTTACAGTTATTGGGCACGATCAAGCAACCTCGCCGCTCCCCACTCGGTGACACAATGAGGCCGTTAAATCTCGCGGAACCACAGAATCCCGCTGCCAGCGAAAGGCCGGAATTCCGGCCCCGATTACTGAGACTTTGATTTAAAAAAAAAACATTTAGGGTACCCAATTATTATTTTTTCAATTAAGGGGCAATTTAGCGTGGCCAATCCACCTACCCTGCACATCTTTGGGTTGTGGGGGTGAAACCCACGCAGACCCGGGGAGTATGTGCCAACTCCACATGGACAGTGACCCAGAGCCGAGATTCGAACTCAGGTCCTTAGCGCCGCAGTCCCAGTGCTAACCATTGCGCCACATGCCGCCCTCAGAGACTTTGATTTTAAGTGAATTTAAATTCCTCCAGCTGCCTTGGTGGGATTCGAATCTGTGTCACCAGGGCAGGAACCTGGTTACTAGTCCAGTGACATCACCAGGGCCTCACCATCTCCCGACCATCATTAAAAACATTTTTTTTAGAGTACCCAATTCATTTTTTCCAATTAAGGGACAATTTGTAGCATGGCCAATCCACCTGCATTGCACATCTTTGGGTTGTGGGGGTGAAAACTAAGCAAATAAGGGGAGAATGTGCAAACTCCACACGGACAGTGGCCCAGAGCCGGGATCAAACCTGGGACCTCAGCGCTGTGAGGCAGCAGGGCTAACCCACTGCGCCATCGTGCTGCCCTCATTAGACATTAGGAAGGATGTTGTCACTTAGTTTGCCAGAGAGTGTAGTAGAGATGCAGATTTAATTGGTGTCCACATTGCAGCTAGACGCTAACTTGGTGGAGTTAGTTGGTTGATCAATGAGGTGAAATGGACTGAATGGCCTTATCCCTTTTTGTTCCATTCTTATTTCTTCCTACCCTTCCTCATGGGAACACAGCGTAAGTGATCAGTGCCATCAAACTGTTTAGCATTTGATTAGGTCAGGCTAACAAATAAAAGAGTTGATTATTGGTTGGGGGGTGTGGTCCTAAAACATATCCAAATTGTTTTTTATACATACTCCTAAAAGCTGACTGATTAATAGTTGAACACACTGGAACATTATAGTTGGCCATGCGCCAATTCTAGGAGAGCTGTGGGATGACAATACATCTTCAGGGTCTGTAACGCTGGTGCCAATACCTTGTAGTTCCAAAACAAACTTACAGATGTGTCTTGTGTATAGACAACAACATTTTTCAGATGGAGCTCATACCAATGACACCACACCCAAATGTCTTCTGCAAGGTGGATACTTTCTTGACGTGCGGATTAAAATTCTCAAAGAGATATTGCGATGGGAGGGGAGGTGCTTGCGAGGGGAGAATGCCTCATCTGCTCCTCAGGGAAGGGAGAGGGAATCAGTCTGCAAATACACGGGGCTTAGCCCATGTCAGGGAATCATTCCTTAGCTTAAGGCTCTCTTTCCGTACCTGCATGTGCATGTTACTTTATGTTAAATGCAAAGCAACGTACACTTGCAGGTTAGCACCCTTCAGTGAAAAGCCCCTGGATTTCTTAGGGCGGGTCTGTCTGATCGTGCAAGGTTTTGTACAGCGCCATATTTGGTGACTTCAAATAGGGCGTCATAAAGGAAAAGGGCAATGCACATACAAATTAATCAACTACCGGTAATCAAAAGGATCAGTGTCAGGGTGCTGTGGATTCAGACTAATGTGTAGCACGGGCTGCATCGCTAATGGTTGCTGCAAAAACAAGAATATTATGTCATCTGTGTCAACCTATGTTCTAACACTGGTTTAGTTTCCGAAATCCACCAGCATCATGGAACATACAGTGCAGAAGGAGGCAATTCGGCCCATCGAGTCTGCACCGACCCACTTAAGCCCTCACTTCCACCCTAACCCCGTAACCCAATAACCCCTCCTAACCCTTTTTGGTCACTAAGGGCAATTTATCACGGCCAATCCACCTAACCTGCACGTCTTTGGACTGTGGGAGGAAACCGGAGCACCCGGAGGAAACCCACGCAGGCAAGGGGAGAACGTGCAGACTCCGCACAGACAGTGACCCAGCGGGGAATCGAACCTGCGACCTTGGCGCTGTGAAGCCACAGAGCTATCCACTGTGCCATCGTGCTGCCCATCCTGGTGTGTTTCCTGTGAACAAAAGTGAAGGGACCAATAGTTTGTGTTCACTTAGTTCAATGGATAAATGCTTCTTCCAACTGTTGTAGAACTTATTGGTTCAGCATCTTATACACCACATTGCAAACTGCAATGACGAGAGTGTAAAAATTGGCTTGACTGACTTTACGTGAGAGAGTTAAAGGTGGAATACTATGCCATGTTTCCTGCTCCAGATCACTATCCAATGACCCTGTTGATGAGAACTCAACCACAACATCTGTCTGATATCCGTCCAACACTCAGGCCAGGGTTTTCTCAGCAGGGTGTAAGTCACAATGTCCCGAGGTTGTGCGAATGAGCAGCGGGACCACAGTGGTGATATACCCGCCGCTGGGCCCGCTGTCCAGTTAAGGATGGTGAGCTGGCTCTCAATGCTGCTGACCCAATCAGAGAGAGGTGGCTGCTACTGAGGGACCAAGACGAGTGAGAGGAGGCCTGCATTTTGAAATGCCCTCACAGGGAAGAAAGAGGATTCATTTATCTGCCAGGGCCAAGCCGGCAGGCCCCAGCATCCGGAGGGTGATACATCTCCAGCGGCGGTGAAGGGGCCCCAGGGGATGTCCATTTCTGACAGCGTTTCCCCCCCTTTTAGACCTTGCAGCCTCTGATTCCAATGGCACCCCCACCCCCCAGGAGATGGCAGGGTAGCTGCCTCCAGACAGATGGGGTATCTCTCTGTCACAGGCAAAATGCCAGCTGTGATTAATGTTGGACATTCAGATACAGTGGGCAGAATTCTCTGTCGGCTGACGCTGGAATTGGGAAATGCGATTGGGCAGAGAATCGGTTTTGACACCAAAATCCTGGTGGACGCCGGTTTCTCGCCAAATCACAATTCTCCGGTGCCTCAATAGCGGTGTCAATGCGTTCCACTCCGCACGTACAGTTACTGTCATTGGCGTATCATTAGCGGACCTGACCCGGTATTCTCTGGGACCTCCGCGATTCTCCGCCTCCACTGGGGCAAATTCCCGATGGCGAGGTTCACTTGGGCTTTTAAAAATCGTGAAACAGGCGCCCTGGCTGCTGAGGGAGAGAGAGAGGGTACGGAAAGTGTCCAACATCGCCATAGTTTGCTGACAGTCATGCCACTGGCCGGGGGGCTGCTGCCAGGGTCGGGGGGAGTAGCAGGGTGTGGCCAGCTGGTGGGCTGTGGGGTCAGGGTGGACGGGCATGGCACACCATTGCTGCGGCAGGCAAGACAGCCATGCAGCTGGACAGCCATGGGTCGGATAGATGTACCCCCAGGCCTCTCCCCTAGGGGTACCCTCTGCTCCCAGCTGACCCATCAGCTGTCTGGGCGTGCTCCAGCGCAACCAGTTCCATCTTGTTGGCTGGGAGGAGTGTGTGTGGGGATTGTGATGTTTATGTTCAACTGCAGCGCGTCAGCCTCCTGAGTGACAATCGCAAATCTGGCAAATCCTGTACCGGTTCCCATTGGAATCGATTGTGTTCCACGTGGAGCCGGTGCTGCCCCTCAACAGTCTGCTGAATTTGGGATGGCACTCACAGTGCCAGGGTCCCAGGTTTAATTCCAACCTCGGGTGACTATCTGTGTGGAGTCTGCACTTTCTCCCCGTGTCTGCGTGGGTTTCCTCCGGGTGCTCCGGTTTCTCACAGTCCAAAGATGGGCAGGTTAGGTGGATTGGCCATGATAAATTGCCCCTCAGTGAACAAAAAGTAGGTGTGGTTACTGGGTTACGGAGCTAGGGTGGGCGATTGGGTCCAGGTGGTTGTTCTTTCCAAGGGTTGGTGCAGACTCTATGGGCTGAATGGCCTCCTTCTGCACAGTAGGGATTCTATGATTCTATGAATCGGTCCAATTGCAGCACCAGTTTTGCCGTTGTAGTACTCCATGAAACCTGCTCCGGTGCAACACTCTCAGGAACGGAGAATACTGTCCAATGAATTTTTTAAAATTTAGAGTACCCAATTCTTTTTTTTTTCCAATTAAGGGGCAATTTAGCGTGGCCAATCCACCTAACCTGCACATCGTTGGGTTGTGGGGGTCAGACCCACACACACATGGGGAGAATGTGCAAACGCCACATGGACAGTTACCCGGGGCCGCGATCGAACCTGGGTCCTCAGCACCGTGAGGCAGCAATGCTACCCACTGAGCCACCGGGCCACCCCAGATATATTTTATTATATGTATTTGTTGCAGTAAGGGTTAAAAGCCTGGGTTACTGTGTGTAGGACTGCTACAGTGGTATTTTTTAATGAATCCTGGTTTACAAGACAACGAGGCTTTTTGGAGCCAGAGGTGCAATTAAAGCATCGTAAAAGTTTGGGCTCATAGACTTTTATTTATATTAAGAGGGTTCCCAGCAGAGTAGTTAATGGTTCTGTTTAGTAAGATGAAGTCATTAATGGGAGGAGCCAGGGGCTGAAGAAGTCACGTGGAGATTTTCAGGGTTATTATTTGGCTGGAAGGTCTTTGAAGAAATACAGCCAGAGATTCTGCATTATTCTGACAGGGTGTCAGGTCTCTTTCTTTAAAGCAGTCACAAAAGATCTCTCTATCTCAAAGTGGAGTATTCAAGACATCTCTGTACAGCAGGTATTCCTGAGTGTTAACGGTATTTAAGCGTGGACTGGGATCTGAGATGGTTTTATTGTTTGACTGGAAGTAAAGATAGCAGTTAAGGATTATTGTGTCATGGTATTGATTATCATTGTTTAAGGGGTAATGATAAGCTATTTTCTTATGTGATGTTAAAGCTATTTTAATACTTTGTTAGTAATAAAGTTTGTTTTCATATACCATATCCCTATTTGTGCATGCAGTCACTCCTGGAGTACAGTATCCTCTCTTCAGTCTTACAAAATTAAAATAAAATATTGGTGTTTCAGTCCAGTATTCTGGCCACTGTTGGGGTCTGGCCTGGAATCGTAATACAGCGGCCCAGGATGATGATCCGCAATTTGACCAATTGTCCAAATTGCTCCCTGCCTGCAGACAAAGCCATTCCTGCCACTGGGAAACCTCCCCGCTGGTGAAACTGCCATCCTTGGGCCGCGTCCTGGAGCCTTATCGGTCTGTTCTCACTGGAACGACGGAGATTGAGGGGCGACCTGATAGAGGTCGACAAGACTATGAGTGGCATGGACAGAGTGGATAGTCAGATGCTCTTTCCTAGGGTAGGAGAGTTACGTACTAGGGGACATAGGTTTAAAGTGCATGGGGAAAAGTTTAGAACAGATGCGCGAGGCAAATTGTTTACACCGAGGGTGTTAAATATATGGAACGCGCTGCCTGGGGAGGAGGTGGGAGCAGGTACGATAGTAAGGGGCATCTACACAATATATGAATAGGGTGGGAATGGAAAGAAATGGATTCCGTAAGTGTAAACGGTTTTAGTTTAGGCAGGTACCATGGTCAGCGCAGGCTTGGAGGGCCGAAGGGCCTGGTCCTGTATTATTGATCTTTGTTCTCCTTGGTGCTGCTTCACCCGTCACCCGGGAACCGGGAAAATCTTGCCCTTGGTATCTTCATTCACACATGAAGAAAGTTTCCCCGAGGGTTTCCAGTGCTGCTGGGACCATATGTCACCACGGAACCACCACTTTCAGGAATGCAGAGAATAAAAATGACGGAAAATTGGAAAACATTAAACGTGGAGAAAAGGGAGAGTTTGTGCCTGTGCGGCAGTGTTACATAACAGTCCTAACATTTGCCAGCGAGCCTTTTAAACCAGTGCAGTAAACTCCACATGCATTGTATTAAAAAGCACCAATAAAAAATGCTTGCAATGCTTCAATGTGTCCTTTGTACATTGGGCACAAAAAGTATAATTACAAATGAGGATTTCAAATAGCTGGCGGATTATAAGTTAAATACGATGTAAAATAACACAAGTTGAAGCAAATCCTTAATTAAACGGTATTTTAATCGCCTTTCCATTACGTACAATAGCACTACAGGGTGGATGGAAAGAAAAGAGTGCAAATATATTTTAATTATACGAAATGTAGAACAGAAGTGTGCCAGGTCCAATCTCGTCCTGGTATGCCCCCCCCACAGGAACCAATGAAAGTTGGCAGCTGTGGGTAAAATGGTTCGGCTGGTACTTCCACATCGCATTTTAACCACAAACCTTTCAAGCCTAACAAATAATACAGGTGATAAATGTTGAACTGAAAGCCACAGAACTGTTAACAGTCAAATATTCTAATGCTTCCTGGGTGTATTTTGTTCTATATAATAAAGACCGAGGAGTGTGAGGTAGATTATTATCATTTACTGTTAACAGAAGTTTTGTGATTTAAGGTATCGTCTAACCATGACTTAAAGGGAAATGAGAACCGTAAACACAGAGATCTTGCGGCCATACAGGCGGGTGAGTGGGTGTCAGTTTCTTTAAACTGTTCTTGTAGTTCCTGAAATGTGAATTTGAATCCAGCTTTGCAAAAAAAAATGGGCATTAAAGATCTTTATTTTTTGAAAAACAAGTTCCATTCTTTCTCTTGAAGAAGTATCTATATTCCAGAGCTAATGGGTGAAAATTCGTATTGGGCATGTTATGGGGGATGTCAAACCTGCTGCCTATTCGAATTCCTGCCTAATACCGAGCTCAGCGATGGGAATCCTGGGCGACTGGGTGGGTAACATTAGTGGCCCTTGTTCATCAGAGTGGGCTGCAAGATTGAAATGGGGCTTGTCCACTCACCATGCTCCAATGAATAAGATTAAATACATTTAATACACACTGAATATTTCACGAGTTACAGAAAATGCTTAATTGTTTGTATATTGATAGAACTATCAACTTCAAAGTATAAAAAACAAACAAAATATTTGCACAGAGGGAGTCAGTGTTGTGAGTAGTCAGCACACACCTCACTTCACTCGCCCTCGCTTTCAGTGTATCCCTTCAGTCACTGGGGGAACATGGACTCAGATGGAAATCAGCGGAATGTACCAACTCTGCACCTGGGCAACAGTCAATAAAATGTCTTGTAGGGGCGGCACTGTGGCGCAGTGGTTAGCACTGCTGCCTCACGGGGCCGAGGACCCGGGTTTGATCCCAGCCCCGGGTCACTGTCCGTGTGGAGTTTGCACATTCTCCTCGTGTTTGTGTGGGTCTCACCCCCACAACCCAAAGATGTGCAGGCTAGGTGGATTGGCCACGCTAAATTGAAAATGAAATGAATGAAAATCGCTTATTGTCACAAGTAGGCTTCAAATGAAGTTACTGTGAGAAGCCCCTTGTCGCCACATTCTGCAGCCTGTTCGGGGAGGCTGGTACGGGAATTGAACCGTGCTGCTGGTCTGCCTTGGTCTGCTTTAAAAGCCAGCGATTTAGCCCAGTGTGCTAAACCAGCCCCTTAATTGGTTAAAAGTGAATTGGGTACTCTAAATTTATTAAAAAATCAAATGTCTCGTGGGCCACAGTCAGACCCCGGATGGGCCGCATGTGGTGAATGTCATAATATCCACTCATGTATATAATGAGATACAGACAGGCAGTGACTGACACAGGCAATAACCAATAAACACACAGGACACAGAACAACCAATCACCAGACAGGACACTGCAGGGGACACCACCACTATAAAACACACGAGGCATCAAGACTCTGCCTCTTCTCACTGGATACAGCTACAGAGATAGTCAGGGTGCACAGTGCAGTGAGCACCGTCTCCATGTGACAGAGAGCCAGTCTGGTCAAGACAGACAGACGTTATCAGCTCAGATTAATAGAGTGTCAGCCCACAGCAGATTCTGTACAGCAATCAGCAGGTTCAATAAAGCAGTGTTGAACCATCTCCTGTGTCGGAAGCCTGTTTCTAGTCTTACTGCACCCAGTTGCAGTCAGTGTTAAACCAACCCATGTATCACATCAATGAAGTCATGTTGTCTCAATTGTGGATGAAGAAAGATCTTCAGCCAATCCTATGGTTCCTTAAATGAGTCCAAGGTTGTAGCTTTCATTATCTTACCTGGGGGTCTGTTCCGTGTGTTATACCCTGTTTGTGGAAGAGTTTCCTGATCTCCGCACCACTTTGGACATGCGCCCATTGTCCGACCGGATATAATCAAGCAGTTTTCCCACTTGGCTTCAAATCTGGGAAGTAGCTGAATGCTGCGCTGTCGAACGTAGCTGAATGTGAAATTCCTTTACCGGGAGTCAAAGCTGCAACATCGGAGTTACAAATCAAGATTCTAATCTTTAGACTATATCAGAACTAAGCACACTGAGCTTTAGTTCCTGCAAGATTCTGTCACCACAATTGTTTTGAAGACCATGGCAGACGATGCACCAGGTGGTAGTGAATTCACCTATAATTGGCAAAGATTGCAAAGATTGGAAACTTTAAGCACTTATCACACCCAGAACAGACTGAGTTCTGTCAGTCTATCCCACTGGTGGCTCCTCAAAACACAACTACCCCGGCTCCCCATCAATTGAATCACTACAGTGTGTTTCTGTTAATTGTGCACACTTGTGGGTCTCCGAAGAGGCTCCAAAACGACGTTTTATTTGGAAACATCTAAAAGCTTTGAAAATATTTAATTCACTCAGAAACTGCATATTCTTTTTCATTCTTCCTCGGGATGTGGGTGTCGCTGGCAAGGCCAACCTTTGTTGGCCATCCCTGATTGCCCTTGAACTCAGTGGATTGCTGGGAACTTCTGCGGGTCTGGATATGAAGGGCCCGCCTTCTCAACCTTGCCCCTCGCCTGCGGTGCGGTGACCCTCGGGTTAAATCACCACCGGTCAGCTCTCCCCCTCAAAGAGGAGGTCAGCCTCTGGGACTGTCGTAACATTTACTTAACAAGAATTGACAGAGCTAATTTTGCTTCATGTTTTCCAGCGAATGCTCTTTGTTTGAACCTTGATTCATTATGTAAATCATCGGGTAAATAGCTTAAAACATATAATTGGATTTAAAAACCTGAGAGGAAAAAGATGGTGAGAATTAGCCGATAATGAAAGCAGAAATTTACAAAGACTGTGCTTATAGCGTTGGTATTTACACAGTAGTTTGATTTGCTACATCCCCAATCTAATCTTCCTCTTTGGAGTCGAAATGCACTTTAGATTGTAAATTTTGGCTACATTTAAATACAACAGTTTTATGGGAATGCTTGACTTTCTGTTCCTTCATTGTCCCTGGGTCAGAATCCCAGGTCCCTGAACCTTGGGAGACAAAGCTCTCCAGCTGTTTTCACAGCAAGCAATGTGAGCTGTCTCGATAAGCACACAACCCACGAATAAATACAGAACAGGAACATTCTCGATTTGATCCGTGTTTGTAATAAATTAACAGATTTTTGGAGGGGGTTTGGTGAAGTTAAGGTTCCAGAAGTGTCTTAGGTACACTGGGTTAGAGAGTGAGGAAATAATGCAAGGGCCACATTCCTAACATCTGAACAAACGTATTGAGTGTGAGGTAATAGTGTGAGGCCATAGTGGGCCGGATCTCGAATAACGATGAGTCCGAATACAGGAGGGAGATAGAGAACATAGTGGAGTGGTGTAGCGACAACAATCTATCCCTCAATGCCAGCAAAACTAAAGAGCTGGTAATTGACTTCAGGAAGCAAAGTACTGTACACACCCCTGTCAGCATCAACGGGGTGAGGTGGAGATGGTTAGCAGTTTCACATTCCTAGGGGTGCACATCTCCAAAAATCTGTCCTGGTCCACCCACGTCGACGCTACCACCAAGAAAGCACAACAGCGCCTATACTTCCTCAGGAAACTAAGGAAATTCGGCATGTCCACATTGACTCTTACCAACTTTTACAGATGCACCATAGAAAGCATCCTATCAGGCTGCATCACAGCCTGGTATGGCAACTGCTCGGCCCAGGACCGCAAGAACCTTCAGAGAGTCATGAACACCGCCCAGTCCATCACACGAACCTGCCTCCCATCCATTGACTCCATCTACACCTCCCGCTGCCTGGGGAAAGCGGGCAGCATAATCAAAGATCCCTCCCACCCGGCTTACTCACTCTTCCAGCTTCTTCCATCGGGCAGGAGATACAGAAGTCTGAGAACACGCACGAACAGACTCAAAAACGGCTTCTTCCCCACTGTCACCAGACTCCTAAATGACCCTCTTATGGACTGACCTCATTAACACTACACCCTGTGTGCTTCATCCGCTGCCAGTGCTTTTGTAGTTACATTGTATATGTTGTGTTTCCCTTTTATGTATTTTCTTTTATTCCCTTTTCTCCTCATGTACTTAATGATCTGTTGAGCTGCTCGCAGAAAAATACTTTTCACTGTACCTCGGTACACGTGACAATAAACAAATCCAATCCAATCCAATCCAATTGTGCAAGGACGGGATTAGGTACAATTGTGATGCGATCTATTTCCCCTGGTCAAAAGCCACATGAAATTTCTTGTTTTGGCTCCTACATAAAGAAGCATTACCAAAAATTGCCAACATTAGGGGAATGATATGGAAATGATCATGGGAATCATAGTTATTGGGCCAAGGCAGGAGGTCAGGGTGATGGTGTTGTGGCAATGTCGCTGGATTAATAGTTCTCAGGCCCAGGTGAATTCCAACGGTGTGAATCACGCCAAGATAACTGGTAGAATTTAAACTCAGCTGATAAACCTGGAATTAAAAGGCAAGTGTCAGTAGCGACCATGGAACCATTTCGTAAAAAGATTCATCTGGTTCACGAGAATGCTCTTTAGGGAAGAAATCTGTGTCCTTACCTGGTCTGGTCTGGCTACATGTGACGTCAGAGCCACAGCAGTTCGGCTGACTCTGAAATTCCCTGTGAAATGGCCGAGCAAGCCTCTCAGTTGTATCAAAACCGCTATGCAATCTACAAAAAGAAATCGAAACGGACGCATCAACCTAGATGCTGAAATTGACAACGACAAACTCAGCCCTGTCTAACCCTACAAAATCCTCCTAACTAACACCTGGGGTTATGCCAAAAGTTTGAGGACCATCCCACAGACTAGTCAAGCAACAGTCTGACATAGTCATCCTGAGAGAGTCATACCTTATAGACAACATCTCAGCCACCACCCTCACCATCCCTGGGTATGTCCTGGGTATGAGGTAGCACAATGGTATACAGTTGGGAGGGAGATGCCCTGAGAGTTTGCAATATTGGCTCAGGACCCCTTGAAGGCTCTTAGCATCAAGTCAATCATGGACAAGGAAATCTTGTGCGCATTCCTCCAATCATAGCGCAGGTCCCTTCCCCTAGCTGATGAATCAATACTCCTCCATGTTGAACACCACTTGGAGGAAACACTGAGGGTGGTAAGGGTGCAGAATATAGGTACTCTGGGTGGGGGGATTCGATGTCCATTACCAAGGGTAGCTTGGTAGCTCCACTACTGACCAAACTGGTCAATTCTGAAGGATACAGCTGCTAGACTGGGTTTGCAACAGGTGGTGAAGAAGCTAACATTAGGAAAAAACCTACTTGACCTCAACCTCACCAATCTACCTGTAACAGATGCATCAGTCCAGTGATAAGCACACAGTCCTTGTGGAGACAAATTCCCAACCTCACATTGAGGAGGTAGTGTTGTGTGGCACTACCACCGTGCAAAATGGGATAGACTTCAAACAGATTTAGCAACTCAAAACTGGCCATCCATGATGCACCGTGGGCCAGCAGCAGCAGCAGAGCTGTATACAATCACAATCTGTAACCTCATGGCCCGGCATATCCCCCACTCTGCCATTATCACAGAGCCCGGGAATTAACCCTGGTTCATTGAAGAGTGCAGGAGGGCAGGTCAGAAGATGAGAATTCTGTGGCGAATAACTCACTTCCTGACCCACCAAATCCTGTTCACCATCTACAGGGCACAAGTCAGGAGTGTGATGGAATACCCTCCACTTGCCTGGATGAGTGCAGCTCCAACAACACTTAAGAGACTCATCACCATTTTATTTTTATTCGTTCATGGAATCTGGCTGGGCCAGCTGGCTGGGCCAGCATGTGTTGCCCATCCCGGAGAGCATTTAAGAGTCAACCACATTTCTGTGTACCTGGGGTCACGTGTAGGCCATACCGGGTTAGGATGGCAGATTTCCTCCAAGAAGGGCATTCGTGAACCAGATGGGTTTTTACGACAATCGACAATGGTTTCATGGTCATCTTTGAAACTTCCAATTCCATATTTTCATCAAATTCAAATTTCACCATCTGCTATGGCGAGATTCGATCCCCAGTTCCTGGAGCATGCAACTTGGTCTCTGGATTACTCGTCCAGCGACAATACCACTACATCACTGCCTCCCCTTGGACAAAGCAGACCATATGATTGACATCTCATCCCCAACTTTTAGCATCTCTCTACATCAACACACAGTGGCAGCAGTGCTAACCACTGCGCCACCGCGCTTTACACTAGTGTTCTCTTAATACTGATAATTCAAATAAATATCTTAGGTACTCAATCGAAATTGTTGTAAGGTAAGGTCTGGCAACAAATCACTTATATTTATTGCACATCATTGTGCCATTATACAGCTATCCATGACTTAATATAAGAGAGGAAAATAGGCATTATGCACAAAAAATTAAAGATGCAAAGTCTATGTAGAAATCAGGCATTGGATGTTTTCTGCCGTATTCAGTGAAATTTCATCTGTCAGCCTCTCTACACTCTCTCCTCCTTTAAGGCCCTCCCTAATATCTCCTTATGTAGCTCAGTGTCAAATGTTGATTGTTAACGCTCTTGTGGAATGTCACGGAATGTCTTACTACATTGATGGCTGCACATAAATACAATTCATTTTTGTGTGACCTTTCAGTGTGGCCGCAGTTGGTCCAGCTCTCACCCAATTAACAAGAAAATGACACATTGCAAGACCAAGCTTACACCGTGCTATAGTATAAAGAAACATTTTCACCTCTGGAAAGTGAGAAACATAAGCAGTCCAATTCAATGGATGAAAGTCTTCTCTCCCTGTGCGCCTGTTGCTATCTCGAGGGGTAACTGTGATTGACGCCAGTGGAAATAGAAATTGGGAGAGATGTAAATGGGCTGCCTATTTGGTCTCACCTTGTTTTGCACTTTTACACAAAGTCAAATTGACTCCCTCTCTCTCTATGCTCAGTGGCAGGATGAGTGGAATGGGTTTTCCAAATCTAAACCAAATTGCTACCTTCCATTAATATTTGGCATAAAACTGAACATACTTCAGCCCTGATTTGCAATTGGCACTCAATTGTTAGCCTAATTCAGGAAGTGCCCAAGGCTAGAAGGTTGGTTGGCAAGGAAAATGGAAATGTAACAGGGGCCCAATGCAACTTGCTCCGTAACGTTCATGTAACTCATACTGTACCCAGCCTGTGAGTGTTGGATGCTGACACTGAATGTTTGAAGAGTAAAAGAAAACATTCCATTGCTCAGAGCTGACCTTCTTTGTCTTGATCTGCAAACAGAATCAAATAAAATCAAACCCAAAAGGCAGGTTGCAGAAACTAATAGGGTCTCAGTCCCTTTGAATTACATCTGAAATTACTGCATGATGAAATTATACACGATTCAGAAATGAAAGAAACTCCCAATTAATTTGAGGAAATTCCGAAGGTGAATCTTTGCCAATTTGTTCCAAATTTTCATTCTGCTGTTGTAGGAAAAAACAATCAAGTCAAACCCTATCAAAACTCCAATTTTGGCTCTCTAATTAATCTTCTCAAATTCAGTTCAGCCTGGATTTCAGTATTTGTCATCCTTCCTGGGAAGATGGGCATTGCTGGCAAGTCTGTTATTTGTCTTCATCCCCAATCACCCTTAATGGTTCACCTCCTTGAACTTTGCTCCAGCGAAGCTCCTGTTAGAGGGAGTTCCGTGAGTTTCACATGATGACGATGAAGGAACATTGCTACATGTTCAAGTCCGGGCGGTGTCCGACTTGGAGGAGATGGCGTTCCATGCTCTGGACATTTTAGGTAGTAGAAGATGCAGAGTTGGGGCCAATGCTGTACAAGCCTTTGTCATGCACTGGAATTGGACCATGTGCTGAGATATACACAGAATTAAGGTTGGAATTACTTAAACCAGTGAGTAAAATAAAATATATCAATAAGAGGTCTCCGCTCTTCCCGTCCAACCCTGTCCTCTCGAGGTGTTTACATAGATACACTTTTCAACATGGGTTGTTTTCTGAATGTGAGAATCTGATCATCAAGTTGTTCCTGCTCTGGCCTTGCTGCAACAGTCAGGGGGGATTTACAGTTTGATAGTATCAATGCCTATCTAACTCCGTGGAAGAGTGCAGCTGGTAAGAACGTGACAGCTACACCCCAGCAGAAAGCATTTGTCTGCTTTTTAAAACAATAATATATCTGAAAGAAGGCCAATCAAATGGATTGAGCTGAAGGGCTTATCTGTTTATTTTTTCAAGAGTGGTTTCAAGGTTGTCATGTTATTTGGACTGACTGCAACATTTTACTGTCATTGTTTGCTTCTGTGTAAGGACTCTGTGTGAATAAATCTATTTGATTGTTTAGTTGTGTGTTACAAAGGTTTTGCCAGGACTGATGATAATCGTCCTCCAGGGTGTGTGCAGGAGAAATCCTGCATTCAAATTCTGAGAAAATAAGGAGACCTATTGTACATCATGGTCACAGCATCCCAGTTTCCCAATGCCCGATTTCAGTTCATAGGAAGTGCAGGTCTGCATTGGAGAATGACCGACTCGAGTGAATTTATACATTCCCAGGAAAGTAGGTCGCTATCTCTTCAAGTAGGGCAAGATGTTTAAAAAATCTATTAAACAGACTGACTTGATCATTTTTCCTCTATCGTCTCCCTAAAATAAGACAAATGGTGGAAGCACCCTAGTGGATCAGCAATGGGTGACACTATCATATAGGCCAACAGGGCCCCAGGTTTGATTTCAATCCATACTGAACTATCTAACCTCAGTTGACCAGGATGCTACTCCTCATTATTCCTAAATTAGAGTGAAGATAATTGGCTTGAGGCGGAATTTTACAGCCCCTCCCACCAGCAAGGTCTTCCAGTCTCGCCGAAGTTAATGGAGTTTTGAATGGCTCTCCCCATTTACGTCCCCACCCCACTGCGACAGGACCATAAAGCTCTGCCCTTAATATCCACATTAACTCTTCCCAACTTTTACAGATGCACCATAGAAAGCATCCTATTGGGCTGCATCACAGTCTGGTATGGCAACTGCTCGGCCCAGGACCGCAAGAAACTTCAGAGAGTCGTGAACACCGCCCAGTCCATCACATGAACCTGCCTCCCATCCATTGACTCCATCTACACCTCCCGCTGCCTGGGGAAAGCGGGCAGCATAATCAAAGATCCCTCCCACCCGGCTTACTCACTTCTTCCATCGGGCAGGAGATACAGAAGTCTGAGAACACGCTGTTGCCAGACCTAAACGACCCTCTTATGGACTGACCTCATTAACACTACACCCTGTATGCTTCACCCGATGCCGGTGTTATGTAGTTACATTGTATACCTTGCGTTGCCCTATTATGTATTTTCTTTTATTTCCTTTTCTTCCCATGTACTTAATGATCTGTTGAGCTGCTCGCAGAAAAGTACTTTTCACTGTACCTCGGTACACGTGACAATAAATAAACAAACAAACAAACATACAAACCTTGGTGTTCTGACCCTGACTGCTGTATCCAATGGCCTCTGCTGCATGTACATTCATGTGGATGTAGAATAAGGAATGAATTAGACTCCAGGAGCACTTTATATAACTGGTTTAGCTCAATTAGCTGATTTATGACGCAGACTGTGGCCAGCAGCGTGGGTTCAGTTCCCGTACCAGCTAAGGTTATTTATGAAGGCCTCGCCTTCTCAAGCTTGCTCCTCGCCTGAGGTGTGGTGACCCTCAGGTTAAACCACCACCAGTCAGCTCTCCCCCTCAAAGGCGAAAGCCGTTTATGGTCATATGGGACTGTGGAGACTTTACTTTGAATAAGAACAGAACAAACATGAGCTGGAGGAGGCCACCTGCCACTTTGCCTCTGCTCCACTAGTCACTAAGATGATGGCTGATCTCCTATCCCAACTCCATCTTCCTGTACTATCAGCTTATCCCTTTATGACACAAGACATTTATCAATCTGTCTTGAATATACTCAGCGGCCACAGATCTTTGGATTAGAGAATTCCAAACAACCACAACCTTTGAAGGAAGAAACTACTCCTCATTTAGTCTCAAATGGCTGACCGCTTATTCTATGAACTGTAACCATGGGTGCGATTGAATGGGAACAGAGTTCCGTAATGAGCCCGTTCAGCCGGCTGGTTCCCAGCGCTCGCAGTGCCGAGAAAGACCACACTATCTATTGGGACTCTGGTTCTATTCGGAGCCTCAGGGGGGAACACTCCGCCAAGGTTGCACTTAATCCCGTTTCCTGCATTGGCGTTTTAAATGGCGTCCCGATCTCTTGACCACCCCCCCCCCCCCACCCCCAAAGCCCCAACTCATCTAATATGGAGTCCTAGGGACCCCACATGGCACCCCAGGGTCCAAACCTGTCGCAGGAAAAGTGCCAGGGTGCCAGCCAGACGCACAGTGCCCAGGTGGCACCAGCAGTGCCAGGGTGCCAATATACCCAGAGTGAAACCACCTGGGTGTCTCCAATTCCATGGAGACCCCCACAAGTGCCGTTCCATCTGCTTCCCATTTGTGGAGATCAGGGGCGAAATTCTCCGGAAACGGCGCGATGTCCGCCGACTGGCGCCCAAAACGGCGCCAATCAGACGGGCATCGCGCCACCCCAAAGGTGCGGAATGCTCCGCATCTTTGGGGGCCGAGCCCCAACATTGAGGGGCTAGGCCGACGCCGGAGGAATTTCCGCCCCACCAGCTGGCGGAAACGGCCTTTGTTGCCCCGCCAGCTGGCGCGGAAATGACATCTCCGGGCGGCGCATGCGCGGGAGCGTCAGCGGCCGCTGACAGTTTCCCACGCATGCGCAGTGGAGGGAGTCTCTTCCACCTCCGCCATGGTGGAGACCGTGGCGGAGGCGGAAGGGAAAGAGTGCCCCCACGGCACAGGCCCGCCCGCGGATCGGTGGGCCCCGATCGCGGGCCAGGCCACCGTGGGGGTACCCCCCGGGGTCAGATCGCCCCACGCCCCCCCCAGGACCCCGGAGCCCGCCCACGCCGCCTTGTCCCGCCGGTAAGGTAGGTGGTTCAATTTACTCCGGCGGGACAGGCAATTTATCGGCGGGACTTTGGCCGATCCGGGCCAGAGAATCAAGCGGGGGGGCCTGCCAACCGGCGCGGCACGATTCCCGCCCCCGCCGAATATCCGGTGCCGGAGACTTCGGCAACCGGCGGGGACGGGATTCAGGCCAGCCCCCGGCGATTCTCCGACCCGGCAGGGGGTCGGAGAATGTCGTCCCAGTACTGAATGGGCACTTGACTAAGCTCTCCGAGGCAAAGGGGTTAGACCCCAATGCCTCGGGTAGTTCAGGGGAGTGCATATTAGAGTGAGACTAACTGGCTCACTATAAAATGCAGATTTACACAATAGTGATCCCGCCCACAATGGGTGAGATTCAGATCACAACGTCTTGTGAGATCGCGTTAGATCCGGCGAGGCATCCGGGTGGATCCCGGAAGAGGAATCTCCCAGCATCTACCGGCTGCGTTGCGTCGCCTCTCGGGCGCAACATGGCCGGTAGGTCACGACCCCTTTAGATTCTCCAGACGACGAAAGCATTTTCTCAGGATCTACGCCTTAAGCATTTTATATGTTTCAATTATATTCAAGTATGGTTTGTTAATGCCTTCACCACAACTCACATGTAAATAACTACCTCTTGTGTGAGAGGGAATGGCAGAAGAGGATTGAATCTTATATCATGCAGTCCATACTGATGAGAGGAGCAAACTGGGACAGTTAATCTGTGTGCCTTGCACTGGCTTCGTATTAGCAGCAAGTATAAATGCAGGGGGGACAAAATTAGGTTCACAAACTATGCACCCTGTCGGCCAATTCTGCCACAATGGCCTGGATTAAATCACCTCCTGGCTGAAAGGTGGAAGAAATGATTCACAAGGTGAAAGGTGGAATGAAAAGAAGGGTTGCCTATTCATTTTTGCAAATCTGTTTTCAAAGAGATGATTATGCTGTGGCGCATTCAGCTTTGTTGTGGGGGCAGGGGCTTCGCCTCCTTTTCCCCCCATTAACTGCTCACTCTGATAAGGCTCCAGGGGCACCCTCCAGCCTGCAGCCCCCTCCGCCATAATTCCCCTTATGTTCACATAAGCCTCCTCAGCGGGTTCGGCAGGATGTTTGCTGATGGTCCCTGGAACCAGTCAGCTGTGTGTGGCCTAGCTCCTCACTTCATGAACTTGCTACGACATTGCAGCGACTCGTGTTAGAAAAGGTTCGAGCTAACTAACTACCCAGAAATTACCTCAGCACAGGTTTAATTTTGTACTGTTGGAATGATTAATAGACAGACACCAACACAGACTTATATATTCACAGAGTCAGAGAGATGGACAGGCCCTGAGGTAGCAGCAATTTGTATCGACATGCACGGCATTAATTGGATGTGGTCTGAATTAACTGCTGATTCAAATTAAGGAGCAGTTTGTAAATACTGTGGATCAGCAGAATTTAACCTCGTTCATTTCTGCCCTTGGATGGGATCCATTCCAAGTTTACATTCATTTTGCCTGTAGCCATGCAACAGAATGACCTGAAGTGAGCCTAATGTCACAGTCTGCACTGTAAGCTGTATCCTATAACTGGAATATGTAGTGACGTGGACTCTATGCACAGGTATTAAATTTAGAGCTGACCCCAAGCTTTAGCTTCAGTTTTCTTAATAGCCAGAGCAAAAAAAAATCTCTTTCGTTGCCCCAGCAGATATTTCCAGCTCCTTGATTCATCATAACTCCATTAGCTTCAAGATTGTTATGGAAAAGGACAAGGATGGGCCTGAGATCAGAGTTCTAAACTGGAGGAGGGTCGATTTTAATAAGATCAAATGTGATTTGGCCAGAGGGGACTGGGGAGCAGACAATTTTGGGTAAATCTGTGACAGAACAGTGGGATGCATTCAAGAAGGAAATGGGGAGAGTGCAGGGCCAACATGTCCCAATCAAGAAACCAACAAATCCAGTGAACACTGGATATCGAGGGCTACGCAGCATGGAATCAGGAGAAAAAGGGAGGCCTATGGCAGATATCGAGGGCCCAGAACAGCAGAAGCCCTAGAGGCATATAGAATGTGCAAGAAGGAACTTAAAAAGGAAAGTAGGAGAGCTAAAAGAGGACATGAAAGGATCCTGGCAGGTAAAATAAAGGAAAATCCAAAGTTGTTTTACAAATACATTAAGGGTAAAAGGATAACTAGGAAAGAGTATGGCCCATTAAGGACCACGGGGGTCATTTGTGTGTGGAGCCGGAGGATGTAGGTAGGGTTCGAAATGAATACTTTGTGTCAGTGTTCACTCGTGAGAGGGACGGTGTGGGTATAGAAATCAGGGAGAAGGACTGTAATAAAATTAAAGGAATTAACACAGACAGAGAGGAGTTTCTGAGCGGTCGGGCAGGTTTAAAAGTAGATAAATCTCCAGGGACAGATGAAATGTATCCCAGGTTGTTGAGTGAGGCAAGGGAGGAAATAGCAGGGGTGCTGGCAATAATTTTCAATTCCTCTCTGGCCACAGGAGCGGTGCCGGGGGACTGGAGGATAGTCAATGTGGTGCCTTTATTCAAGAAGGGAGGAAGGGATAAACCAGGAAACTACAGGCCTGTCAGTCAGTGGCGGGGAAACTATTGGAAACAATTCTGAGAGACAGAATTAATCTGCATTTGGAAAGGCCGGAATTAATCAGGAACAGTTAGCATAGGTTTGTTAAGGGGAGGTCGTGTCTGACCAATTTGATTGAGTTTTTCAAAGAGGTGACCAGGTGTACAGATGAGGGAAATGCATTTGAAGTAGTCGACTTGGGCTTCAGCAAGGCTTTTGATAAGGTCCCACATGGGAGACTGATAGCGAAGGTAAGAGCCAATGGGATCCAAGGAAATTTGGTAAATTGGATCCAGAATTGGCTGAGTGGCAGGAAGCAGAGGGTGATTTTTCTGACTGGAATCCTGTGTCCAGTGGTATCCCGCAGGGGTCAGTGTTGGGGTCCTTGCTGTTTGTGGTTAGAAAATGATTTAGACTTGAATGTTGGAGGGTTCATAAGGAAATTTGCAGATGATACAAAAATTGATGGGATGGTAAATAGTGAGGAGCATAGCCTTCGATTACAGGAGGATATAGACGGGCTGGTCAGAGGGGCTGACCAGTGGCAGATGGAATTCAATCCGGATAAGTGTGAGGTGATGCACTTGGGCAGGACAAACAAGACAAGGGAATACAGGGTAAACGGCAGGACCCTGGGAAGCACCGAGGATCAGAGGGACCTTGGTGTGCATGTACACCCGTCCCTTAAGATAACAGGGCAGGTAGATACAGTGGTTAAGAAGCCATATGGTATTTTTGCCTTTATTTTTGCCGAGGCATAGAGTTTAATAACAGGGAGATTATGCTGGAACTGTATAAAATGTTGAGCTGGTCCTCTCCCCGTTGAACACACCCACCCTCCGGCGAGAGCATGGCCCAGAGCTGTATCCCATCCCCTAGGTGTTCGGATGTTGATTGCTGCGTGTGTGGTGTTGCCTCCCGCAGTGTCCAGGTGTTCTGATTGGAATACTAGGCAATATCTCCCACATGCTACATGGCGTGCCCATCCACGGGAATCCACCTGGGTTGTGTGAAAAGCTCACTTAACCACGATTGCCAATTTCCGATTAGCAATTGCTTTCATAGAACCATAGAATTACAGTGCAGAAGGAGGTCATTCAGCCCATCGAGTTTGCACCGGCCCTTGGAAAGAGCACCCTACTTAAGCCACACGCCTCCACCCTATCCCCTTTATCCCGGTAACCCCATCTAACCATTTTGGACACGAAGGGGAATTTAGAATGGCCAATCCACCTAACCTGCACATCTTTGGACTGTGGGAAGAAATCGGAGCACCCGGAGGAAACCCATGCACACACGGGGAGAACGTGCAGACTCTGCACAGACAGTGACCCAAGCCAGGAATCGAACCTGGGATCCTGGAGCTGTGAAGCAACTGTGCTAACCACTGTGCTACTGTGCTGCCCACTCGCACACCAGAGGCATTGGTTGTCGGTGGGGGTTATGGCTGGTTGGTGGGGCAGACGGGCAGGGACAAGGGCTGCCCCCGGAACGGGTATACATTAACCAGGGATTGCCATGGTGGTACCGTACATGGTTGCCCCCGGTTGCCTCCCCTGAGAGCCTTTCCCTCACCTTCCCATGTCGGCCGACCCCTCTGGAGGGTCTCCCCCCACCCCCAGGCCGAGAGTCCCCAATCCCCGCCAAGCACAGGGGCATCAAGACCAACACCCCTGGGCTCTTTGCCTGTGAGCAAAGATGGCTCCCCACACAAGCCCTCCCGCCAGATTCACGTGTTTCAAAAGGAGTACTAATCAACACCAGCGTGACCACTTGATGGGAGTTCGATGAATAACTGGAGGCCGTTGGATAAAGGGTGGCTCCCGTTAATTGTATGGAAATCGGGCTTAAGTGGTGATCATTGGTTTCTCGCCTCGCTACGGCGAGATCCTGATTTCGCCCTAGGGGAGCAGGCCGGATACATTGAAAACTGTTTGGAGATTGGCACAATTCTCGTTTTCGGCCTCTTCCGCTATTCACCGGCCTTGTTTCACTCGAGCGGGAGCGCAACAAGGCCAGAGAGTCACGCCTGTCATGATATTCAAACATACATCATAACATACATAATGATAGACAGACCAACGGACCAATTAGCACACATAACACGACAGCCAATCACAGACAAGAGCAGACACAGTATAAGACAAGAAACACGACACTTCCTAGGGAGTCCATCTGGAGACAGCACAGGGCCAGGACCCCATAGCAAGACACTCACACAGTCACAACGTGCTGAGTACCAAGTCTGATGTATAAATAGTTAGATGGAATAAAACTGAGTTGTACCAATCGCAACCGTGTTGGTTCGTCTGTACCTCAGAGCACCCAACACCTCAACGCCCTTCAACTCCAATGGGCGTAAGATAGGAACAGATGTGGGCAAGCCCCCAAAAGGTGGACTTATTCTGCCCTGTTAGTGGGTAAGATATGGAGCTAAACTTAGCTGAGGGTTCAATGCAGAGATCTCAGACCGTCTGGTTCAGATTCAGTAGCAGGAAAGGGAACTGGATTCTGAGTTGTCTGGGAACGCGTGCAAAGGTTATGACGGGAAGCAACTGGGGTTTCCCAATTTTCAGTCAGAGAAAGTCTGGCTCCATCTAGGCATGGGGTCACATGGGCGATCTGGAAAAACAGAGATAGTTAAGGGATTTAGCATATTGTGGAAATGTAAATTTGGATGTTGTGAGCATCGATACTTGGACTGGGCCTGTTGAAAATCTGCGCCCAAGGTGTGGAACTTTGTGCAGCAGGGCTGTGCACTGGGAATCTGAGCATCATGGTCAGTGGGCAATGCATGGTTTTCGCACCATTAGCACTAAAAATCCCACTGCACGGGTGTTGCTGCCTTGTGTGCCTGAGCTCAGAATGTGCATGCCCACGGTTTAAAGTTCCCTGCTGGCAGTGCAAAGTAGAAAAATCAACCCTAATGTCGGCAAGCAGCAGCGAGCACGTGAGGAAATGGAGTCAAGGACGGAGAGTAAAATAATAAACAAAACTTAATAAATCTCACTGGAGAGAAGGGTGTAGGACTTCCTGAAGGATTTATATCTTACTTGTTTTTCATTTCTCATCGAAAGTTTAATAGCTCCTCTTTTCTGAGATTCATACTTAAGCGTTCAATTTGGATTGGATTGGATTGGATTGGATTTGTTTATTGTCACGTGTACCGAGGTACAGTGAAAAGTATTTTTCTGCGAGCAGCTCAACAGATCATTAAGTACATGAGAAGACAAGGGAATAAAAGAAAATACATAATAGGGCAACACAACATATACAATGTAACTACATAACACCGGCATCGGATGAAGCATACAGGGTGTAGTGTTAATGAGGTCAGTCCATAAGAGGGTCATTTAGGAGTCTGGTGACAGTGGGGAAGAAGCTGTTTTTGAGTCTGTTCGTGCGTGTTCTCAGACTTCTGTATCTCCTGCCCGATGGAAGAAGTTGGAAGAGTGAGTAAGCCGGGTGGGAGGGATCTTTGATTATACTGCCCGCTTTCCCCAGGCAGCGGGAGGTGTAGATGGAGTCAATGGATGGGAGGCAGGTTCGTGTGATGGACTGGGCGGTGTTCACGACTCTCTGAAGTTTCTTGCGGTCCTGGGCCGAGCAGTTGCCATACCAGGCTGTGATGCAGCCTGATAGGATGCTTTCTTTGGTGCATCTGTAAAAGTTGGTAAGAGTCAATGTGGACATGCCGAATTTCCTTAGTTTCCTGAGGAAGTATAGGTGCTGTTGTGCTTTCTTGGTGGTAGCGTCGACGTGGGTGGACCTGGACAGATTTTTGGAGATGTGCTCCCCTAGGAATTTGAAACTGCTAACCATCTCCACCTCGGCCCCGTTGATGCTGACAGGGGTGTGTACAGTACTTTGCTTCCTGAAGTCAATTACCAGCTCTTTAGTTTTGCTGGCATTGAGGGAGAGATTGTTGTCGCTGTACCACTCCACTATGTTCTCTATCTCCCTCCTGTATTCGGACTCATCGTTATTCGAGATCCGGCCCACTATGGTCGTATCGTCAGCAAACTTGTAGATGGAGTTGGAACCACGTTTTGCCACGCAGTCGTGTGTGTACAGGGAGTAGAGTCGGGGGCTAAGTACGCAGCCTTGCGGGGAGCTGGTGTTGAGGACTATTGTGGAGGAGGTGTTGTTGTTCATTCTTACTGATTGTGGTCTGTTGGTCAGAAAATCGAGGATCCAGTTGCAGAGTGGGGAGCCAAGTCCTAGGTTTTGGAGCTTTGATATGAGCTTGGCTGGGATTATGGTATTGAAGGCGGAGCTGTAGTCAATAAATAGGAGTCTAATGTAGGAGTACTTGTTTTTGAGATGCTCTAGGGATGAGTGTAGGACCAGGGAAATGGTGTCTGATGTGTCTGATGGTTGCAGCGGTATGCGAATTGCAGTGGATCAAGGTATTCTGGGAGTATGGAGGTGATGCGCTTCATGATCAACCTCTCGAAGCACTTCATTACGACTGGAGTCAGGGCCACTGGTTGGTAGTCATTGAGGCACGTTGCCTGGTTCTTCTTTGGTACCGGTATTGATGGTGGTCTTCTTGAAGCAGGTGGGGACCTTGGAGTGGAGTAGGGACAGGTTAAAGATGTCCATGAATGGGCTGTATGTTTGAGTGTTTTGACTTTTAAAAATATATATATGTATCTGTATATATTTATTTATATAACCAATTTATAGTTTTAGGGAGTTTAGAATTGTTAAATAAATAAACCCTGAATGAAAACTTTTCTTGTTGTTTGCTTTAGTGCAGAGGGGATTGGAGGATGCGGAGGGGAAAGGGGGGAGGTGGTGTTGGTTTCACCGACAGCACACTTACAGACCAAGAATACCATTTGGAAATTTGCAAATTTAAAACCCGGGTCTAAAGTAATTGAGGTCGGGGGTGTGAGGGAAGGAGGTGTAAAAGTCCAACAGAAACTCCTCGATCCCTGGCTGGATGTTTGTTGCAGTCACCATTCCCCTGGCTGGATGTCTGTTGCTGTCACCATTCGATATTGTTTTGTGCTGTTGCACGGAGATTGATCCTTAAGGTCAATGGTTAAAAACAAACATGGTTCTGACAGGTCATTTTTAAAAACAACAAGTCCATTTCAGTTCTTGGGTGTGGGTGTCATTGGCAAAGCCACATTTAAAGCTGGGATTGCCAACTCTGCTTCAATTTATTTCTGTAAATTTCATCGCATGATTTCCTGTCTCACCCCTACGTTCCTGTTATTGGTCACCCACATGTTCCTCATCTTCCCATTGCAAGTGGAAAACGGGGCTCTCCAATCCACGATTGATTGGTCTTAGCTGCCAGTTAAAATGCTGCTTTGATGAGCGACAATAGTTTCAGAACGAATAAACTGTAGGGTCCAAATACATATGAAAAAACACACCATTTCCTTTGTCATGCGCCCTATGCTGTTTCTCCTGGGTTGCTCACAGCAGTGTCCCTCAGATCACTTAACAAACATGGATCATCATATTCCTACAGCCAGAAGGAGGCCATATGTCCCAGCAAGTCCACACCGACCCTCCGAAAGAGAATCCTACCTCGGGTCAGGCCCGACTCACCACCCCAGAAACCCCACCCGAATCCTGGAGAGTTAGTAATTCCTCCTGACTGGAGAGTATAATAGTAGGTTTACTATTTGCTGCTGGTGGTTCTGAATTGCTTAATGGGTTTAATCTAATGAATTGCCAGAAAGGTCCACTTTTTCTGACGAGCTATCTATCTCGGCTGGACCAGCAGTCAGATTGAAACAATTGACGGGTATCCCTCAGATACAGGGTGGAGATTTCCGCCGGTGAGAATTTCTGCTCCCGTCAGTGGATGTGTGAATGTCTCGCCACATTTTCCCCCTTTCTTATCCCCTGTGATGGGACCATAAAATTCAGCCCACCAAGAGGGAAAAGAAAGAGCAAGGGTTCCTGAGCTTTATAATTTCAGGCCCATGAGTTGGATCTTCCCCTCAGCGTCAGGAACTTGGGGTCGTGCTATTTCCCAACTATGTAATCCCAATCCAGTCATGTCCTCCCATTCCCAAAATACTTTCATCTCTGTGAGCTGACAAGGCTCAGGTCTGTGATGGAAGTGTATGTGTGCGAGGCAGGCCAGTGCGAAGTTCCGCTTCAGTTCTTTGGATTGTCAATGCAGTCTTCAACATGGCTGTTAGGTCATATCGCCCTCACCCCACCCACCACAATACCTCCTCCATGCCTGTCAAATGTTCTCCATTCCCCCTCCATGCTCTCTCATGTTCCCATGCCCCTTAATAACTCCCATGCCTTTTCCATGCCCCCAGGCATCCTTTCTTGTTCAAGTCATTTTCCATGATATTTCATAAATACTTCTGATGCTTGAAGTTCACCATGTTTTAACAGAAGATCAACCCTTGCTAAGTTTGCTTTTTCAAGTTTGTCCATTGACAGTTCAAATCCTCGGTCAAATGTTCCGCTTTTCCTGACTGATTGTCAATTGTTCTCATCACTTGTCTTTTTTCATTCACAAACTCCTTTTTCATATGTAAAAGTTGTTTTCTGTGTGAATCAGGATTTCCTTCCATTGCTTGTTATCTGCAATAAGTGTTTAATTTTTCTCCATAGAAGTTTTCAAAAGTTTGTTAAGATCACCATGATCAACTGCCTGCTGCAATACAGTTGCCGTCACATTACCGTCTCCACAAGCCAAATCCTTACCTAGGATGAAATCTATTCCTCTAATTGGTAATTTAGGAATAATTTCCACTGTGACAATTCAATTTACAAAATTACGTCTGAAATGAACTTCACACAAAGAAACAGGTTCACCCCTTCCATTATTATCCCTTATTTATACAATTTCCTTCATAAAACTTCTTGGAATACAAATTGTATCATTAGTCACCATCAATGGTTGATCTGCTCCTGTATTTCTCAAACTTTAATTTGTTTACATATTTTGTTAGATGAATGAGGGAAAAACTCTCCATTTGAAACAAAACATCCAGGACCTCCGATAGCCTGACTTCCTTCACCATTACTCAAATAATTCTTTGAACTACCTTGAGACCTATCCCCTTTCTCATTGATTCTGAAAGAGCATGTTTCACCTGCACCACTGCTACTGTTTAACAGCCAATTCCTTTATAGTTGTTTCCTTTCTTGCTATTGTAACTGGTATTCCACTTAATTTCTAACAATCTGTCCGAATATATCCCATTTTGTGACAATGGACACACTTAGGTCTCCGAATGTCACTTCCACACTCAGCAGCTTCCTTTTTGATGAGGTGAAATTTCCTGACCATTGCCAACTATTTCATCTCTATGGGCAGCACGGTGGCGCAGTGGGTTAGCACTGCAGTCTCACAGCGCCGAGGTTCCAGGTTCAATCCCGGCTCTGGGTCACTGTCCGTGTGGAGTTTGCACATTCTCCCCGTGTTTGCATGGGTTTCACCCCCACAACCCAAAGATGTGCAGGGTAGGTGGATTGGCCACGCTAAATTGCCCCTTAATTGGAAAAAATGAATTGGGTACTCTAAATTTAAAAAAAAATTATTCTCAAAGAATCATCTCTCGAAGAGCTTCATATGTTTTCTCTCTCTTTAAAGGCCATATCCAATGGTCAAAATTATTTTGCTTCACCCTCTCAAACTCAATATGAGTTTGCCCCGGCTGTTTTGTTTTGTTTCAAAATGTCTGCCTGTACGCCTCAGGAACCAACTCCTGTACATTAAGGATAGCATTCTTTAATTAATTGTAATCTACAGATATCTCTTCCAACATTGATGCACACACCTCACTCGCTCTACCGACCAGTTTACTTGTAAAGGTAAGGTCCAAATTTTTTTTCGCCATTTCATCCGTTTAGCTGCCTTATCAAAAGAAATAAAGAATGCTTCCACATCCTTTTCCTCAAATTTTGGAAGAGCTTGTATAAATTTAAACATTTTCTCACAAGGTACATGTCTAGAACTATTTCCTTCCTCAACCTAATCTTGTATCTCTTTTTGCATCTTAAGCTGAAATTTTCTTTCTTTCTCCTTTCACTTTCTGCCATTGCTATCCTTCCTGTTTCCACATCAAGTTTTCTCATTTCAATTTCCTTTGGAAAAGCTCTCTCTCTTCCCTTTCTTTTTCCTGTATTTCAAGTTTCTTCATTTATATTTCTTTCTCCTTTACCTTTCCGTTTACCTGCATTTCTAATGATTTCATTTGTAATTGAATATCAGCGAATTCACTTTCCTCACTGTTCAAAATACATGGTCTATCTGGCAACCCATTAAACTTTAAATGTTTCGCTATGCTTTCAATAATCTCATCATTCTTTAATCCCAACTCCAATTTATCTGCCAATTCAGTTAACTAACTCTTGGTTACTCTCTGTAAACCAATGTCAGAGTTACATTTTCCATCTTTAGGAAAGTCTTAGCAATTTCCAATGTCATTTTGGATGCTAACCCATACGATATAACTCACAGTAACCCCAATTCTTTTTGTTCAGTAACCGAGTACCCCACTTACTCCTTTTAAGGACTCAAAAATCCCACCAGGCAACACTAAATCCCAGACCACCTTTTAGTATTCAGCATCCCGTAACTTACTTTCCACATTTTAAAGTACCTCAACAAAGTATTAGTAATCAGCATCCAGTGACCCTTTCTCCACACTTTTAGATCCTGGACGAGCCCCCACTTTTGTTATGATCGCAGTTGGTGTTTTAACTGGACGGGAAGATCCCAGAATGGAACCTTGGCTCAAAACACCGTAACTTTAACTTTTTTAAACTAAAACGTAGAATAACAGAGTCGTAGGACTGCTAATTAGCTTTAATAACAAAAAAAAAACATTTAATAAACAGGAAGAAAAATAATTTGTGATTATAATACTCCTTTACTCCCCCCCCCCCCCATCAATAACTACACACAGTTGTGAGAGCTGCCATCTCTCACTTCCTCTGTCCAACTGCAATCAAATTAGCTAAACTAAAACTTAAAAGCTTCTTTACCTTACAAGGCCCCAATTGCTTCACACCCACTACTGGTTTATTTACTCTTCATGCTGTAACCCCCTCTAAGCAAAACATAATCACAGTTGGAATTGAACCAACCCCCACACATACAAACACCTTTGTTCAGCATGAATCTAACTATAGGTTTTACTCTTCCAGGAACGGAAACATTAAATGCAACCCACTTAAAATTATACCTTATTTCTAATGTTTATCAAAGCAAATATAAATCTCTGAAAACCACCTTTGTTTTCCCAACAGTGAGGCCTTGCCATTGGCCAAGCCTCCATAGCCCCGAATTTAACATTCACACTGCCTCTGGAACAAAAACACGCACATAACAAACACACACACACACACACACACAAAACAAACACACATACACATAAACACACACACACGCACACACAAACACACACAAACAAACACATAAGAAAGACAACACAAACACACACATATCACAAACACATAAACACAAACAATATTGCTGTCCATCCACATTTAAAATCAAGGCCTCAGTATTTGGTTTTGTTGAATTTTCCTACGGTTTTGGCAGTTTTTCTACTGACTGAAATAAACGATCTGCCACCTGATTCTTTCTTTCTGGCGAAGTTCTCCACCCCTGCTCCTCGCCCTGTGGTTTTGCTTTCTAAATTATCCTCAGCTTTGTGCTGCAAACAACAAAGAACAAAGAAGAGTACAGCACAGGAACAGGCCCTTCAGCCCTCCAAGCCCGTGCCGACCATGCTGCCCGTCTAAACTAAAATCTTCTACACTTCCTGGGTCCGTATCTCTCTATTCCCATCCTATTCATGCATTTGTCAAGATGCCCCTTATACATCACTATCGTCCCTCCTTCCACCACCTCCTCCGGCAGCGAGTTCCAGGCACCCATACCCTCTGTGTAAAAGACTTGCCTCGTACATCTCCTCTAAACCTTGCCCCTCGCACCTTAAACCTATGCCTCCTAGTAATTGATCCCTCTACCCTGGGGAAAAGCCTCTTATCATCCACTCTGTCTATGCCCCTCATAATTTTGTAGACCTCTATCAGGTCACCCCTCAACCTCCGTTGTTCCAGTGAGAACAAACCAAGTTTATTCAACCTCTCCTCATAGCTAATGCCCTCCATATCAGGCAACATCCTGGTAAATCTCCTCTGCACCCTCTCTAAAGCCTCCACATCCTTTTGGTAGTGTGGCGACAAGAATTGAACACTATATTCCAAGTGTGGCCTAACTAAGGTTCTATACAGCTGCAACGTGACTTGCCAATTTTTATACTCAATGCCCCGGCCAATGAAGGCAATCATGCCGTATACCTTCTTGACTACCTTCTCCACCTGTGTTGCCCCTTTTAGTGACCTGTGGACCTGTACACCAAGATCTCTCTTGACTGTCAATACTCTTGAGGGTTCTACCATTCACTGTATACTCCCTACCTGTATTAGGCCTTCCAAAATACATTACCTCACATTTGTCCGGATTAAACTCTATCTGTCATCTCGCCGCCCAAGTCTCCAAACGATCCAAATCCTGCTGTATCCTCTGACAATCCTCATCGCTATCCGCAATTCCACCAACCTTTGTGTCGTCTGCAAACTTATTAATCAGACCAGTTACATTTTCCTCCAAATCATCATACTACAAACAGTAAAGGTCCCAGCACTGATGTAAAACAATATGTAGACAGTCCAACTAGGGAAGGGGCGGTACTGGACCTGGTATTGGGGAATGAGCCCGGCCAGGTGGTAGATGTTTCAGTAGGGGAGCATTTCGGTAACAGTGACCACAATTCAGTAAGTTTTAAAGTACTGGTGGACAAGGATAAGAGTGGTCCTAGGATGAATGTGCTAAATTGGGGGAAGGCTAATTATAACAATATTAGGCGGGAACTGAAGAACATAGATTGGGGGCGGATGTTTGAGGGCAAATCAACATCTGACATGTGGGAGGCTTTCAAGTGGCAGTTGAAAGGAATTCAGGACCGGCATGTTCCTGTGAGGAAGAAGGATAAATACGGCAATTTTCGGGAACCTTGGATGACGAGAGATATTGCAGGCCTCGTCAAAAAGAAAAAGGAGGCATTTGTCAGGGCTAAAAGGCTGGGAACAGGCGAAGCCTGCGAGGGATATAAGGAAAGTAGGAAGGAACTTAAGCAAGGAGTCAGGAGGGCTAGAAGGGGTCACGAAAAGTCATTGACAAATAGGGTTAAGGAAAATCCCAATGCTTTTTACACGTACATAAAAAGCAAGAGGGTAGCCAGGGAAAGGGTTGGCCCACTGCAGGATAGGCAAGGGAATCTATGTGTGGAGCCAGAGGAAATGGGCGAGGTACTAAATGAATACTTTGCATCAGTATTCACCAAAGAGAAGAAATTGGTAGATGTTGAGTCTGGAGAAGGGTGTGTAGATAGCCTGGGTCACATTGAGATCCAAAAAGACGAGGTGTTGGGTGTCTTAAAAAATATTAAGGTAGATAAGTCCCCAGGGCCTGATGGGATCTACCCCAGAATACTGAAGGAGGCTGGAGAGGAAATTGCTGAGGCCTTGACAGAAATCTTTGGATCCTCGCTGTCTTCAGGGGATGTCCCGGAGGACTGGAGAATAGCCAATGTTGTTCCTCTGTTTGAGAAGGGTAGCAAGGATAATCCAAGGAACTACAGGCCGGTGAGCCTTACTTCAGTGGTAGGGAAGTTACTGGAGAGAATTCTTCGAGACAGGATCTACTCCCATTTGGAAGCAAATGGACGTATTAGTGAGAGGCAGCACGGTTTTGTGAAGGGGAGGTCGTGTCTCACTAACTTGATAGAGTTTTTCGAGGAGGTCACTAAGATGATTGATGCAGGTAGGGCAGTGGATGTTGTCTATATGGACTTCAGTAAGGCCTTTGACAAGGTCCCTCATGGTAGACTAGTACAAAAGGTGAAGTCACACGAGATCAGGGGTGAGCTGGCAAGGTGGATACAGAACTGGCTAGGCCATAGAAGGCAGAGAGTAGCAATGGAAGGATGCTTTTCTCATTGGAGGGCTGTGACCAGTGGTGTTCCACAGGGATCAGTGCTGGGACCTTTGCTCTTTGTAGTATATATAAATGATTTGGAGGAAAATGTAACTGGTCTGATTAGTAAGTTTGCAGACGACACAAAGGTTGGTGGAATTGCGGATAGCGATGAGGACTGTCGGAGGATACAGCAGGATTTAGATTGTTTGGAGACTTGGGCGGAGAGAGGGCAGATGGAGTTTAATCCGGACAAATGTGAGGTAATGCATTTTGGAAGGTCTAATGCAGGTAGGGAATATACAGTGAATGGTAGAACCCTCAAGAGTATTGAAAGTCAAAGAGATCTAGGAGTACAGGTCCACAGGTCATTGAAAGGGGCAACACAGGTGGAGAAGGTAGTCAAGAAGGCATACGGCATGCTTGCCTTCATTGGCCGGGGCATTGAGTATAAGAATTGGCAAGTCATGTTGCAGCTGTATAGAACCTTAGTTAGGCCACACTTGGAGTATAGTGTTCAATTCTGGTCGCCACACTACCAGAAGGATGTGGAGGCTTTAGAGAGGGTGCAGAAGAGATTTACCAGAATGTTGCCTGGTATGGAGGGCATTAGCTATGAGGAGCGGTTGAATAAACTCGGTTTGTTCTCACTGGAACGAAGGAGGTTGAGGGGAGACCTGATAGAGGTATACAAAATTATGAGGGGCATAGACAGAGTGGATAGTCAGAGGCCTTTCCCCAGGGTACAGGGGTCAATTACTAGGGGGCATAGGTTTAAGGTGAGAGGGGCAAGGTTTAGAGTAGGTGTACGAGGCAAGTTTTTTACGCAGAGGGTAGTGGGTGCCTGGAACCCGCTACCGGAGGAGGTGGTGGAAGCAGGGACGATAGTGACATTTAAGGGGCATCTTGACAAATACATGAATAGGATGGGAATAGAGGGATACGGACCCAGGAAGTGTAGAAGATTGTAGCTTAGTCGGGCAGCATGGTCGGCACGGGCTTGGAGGGCCGAAGGGCCTGTTCCTGTGCTGTACATTTCTTTGTTCTTTGTTCTTTGTTCTTTGATCCCTGCGGAACACCACTAGTCACAGCCCTCCAATCAGAAAAGCACCCTTTCTTTGGTACTCTCTGCCTTCTATAACCTTGCCAGTTCTGTATCCATCTTGCCTGCTCACCTCTGATCCTTGGTGACTTCACCTTTTGTACCAGACTGCCATGAGGGACCTTGTCAAAGTCCTTACTGAAGTCCATTTAAACAACATCCACTGCCTTACCTGCATCAATCATCTCTGTGACCTCCTCAAAAACTCTATCAAGTTAGTAAGACACGACCTGCTCTGTTCAAGAAGGGAACAAGGACAAAGATGGAAAACTATAGGCCAATTAGCCTAACCTCGGCTGTTGGCAAGATTCTAGAATCCATCGTTAAGGATGAGATTATTAAATTCTTGGAAGTGCAGGGTCGGATTAGGACAAGTCAACATGGATTTAGTAAGGGGAGGTCGTGCCTGACAAACCTGTTAGAGTTCTTTGAAGAGATAACAAATAGGTTAGACCAAGGAGAGCAAATGGATGTTATCTATCTTGACTTCCAAAAGGCCTTTGATAAGGCTGAGTAATATAAGGGCCCATGGTATTCGAGGCAAGGTACTAACATGGATTGATGATTGGCTGTCAGGCAGAAGGCAGAGAGTTGGGATAAAAGGTTCTTTTTCGGAATGGCAACCGGTGACGAGTGGTGTCCCGCAGGGTTCAGTGTTGGGGCCACAGCTGTTCTCTTTATATATTAACGATCTAGATGACAGGACTGGGGGCATTCTGGCTAAGTTTGCCGATGATACAAAGATAGGTGGAGGGGCAGGTAGTATGGAGGAGGTGGGGAGCTGCAGAAAGATTTAGACAGTTTAGGAGAGTGGTCCAAGAAATGGCTGATGAAATTCAAAGTGGGCATGTGCGAGGTCTTGCACTTTGGAAAAAAGAATAGAGGCATGGACTATTTTCTAAACAGTGACAAAATTCATAATGCTGAAGTGCAAAGGGACTTGGGAGTCCTAGTCCAGGATTCTCTAAAGGTAAACTTGCAGGTTGAGTCCGTAATTAAGAAAGCAAATGCAATGTTGTCATTTATCCCAAGAGGCTTGGAATATAAAAGCAGGGATGTACTTCTGAAGCTTTATAAAGCATTAGTTAGGCCCCATTTAGAATACTGTGAGCAATTTTGGGCCCCACACCTCAGGAAGGACATACTGGCACTGGAGCGGGTCCAGCGGAGATTCACACGGATGATCCCAGGAATGGTAGGCCTAACATACGATGAACGTCTGAGGATCCTGGGATTATATTCATTGGAGTTTAGGAGGTTGAGGAGAGATTTAACGGAAACTTACAAGATAATGAATGGTTTAGATAGGGTGGACGTAGGGAAGTTGTTTCCATTAGCAGGGGAGACTAGGACCCGGGGGCACAGCCTTAGAATAAAAGGGAGTCACTTTAGAACAGAGATGAGGAGAAATTTCTTCAGCCAGAGAGTGGTGGGTCTGTGGAATTCATTGCCACAGAGGGCGGTGGAGGCCGGGACGTTGAGTGTCTTTAAGACAGAAGTTGATAAATTCTTGATTTCTCGAGGAATTAAGGGCTATGGAGAGAGAGCGGGTAAATGGAGTTGAAATCAGCCATGATTGAATGGTGGAGTGGACTCGATGGGCTGAATGACCTTACTTCCGCTCCTATGTCTTATGGTCTTATGGACCTCCCCTTCACAAAACCGTGCTGTCTCTCACTAATACATCCACTTGCTTCCAAATGGGAGTAGATCCTGTCTCAAAGAATTCTCTCCAATAATTTCCCGACCACTGACGTAAGGCTCACCGGCCTGTAGTTCCCTGGATTATCCTTGCTACCCTTCTTAAACAAACGAACAACATTGGCTATTCTCCTATCCTCCGGGACATCACCTGAAGACACATGCAATAACTTTATTTCCTGCAAAGTGTCGATAAAACTGAGCATCAAGTGCGAAACGAAGCACAAAAGTTAACTTAGCATCAAACATGGGGGTAACGTTCTTTGAGGGCAAGGGTGAAGAGGGCAGCTTTCCTGCGGCACTTTGACCGCTTTCGTTCAAGAGAGCTCCGAGGCGGGGCTGCCATGCGCTGACAGGGATGCCTCCCTCCCCACATCTTTGCAAAGCACACATCTGCAGGGCATGAGATCATGTGATGCCATATTGCGTGCAGAGAGTAATGTCAGTTCCAAATCACCCAGACCAGTCATGTTTCCATGACGGATAACCTAGAGTCATCTCGACCTGCCACGGGCTGGAAACAGAATCCAAGGATTGGATGTGGAGCAGCTCAAGGACAGATGCGAACAACACCAGTAACCAACAGAAGGGGAAGCTCCTCCCGAAAAGAGAACAGCTTGCAGGCAGCGAGGTGAGATCCACTTTGGGGAATTGGCTTCCCAGGAACCTTCACACCAGCGAGACTGTGATAGTGAGTAATGAGCTGATAAATTAATCCATTTAAATGACCATTTAACAGATTAGCTGGGAAACATCGAGCATCCTGTGCATAGCTGTTGGTAATTAATTTGTATCATTTCATCTATAATTTACAAAAGAGGAATTAATTTACTTTATTGCAGCCATTGGCTCTGGAGAGATCAATAGTCCTTTTGTGGAAATGGTGATGCGTTGGTGAAATCTAGGACATTCTCTTCATGGGGAGGAGAGCGGATGCCTTTGTCTTTGCCCCCCCTGCTCACCCACCGTAGAATCCTGTTTGGCTGGCGGTCAGCAGCACCACCCAAAGCTGCAGACTGGCTGTCTGACCTCTCGGAATCTCTCCAAATGGAGAAAATCAAATTCGCCATCTGAGGATCGAAAGATGGCTTCCTCAAAATATGGGAGCCATTCACCCGACTGTTCCGGGACCTGTTTGTGACCAACAAATAAACACACAAATAAACAAGTAGCCAAGAGCCAGAGGAAAGTAGCCAGGACATGGTAGAAGAGAGAGAAGAGAGGGAGGACCCGGGGGGGGGGGGGGGGGGGGGGGGAGGCAAGAGGGAGTAGCCAAACACAGCAGGAAAGCAAGGGGAGTAGCAGAGAAGAAGGGGGTGGGAGGGGAGTGATGTGTTGGGTGTTGTGGACCGCATACAGGTCACCAACACTTGAAATAGTGCAACACCATTTTCTTGAATCATTAACTGTTTAAACATTCTTAGACTGTGGGTTAATACGATACGAGCTTTAACTAAAGACCTCTGCCTTGTCCTAACCAGTCGATGCACTCAGCACATGGTGAATGTCTGTGTTGCAGGCTGTGAGCTCTGTCCTCCTAGCTAGCTGCAACTCGAATGAGCGGGAACTCTCCTGTCCCCTGTCTTTATAGTGCTTGTGCTCTCACTGGTGATTGGCTGCGGTGTTGTGTGTGTTGATTGGTCCCACTGTGTGTCCATCAGTGTGTGTCTGCACCATGATATACTGGTGTATATTATGACAGGGAGGGGGAGGGGGGGGGGGGGGGGGGAAGGGGGGGGGGGGGAAGGGAAGGGGGGAGGGGTGGGGGGGAGGAGCAGGGAGGGAGGGAGGACGAGGGAAGAAGAACAACACAGGGGAGCCAGAAGGTTGGAAAGAGGAGGGGACACAAACTGGGGGGAAGCACGCAGGAAACGACAACGGCCACAACAAGCACTGCAAAGGCGAAAGAGAGAAAGACCAGGAGAAGGACCGACAGACGGCTGAAGCTGAGGCAAATGGACAAAAAACAAACAAAAAAAAACCGACCAAGCGATGCAAGTGACATCAGGGCCATCACCCTGGTTCCCCCTCCACCCGGTTTTGTTTTGCTTGTTTTGTATTAAAAATGAGAAGTGGGGGGGGGGGGGGGGGGGGGGGGGGGGGGGGGGGGGGGGGGGGGGGGGGGGGGGGGGGGGGGGGGGGGGGGGGGAGAAGGACCCCCTCCCTCTTACTGCTATGTGTTCTGAAATTTTCCTTTGTTCTTTTTTATGTATGCATTCTCTGTTTTGGGTTTTTTTTTGTTTTGCTGTGTGTGCATTTCTAAGTATATCATGTGTAAAATACAATAAAAACATTTAAAAAATGAAATATTGGGCATGAGGTATTATGGATGTTAGCCCATTTTAAATTAAAACATTTTTTTTTTTTTTGCCTCTGTCATTCCCATTTCCAGTCAATATAACGGATGGGAATATAAATTCCAGGCTTTTGTTCAAGTTAATGTATCATTTGGAACTTGGAGGTGTGCTAGACCGGCTGTGGGACAATCTACCCATCAATTTTCCCATGGCCCCTCCTGTGCAGTGCACCCCTGCTTACATCCTGCACCTCCCTTGATGGCTGGGCGGTGACTCTGTGCTTTGAACATCCTCCGGCAGCTGGGCAGAGTTGTGGAAACTCAGTATTTGCAAAATAATGGCGGGGCCTGCCTGCCGTGCAGATTGGAATCCTTAGGGCCTGAGAGAATGTTCAATCAGCAAAAGTGAGCCATTAGCACTTAGAAAACAAACTATTTTCATGAAACTCTGGCATTGATGAGCTCCCATTTCACCAGATATTTAGTCAACAGCAGGAAACATGTCAATATCCATATTTACTGTCACCAGGTTGTAACGGCTCTGTCCAATGTAACTTCTTTTTTGTACATTGAAAGCCTCCACTTTGAGATTCATTCAAACAACAAAGAGAACAAAGAACAAAGAAAAGTACAGCACAGGAACAGGCCCTTCGGCCCTCCAAGCCCGTGCCAACCATGCTGCCCATCTAAACTAAAATCTTCTGCACTTCCTGGGTCCGTATCCCTCTATTCCCATCCTATTCATGTATTTGTCAAGATGCCCCTTAAACGTCACTATCGTCCCTGCTTCCACCACCTCCTCCGGCAGCGAGTTCCAGGCACCCACTACCCTCTGCGTAAAAAACTTGCCTCGTACATCTCCTCTAAACCTTGCCCCTCGCACATTAAACCTATGCCCCCTAGTAATTGACCCCTCTACCCTGGGGAAAAGCCTCTGACTATCCACTCTGTCTATGCCCCTCATAATTTTGTATACCTCTATCAGGTCTCCCCTCAACCTCCTTCGTTCCAGTGAGAACAAACCGAGTTTATTCAACCGCTCCTCATAGCTAATGCCCTCCATACCAGGCAACATTCTGGTAAATCTCTTCTGCACCCTCTCTAAAGCCTCCACATCCTTCTGGTAGTGTGGCGACCAGAATTTAACACTATACTCCAAGTGTGGCCTAACTAAGGTTCTATACAGCTGCAACATGACTTGCCAATTCTTATACTCAATGCCCCGGCCAATGAAGGCAAGCATGCCGTATGCCTTCTTGACTACCTTCTCCACCTGTGTTGCCCCTTTCAATGACCTGTGGACCTGTACTCCTAGATCTCTTTGACTTTCAATATTCTTGAGGGTTCTACCATTCACTGTATATTCCCTACCTGCATTAGACCTTCCAAAATGCATTACCTAACATTTGTCCGGATTAAACTCCATCTGCCCTCTCTCCACCCAAGTCTCCAAACAATCTAAATCCTGCTGTATCCTCCGACAGTCCTCATCGCTATCCGCAATTCCACCAACCTTTGTGTCGTCTGCAAACTTACTAATCAGACCAGTTACATTTTCCTCCAAACCATTTATATATACTACAAAGAGCAAAGGTCCCAGCACTGATCCCTGTGGAACACCACTGGTCACAGCCCTCCAATGAGAAAAGCATCCTTCCATTGCTACTCTCTGCCTTCTATGGCCTAGCCAGTTCTGTATCCACCTTGCCAGCTCACCCCTGATCCCGTGTGACTTCACCTTTTGTACTAGTCTACCATGAGGGACCTTGTCAAAGGCCTTACTGAAGTCCATATAGACAACATCCACTGCCCTACCTGCATCAATCATCTTAGTGACCTCCTCGAAAAACTCTATCAAGTTAGTGAGACACGACCTCCCCTTCACAAAACCATGCTGCCTCTCACTAATACGTCCATTTGCTTCCAAATGGGAGTAGATCCTGTCTCGAAGAATTCTCTCCAGTAACTTCCCTACCACTGAAGTAAGGCTCACCGGCCTGTAGTTCCCGGGATTATCCTTGCTACCCTTCTTAAACAGAGGAACAACATTGGCTATTCTCCAGTCCTCCAGGACATCCCCTGAAGACAGCGAGGATCCAAAGATTTCTGTCAAGGCCTCAGCAATTTCCTCTCCAGCCTCCTTCAGTATTCTGGGGTAGATCCCATCAGGCCCTGGGGACTTATCTACCTTAATATTTTTTAAGACACCCAACACCTCGTCTTTTTGGATCTCAATGTGACCCAGGCTATCTACACACCCTTCTCCAGACTCAACATCTACCAATTTCTTCTCTTTGGTGAATACTGATGCAAAGTATTCATTTAGCGCCTCGCCCATTTCCTCTGGCTCCACACATAGATTCCCTTGCCTATCCTGCAGTGGGCCGAATTGAACACTATACTCCAAGTGTGGCCTAACTAAGGTTCTATACAGCTGCAACATGACTTGCCAATTTTTATACTCAATGCCCCGGCCAATGAAGGCAAGCATGCCGTATGCCTTCCTGACTACCTTCTCCACCTGTGTTGCCCCTTTCAGTGACCTGTGGACCTGTACTCCTAGATCTCTTTGACTTTCAATACTCTTGAGGGTTCTACCATTCACTGTGTATTCCCTACCTGCATTAGACCTTCCAAAATGCATGACCTCACATTTGTCTGGATTGAACTCAATCTCTCCGCGCAAGTCTTCAAACGATCTAAATCCTGCTGTATCCTCTGACAGTCCTCATCGCCATTAGCAATTCCATTGCAGATGGAAGAAGTAAAGCTTGATGGAGTGCTCAGAGTATGAAATGTTCCTTGGTTCCGAATGATTTTCTTTCATCCATTTAAATGTTTACTGAATAATACGCCGGCGTTGCTTTTAAAAATGGGGACTGAGTACCATGGCTGCTGATAAAAACAGGGGAAATAGGAAAAGATTCCAAGAACAAGGTAAAGTCTCCACAGTTCCCACCTTGACTATGAAGGACATGCATGACATCACCCTTCACAACTATCAGTTGGCTCAGGCTTCCGACAGCAATCTCCCATGACACCGGGAAGGTCACGCAGTGCTATATTTACTCGGCTATTGAATGTGCCACTCAGCAATAGGGCATTCATCCATTAATTTATATAGTGTATTCACAGAAAATGGAAAAAAGGTATATTTAACAATGTGTGATATAACACCACATGCAAAAGCAATTGAAAAGCTGTGGTGTCTCTTGAGCTCAAACACCTCTACATGGTGCCCCCCGCCACGCCTCGCCACCCTCCGAGGTACTGGAGGCAGTCTGCTCACCTCTCTGTCTTACGGCATCGTGGAGTATTGTGGCTGGCCTTTACGAGCAGGTACCCATTGGCACTTACCTGCGACACCAAGTCCTGTAAGATGGCCAGGGGCAGCTGTGGTCACTTGAGCACGTTCCACAGATGTGGGCTTTAGCAAAGAGACTGAGGGAGAAATTGAAGGTGAGATCGCAGTATTTGCACAGCAGAATCCATTGCAACCTCCTCCGACCTGGGTATCTTTCTGGAGGGTTGGATGGGGTGCATTGATGGGGTGCAGCATTCATCCATTCCAGCATCTGTTGTGCCACAATGAGAACGCCCTGTTATGGATCCTCATGTATTCCGCGGAGAACTGTGCTCATGCTCTGAATGGAGCGCTCCAGTCTACTGAGTGAGCCTTGTTCCTTTGCAGGAATTTACGCTGCTCTTTGTTATGTGTCAGAGAATATATCCCTGCTGGTGGAACGTCACGTGATCTGTAATGACGTCAGGAACAACATCTCCTAATAAAACCTCTCATAGTATTTGTAAGAATAAAAGAGTGTGACGCCTCCATACCGTTCCTCTGTGCGGCAAACTCAGGGGTATAACAAAGAGTGAAAACTGGCGATGAGGGTTGAGGCTAGAAAACAAATTTGGTTAAAAAAACTCATTGACAAGAACGGTGGAGATGGTGTTGAGCGTGGAGAAACGATTCTCGGGACTGGACTCGCATGTTGGGCAAAGCAAAGCTGCTGATACTCAAGGTTCCTAAATATAACGGAACACAGCCGTGAGGAAGAAGAACCTTGCCTGTGCCGTTGATTGAGCCCAGGGATGCCCTGTCCTTCTGAGATGGAGTGCAGCAGTCTTGGGGTCCCCCAAATTGGTAAGTTGGTGTTTTTGGGGTGGAGGGAGGGGGGGGGGGGTGTCTGGAGGTCGTGGTGGGGTAGAGAGGTCAGGGCGCCATTTACTCCTATTTAAAAAATGGAAAAGTGTGACCTTTTCAAGACATCCATAAATTTTAGCACAGTGGGCTAAACAGCTGGCTTGTAATGCAGAACCAGGCCAACGCGAGTTCAATTCCCGTACCGGCCTCCCCGAACATGTGCTGGAATGTGGCGACTAGGGGCTTTTCACAGTAACTACATCATTGATAAAGATGGTAAGAAGTCTGACAACACCAGGTTAAAGTCCAACAGGTTTGTTTCAAACACTAGCTTTCGGAGCACTGCTCCTTCCTCAGATTCACCTGTGTTTGAAACAAACCTGTTGGACTTTACCCTGGTGTTGTGAAACTTCTTACTGTGCTCCCCTCAGTCCAACGCCGGCATCTCCACATCATTGATAAAGATGGCTTACACAAGGAGCCAGAACAGATGACAGCAAACTGAGAAATGCCATGTCCTCAAAATGTGATACAACTGAGGTTGTTCTTAGGCTTGATCAACTATTATGGTGAATTTGTTGTAAATTTAACAACACGATGAAGCCTTTACACATTTTGTTATGTGCCAAACAGGCGTGGCACTGGTCAGAAGAATACAGAGTTGCAGACAGCAAGGTAAAAGGTACTTTGTAGAAGTCAGAGCTGTTGATTCTCCTCAATCCCAAGCTGAAGTTACAACTTGCCTCACCCTATGGGGTTGTTGCAGTCATCTCACACATTGTGCTTTCCGGAGAGGATCTGCCGAGGAACTTCACAAACTCTTGCTGGCACAGAACTGAATTACTCACAGCTGGGAAAAGAGGCTTTGAGCAAGATTTTCAATGTAAGAATGTTCCACCATTAAATTTATGAACGTCATTTTACTCTCTTGGCCAATCACTGAACCTTGATGGCAGTCTTCGGGCCATATGAAGGTATTCCTTCTTTAGCAGCTGGTAGGTTATAGAGATGGTCTTTGATATTGGGCGGGATAATCCGGTACTCCAGCCACGTGTTTCTTGGCGGCGCGCCGTTCGCTGGCGGCAGGATTCTCTCTTCCCGCTGCTTGTCAATGGGATTTCCCATTGCAGCCACTCCCACGCCACTGGTAAACCCACAGTGGGGGGGGGGGGGTAGGCGTTGCCAGCGGGAACCGAGAATACCGATGGCGGAGAATTCAGGCCATTATCAGTACATGTACGATATCCAATATGGTAAGCCAGAGCTACAGGCAAATGCTGAAGCGTTGTCAAGATTGTCGATACAAGTCAACCAAGAACCTGAAGAGCATTTTGTCAATATTTTGTATTTTACACTTGTGGCTGGGTCAACATCCTGGAACTTCCTCACTCACAGCACAATGGGTACACCGACACCTGAAGGGCTGCAACGGTTCAAGATGGAAACTCACCACCACCTCTGAAGGCCAACTAGGGGTGAGCAATACATGCTAGCTTAACCAGCGAAGCCCACATCCCGTAAATGAATAAACAAAGGATAATGCACCTGTGACTTCGTCTCAAGTTCGGAGACAAACAAGAACCGATCCAGTGATGGGGAAGGTGCTGAACTTGGTCCAAAAAGGAACACGCCAGACGTGCATAGGAAAAGTCCAGCCCTCAAGCCTGACACCACACGAAGACTTGAGTTGACAGCCCAGAATGGAGTTCTATGATGGGGAATCGGTGTGATTATTCCTCCGTGCTTGCGGAATAAAGTCCTTGACCAACTGCATGAAAGAAACCCAGGTGTGATCAGAATGAAGGAATTGGCACCCAATTTAATTTTTGGTGGCCAGGATTAGATGCTCAAATAGAAGAGAAAGTTGGGCAATGCCAATCTTGTGCAAAACTAAGGAACACTCCACTGTTACACATTATACCATGGGAACGGCTGACTCAGCCATGGCAGAGAATACACGTAGACTATGCTGGACCAGTGGAGGGACACATGTTCCTCGTGATTGTGGGTGTGCATTCTAAATGGCCGGGAGTCGTGATCATGAAATCCACAACAACCAAACAAACCATCGAGAAGCTGGAAATAGTCACAAGAGTTGGTACACCGGCGAAGTTCGTAAGTGACAATGGTACTCAGTTCATTTCTGAGGAGTTCGAAGACTACCTGAAGGGAATCGATATACAGCACATCAAGTCAGCAACAAATGGATTGGCCGACCGTTTCAGTCAATCATTGAAGCATTCCATCGAGGCATCAAAGGACCAAGGTACTTATAATAATAATAATCGCTTATTGTCACAAGTAGGCTTCAATGAAGTTATTGTGAAAAGCCCCTAGTCGCCATATTCCGGCACCTGTTCGGGGAGGCTGGTACGGGAATTGAACCCGTGTTGCTGGCATTGTTCTTCATTGCAAGCCAGCTATTTAGCCCACGGTGCTAAACCAGCCCCACTCTTGGCAAGAAGAGTGAACAAATTCTTAATGTCTCACCGGAACACCGCACACGCAATGACACAGAGTTCACCAGCAATGCTGTTGCTCAAAAAGAAACTGAGAACAAAGTTTGATTTTTGATACCACCTGATACTTCAGAAATTGTCAAACGCCAGCAACAAGCACAGATTGGTCGGAGGGAACAAAATTCTAAAAAGTGAGTATTCACTCAAGGAGAGCGAGTGCTAGCCAGGAGCTACATCAGCAATGGGAAATGGATACTTGCTGCTGTCCAAGCTAAGCCAGGCCCAATATCACACATCGGTGACGTCATTCTTCACAAAGTGAAATCGCTGACATCTCTCAAGAAGTATTTCCGTGGAAAATCTAAGTAGTGATACTCCTGAACGGAGACCAAACACAGAGACAAATTCAGATTTTGTTTCTGCAGACATTGTAACATCTATAGAGACAGACACTGGATTGGATTTGTTTATTGTCACGTGTACCGAGGTACAGTGAAAAGTATTTTTCTGTGAGCAGCTCAACAGATCATTAAGTACATGGGAAGAAAAGGGAATAAAAGAAAATACATAATAGGGCAACACAAGGTATGCAATGTAACTACATAAACACCGGCATCGGATGAAGCATACAGGGTGTAGTGTTAATGAGGTCAGTCCATAAGAGGGTCATTTAGGAGTCTGGTGACAGTGGGGAAGAAGCTGTTTTTGAGTCTGTTCGTGCGTGTTCTCAGACTTCTATATCTCCTGCCCGATGGAAGAAGTTGGAAGAGTGAGTAAGCCGGGTGGGAGGGATCTTTGATTATACTGTTATACTGCCCGCTTTCCCCAGGCAGCGGGAGGTGTAGATGGAGTCAATGGATGGGAGGCAGGTTTGTGTGATGGACTGGGCGGTGTTCACGACTCTCTGAAGTTTCTTGCGGTCCTGGGCCGAGCAGTTACCATACCAGGCTGTGATGCAGCCCGATAGGATGCTTTCTATGGTGCATCTGTAAAAGTTGGTAAGGGTTAATGTGGACATGCCGAATTTCCTTAGTTTCCTGAGGAAGTATAGGTGCTGTTGTGCTTTCTTGGTGGTAGCGTCGACGTGGGTGGACCAGGACAGATTTTTGGAGATGTGCACCCCCAGGAATTTGAAACTTCCCAGTAACATCCCAGGAAGTACCACCTGCTGAGGACTCTGCCAAGGTCTCGAGTAACCAGGTTCCAGAACATCAAGTACAACCCAAAAGGAACAGACGTCCACCTGAGAGTCTTATTAGGTTGTATATGTGTACAGAGATAATGCATAAGTGGGTCTGTTGTAAAAAACATTAATCAGTTGTCTTTGTACTTAAGAAGTAAAGGGGGAGGGGTGTTATGTATCGGAGAATCCATCCCTGCTGGTGAAGCATCACGTGACCTGTAGTGACATCAGCAGAGAGTGTTTGCGTGGAATTCAGTTCTCCATCTTTGATTGTATGAGCAACATCTCCTAATAAAACCTCTCATAGTATTTGTAAGAATTCAAGAGTGTGGCACATCCATACCTTTTCTCTTTGCGGAAAACTCAGAGATATAACACTCTCGCACCCACGGGGAGTAATGATACACGTGATACATGCCGGCTGTTACCACTTCATAGCTTCCTTCCTGTTACAGTGAGTGACTACTAGGGTGTCCCTTTATATAGAGCCTGAGTTGTGCAAAGCTGGGATTTCCAGGATCGGCTGGCTGGATTTCATCCTACACCTGCCTCCCAGCAATGAAGTTGACACCTCTGGAGCCATTTTTTCCTGAGCCACGTGTGAAAAGTTGGGAATTTTCCTGATGCCTGTAACCTGCCTCAAGAATGAAAATTGAGCCCAACATCCTTACTGTAGTGTGTTGCAAATTGCTTCAAGCATTTTATTCACTTAGAGCTACTGGACACGTATGTACCAGCAGAGGGAGTCTGCTGGGAAGGGATAATAAATTATCCATGTTTATCATCTCATGCAGTTCCTATTGTAAATGTCACTGGCTGAATATATAATGAAGAACTTCACATTTATAAGGATGCTACAGGGTGTACACACTGGAGGAGATTATTAAGCTTCGATTCTCGCATCAATCCCCTTGTACTGAGGGTGAGGATGAAGAGGTCAAGGAGAAGTAGAAATTTTCAACTAAGGTGGCCACTGAGGATACAACTAATATCAGGATTAGGCAGTCAAGGACAAAAGTGCATTATAGGTGCGATATTTAGGCATCTATAGTCAGCTATGTTGAAGACAATGAAGCACAGGATGAGAGCAAGGCCATTAAATCTGCCATCAGTTCTTGCTGTTAATTAATGATTAACAATGGAAGAAGTGTAGTGGAATATATTAATGAAAAGGGAAGGGCAAATGATCTTTTACAAGCTAAAGCCTCTTTTCAGGAAAGTGAATATGGAGAATTGATTCCACCTTTTGTAAAACTCCAATCTATATCACCATCTTACGCAATTTGGACTGCCCTGCCTATTGAGGGAGAATCATATCAGAGAGAATCATTGAGGCCGTGAATCATATCAGAGAGAGGATCATTGAGGCCATGCTCCCCAAATAGCACCAAACGCAGCAAAAGTACGTGTAAAATTTCCCAAATAAATCTTCACCGAGGCTCTGCTCTTTCTGTTATTATTGGATCTGAGGGGGAATGTTATGTGCAGTTCACAAGGAGCTTTGCTTGCTGAACATGCATCTTAGGAAATTTGGCCGCCTGCTGTCCATGATTTTCCAATAATTAACGGTGGAAACGTTATGGTGCCCTTGGCGTTCAAAAGACATGAATGGGTCTCCCCATTACCAATAAAATCTTGCGCACTCCCATCTTACATTTCTTTGTTCTTTAAGATTGTAGTTTAGTCGGGCAGTATGGTCGGCACGGGCCTGGAGGGCCGAAGGGCCTGTTCCTGTGCTGTACATTTCTTTGTTCTTTGTTCTTTGTTCAAAACTGAGGGAGTATTTGTTGCTGTGAATAAGAAGATTTACGGGAAACCAGCAATTTAAAACTCAACGTTCTAGGTATAATATAGGACAAGAAATATCAGTAATTAATTTGATTTTATACAATTAAGACTTAGTTACCATGGCGGATGACACCTTTTGTAATAGACTACTTCTAGATTTTTCCAATAGCCTCTTCACTGTCAGACAAGTGTTCAAAGTTCCACTGGTTGCGTCTGACAAAATCAGACTCATATCCTGCTTCATTGCAGAAACCAATACTGATCACCAATTCTTGTCCTCTGCAAACTCTCCCTCTTGACAGCCTTCCTCATGCCCTCTGCTATTTTGCCAGTTTGCATTCCCCTTCTTCCCTCCACTCTGCCATCTGTCCTGCAGCTGTATTCCATCTCTACCTCACACAAGCACCCCCCCCCCCCCCCCCCCCCCCACTCTGTCGCAACTCTGTCTCCACCATTCCCACTTGCCTGGGTCTTTATTATTTTTCTCTAATTCCACTCCCACCAACTCTTCACCAGAACTATGTAGTGCTCTGCAATGCAACATCTTACGACCCTAAAGGTTTTATCCGGCTGGATTTATTTTTGCAAACTAACGATGATGCTAATGGTGCTCACAACTTCAGATTGAGGGCAGATGTTCAGTTAAGCGCAAATACCCAAAGATTCCTGTCCAAGATGTGCTGCTCCGCAATCAGCATCTACACCTTGCTATCTGCCTCCCCACTGGCATTCATTGATCAGCATGAAGTTGCTATATTTGCAAGGGAGGTATAAACTAAACTTGCCACAGATATGTAGGCTAGGCATTAGTGGCGAAAGTACCCTTCATGATGTGATAATTGTTAATTACTACCAGTCAACCTGTTTGCTACTGAAAATGAACTATTACCAGTTTTGCATCTTATTCCTTCAGGTAACAATTGTTGCTGGAGTTTTTTTTAAATTCCAAATTTAAAAATCATTGCATTTCCATTCTGCCTCCATTTACTCTTTCTTAATTCAATCTTTCCTTTCCCCTTTGCACCCGAGTTGACGATGAATTCGCCCAGTCTAATTTGCATTTCTGTCTCCGTCCTTCCTCTATTTAGAGGCTGGTTTAGCACGGTGGGTTAAATCGCTGGCTTGTAATGCAGAATACAGCCAGACAGCGTGGGTTCAATTCCCGTACCAGCCTCCCCGAACAGGCGCAGTAATGTGGCAACTAGGGGCTTTTCACAGTAACTTCATTGAAGCTTACTTGTGACAATAAGTGATTATTATTATCCTTCAACTGGATTGGTGCAGAAGATGCGCGGTTGGTTGCCCCAGTCACTCTGACCCCAGGTGTCCTGTCCCTGTCGCTCTGCTGTTTGATGCTCTGCTTCAGCAAAATCAAACCATTGTTGCCAGCTGCCTTAGACATTCCAGAAATTGCATGAAGGGAAGGTCAGCACTCTGAATGACTTTTGAAGTAGTCCCGAGTAAGACTGGATTCTGATGAAGAGGACAGTGGTGAATTGTAACATATAATCATCACATGGCTTCTGTCTAAAGTGTCTTTGAACTTCTCATGTTCAATTAAACAAAAGAAGCATATATAATAGTATGGGAATGAGTTAAGACTATCAACAGGGAGGATTACATCTCCTAATGTGCTTACCTTTCTTTTTATATGTGAGACACTATTTGTTAGAGCTTAACAGTACTGTCTGGCTCTTAAAACCATCCAGTCTGATTCATGTGAGCTGTGCGTGCTTCTATCAAAACTATTATGCTGATAATGTGGGAGGCTCTACACTAAATGTTACTTTTTGCATCTTCACCCGGGTAACAGTGGCTTTCCTAAATAATGGTTGATTGAGGTAGGATGTTCTGGGAATGGGAAGAGAAGGGAAATCACCGAATGTCAGTGAAATAAAATACGCTAGATACATTCTCAGCTCAAATCACCAGAATCAAAGGCAGTCACACCCTGCCTGGAGGCTGATAGCATTACGTCCTTGAACCAGGCAACCAGAAATAACGTACAGACTGTTGTTAGGGTGTTTACATGGAAATAATCTCATGTCTGCTATGGAATAGCAGCTCAACACCAACGGAATGATTCTTAGAACAATATGTGCATTTAAAAGACAACTTGTCACATATCAATAGTCTTAAAAGTCTTCACGCAACAAATTAATTTTTTTTGATGTGAGTGTATCCCAGCGCGACTGCAATTTTGGCCATTTGTCCAATTTTAATCACTCCAACATTGCTTTCTGGTGCCCTGGTCCCTGCACCAGGGTTTCCTCTATAGACATCTCTGACTCTGTCATTCCCCTCTGATGATGTTCCAACAAACCTATCCCATTTATAACATTTGGTCACCTGCCCTAGTATTGCCTTTTATGGCCCTGTACCATGCCTGGGTAGGTAATGACCTATGAAGAAGCTTGGAACCTTTTCCAGTGTTGAAGGTATGACATACAAGCTGTGGTTCTCATGATGATTCTACATGGATTTGGACAACATTGAACAGTTTCTATCAGCAAAGTCCTTTTTAAACTAAAATATCTCTGCCGCCCCTCTCCACTAATAATCCTTGGTTCAGAGGACACCACTTACATGGTGTCATGTGCCTGTTGGATTTAATTCTATCCCAACATCTCTTTATGTTACTAGACTGGGCAATAATGTTTTTAATTCTTTTACAGGATGTGGGTGTCGCTGCCTAGGCCAACATTTATTGCCCATCCTTAATTGCCCTTGAGAAGGAGATGGGGAGCTGCCTTCCTCAACTTCCACCATCCATATGGTGTAGGCACAGCAGTTGGGGAGGGAGTTCCATGATTTTAATCCAGCAACAGTGAAGGAACAGAGATGTAGTTCCAAGTCAGGATGGTGTGCGACTTGGAGGTATCTGCTGCTCTTGCCCTTCTGGTAGTTATGTGTTTGGAAGCTGCTGCCCAAGGAGCCTTGGTGAGTTGCTGCAGTACATCTTGTAGCTGGTACACACGGCTGCCACTGTGCACCAGTTGTGGAGAGAGTAGATGTTGAAGGTGGTGGAGGGCATGTCAATCATGCGGGCTGCTTTGTCCTGGATGGTGTCGACCTTCTTCAGTGTTGTTGGAGCTGCGCTCATTCAGGTGAGTGGAAAATATTCCATCACACTCCTGGCATGTGCCTCGTCGATGGCGGACAGGCTTTGGGGGAATCAGGAGGTGAGTAACTCTCTGCAAAATTCCCAGCCTCTGACTTGCTCTTGAAGTGACAGTGTTTATACAGCTGCTGCAATTCACTTCCTGGTCAATGGTAACATCCCAGGATGTTGGTAGCGGGGATTTTACAATTTCCAGTAAAGCTAAGATCATTTTTTAAAAAACAAAATATTTATAGACCTCCCAGACGGCTTAACTTTGGTTGGTGTGATACTGAACCATGCAATCTAGAATGTTCCCGAGTCCAATCCTCGGCTGTGTTGAATTGATTGATCTGGGCTAGAGTGGGAACAAGGATGTACAACTGGCCTCTACCACCCACCCCCCACCCCCCCCCCTCCAGCTTGGTGGTCTTGGTGGGGGGAGGGGGGGGGGAATGTGGACATGGGATTTAGCTTGCCTGCTATTCAGTGACCACTGCTGGATGACTTGTATTTGTCAACATAGGATGAGAATAAGCTTTGTCTTAACATGATTTGCAGGGGCTGTTTAGCACAGGGCTAAATCGCTGGCTTTGAAAGCAGACCAAGGCAGGCCAGCAGCACGGTTCGATTCCCGTAACAGGCGCCAGAATGTGGCGACTAGGGGCTTTTCACAGTAACTTCATTTGAAGCCTACTTGTGACAATAAGTGATTTTCATTTCACTTGCAGTCCACAGTCCTTGAGGGTAAAGAGTTCCATAGAATCACCATCCTCTGAGTGAGCACATTGTTCCCCATCTAAGTCCTAAATGAAAGAGGTCCTTCGGTCCATCGTGTCACCACCGGTCTTCAATTCTAATCCCATTTTCCAACGTTGGGTCCGCACCTTGCATGCAACGACAGTTAAAGTGCTTATTAAATGTTGTGAGGGTCCCTGCCTCTACCACCCTTTCAGACAGCGAGTCCCAGATTCCCACCCCCCTCTGGGTGAAAAGAATTTTCCCCAAATTCCCTTTAAATCTCCTGTTCCTTACCTTCAACCTATGTCCCCTGGTTATTGATCCCTCTGCTAAGGGGAAATGTTTCTTCCTATCTACCCTTTCTATATCCCTCATAATCCTGTACACCTCAATCAGATCCCCGCTCAGCCTTCTCTGCTCCAAGTAAAACAACCCCAGCCTAACCTGCCTCTCTCCATGGCGGAAATGAAACTGTGTTCCGTGGCTCCAATCATCTCCCCCCCGCTTCCACCACCAGGGGAAACATCCTTCCTACACCCACCCACCCTGTCAAATCCTGTAAGAATTTTTTATGCTTTAATAAGATTGCCTCTCATTCTTCTAAACTTTGGAGGAAGGTGGGATTAGAAAGGGCAGCTGGGTGTCCTCGGGCTGTCATACACAAGATGGGCTGAATGGCCTCCTTCTATGCTGTAACCTCTCTATGATTCTATTGCAGGCTCAGTCTTCACAATCTCTCCTCATTGGGCAAACCCGCCACCTCAGGAATCAGTCTGGTGAACATTTATTGCACTCGCTTTTTGGCAAGTATCTATTCTTTCTAATGTAAAGAAATCAAACCCGTATACAATACACATGGTGCAATCTCACACAGGCACTAGACAATTACAGCAAGACTTCTTTACAGCTTGTGGTGGCTCGAATAACATTCTGGAGGCTTCCAGTGGTAACAAAGAGGTTTATTAATGAACGGCAAAGGCTGGTCTATGTACAGGTACAGAACTGTAAAGTCTCAGGCAAGCAACCACTCGGAAGGGATGACTGTAGAAAAGTTTCAATTTATTCTCCTTACAATTTACACCTCCTACTCATCAAAGGATCTCCCACACATGGCATACACCCGGGCCAGGGTATTTATGTCCCAGCAGTCCTGGGAAAAGGAGTGTAGCCTTGTCCCCCCCTCATCTGGGTAAACCATACTCAGGTGAGGCCACAGGGACCATGGGGATGCCGATCCCTGGGCCACCTGTAGGGTTATAACAAGAACACACCAGGATGGGTCTTGCCTCTTTGACTCTGGGATCCACACTGCCAGGGCCCCTGCTCCCAAGATCCTGCACTAACTCGCTATTGGCTGTGGTTCACGTGGCTGTCCCCGAAACGGTCACATGAACCGCCAGGCCCGTCCCCTGAAAGGGTCCACACTAGCACCCACCTGTACTCAAGTCCTCATGCAATAAAGGCCAACGTACCATTTACCTTCTTGATTTGTCTCCTCTACTTCACGCACCTTCATGCTAGCTTTCAGTAATTCAATTGGATGTCAACACATCCTGATCTCTCACCATTTAAGAAATACTCTGCATTTTTTCTATTTCTTACCAAAGTGAGCAATTTCACATGTTTCCACATTCCGACTGCCATGTTTTGGCCCACTCGCTCAGCCTGTCTAAATATCCTCGCAGTTTAGGGGCTGTTTAGCACAGGGCTAAATCGCTGGCTTTGAAAGCAGACCAGCAGCACGGTTCAATTCCTGTACCAGCCTCCCCGAACAAGCGCCGGAATGTGGCGACTAGGGGCTTTTCACAGTCACTTCATTTGAAGCCTACTTGTGACAATAAGCGGTTTTCATTTCATTTCATTTCAACCTCTTTGCATCTTCCTCCCAACTCACATTCCCACCTGGCTTTGTGTCATCGGCAAACTTGGAAACAGAAAATGCTGGAAAGTCTCAGCCGGTCTGACAGCATCGATGGAGAGAGAGCAGAGCTTTCAAGTCTTGGTGATTCTGTCAACACTTTGACGAAGAGGCATCCAGACTGGAAACGTTAGCTCCGCTCTCTCCCCACAGATGCTGCCATACCTGCTGAGATTTCCCAGTATTTTCTGTCTTTGTTTCACATTTCCAGCATCTGCCGCATTTTACTTTTATTTCATCGGTATGAATTATGAATAACTGGGACTCAAGCACTGATCCTTATGGTACGCCACCAGTCATTGCAATTAAATTATATTGTTCGATTTTATTTTGTGTGAGTTCTTTCAGCAGCATGGCTATTGCTTTGATACTTGTGTTGGTTGAGCTGGGTTGAACAGAAACATATTCAAATTGGAGTTTAACAACATTGGGTCAGAGATTTTCCAGTTTGACGTGGTACATGTTCTGGCTGTGGAGACAGATCACGACTGGCCACCGGCGGGATTGGAACATCCCACCCGCAGGAGGGGCTGGAAATTCCTAGCCTAGCTCTTAACGACCACTCCTATTTCCTTGGGCTACAGGTTCAGGTAAAGGACCACGACCACTCTGGAGCTTCTCCAGGAGCTGGAGTATGGGTTGGTTGGTACTTGCGGTATGCACGCCACACACCACAGCTGCAGGGCTGGTCTACACCCCTCTGTTGTCCAAACCTTCCTCCTCCACATACCCAGGCCATGGCAGATTTTCCATGCTTCCCACTCCCTTGGTCATTCTGCTGCGACCATTTGATCCATATCAGCGACCTTCTTTTGCTTCTTTATTAGATCCATTGCCACTTCCACTGGTCTTGAAGCATCACCCCGTTTATCACCCGCACAAATCATTCCTCTTGTTCTTTCCTGCCTTCACTGTCATCTCTTTCCCTAGCTCTGCGTTTGCTTAAAAATGGTCAATTGCTATCACATCTTCCATACAATCATTGAATGGTTACATCACATAAGGAGGCCATTCCACCCATCATGTTCATGCTGGATTTCTGCAAGAGCGACCCAGCTAGCTCCATTTAGCTTTGTGAACTATTTCTCTTGATGTAAGCCACCATTGAAGCTGCCTCAACCACACCCACAGGCACTGCATTCCAGATCCTAAGCACTCATTGTCTAAAAGTTTTTTTTGGCACTAACACTTTTGTCATTTGCTCGCGACCCTTTGATGCCAGGGGGAGCGGTTTGCCTCGAGCTACTCCGAGGTCCATGATTTTGAACAGCTCGACCCTCTCAACCTTCTCATGGGGTCAGGGGTGAACTAGCTGGATGGATTCAGAACTGGCTTGGCCATAGAAGACAGAGGGTAGCAGTGGAAGAATGATTTTTCGAATTTGTAACTAGTGGTGTTCCACAGGGATCAGTGCTGGGACCTCTGCTCTTTGTAATATATATAAATGACTTGGAAGAAAATGTAGCGGGTCTGATTAACAAGTTTGCGGATGATACCAAGATTGCAGGAGTTGCAGATAGTGGTGAAGATTGTCAGAGAATACAACAGGATATGGATAGGCTGCAAAATTGGGCAGAGAAATGGCAGATGGCATTTAACCCGGACAAATGTGAGGTGATGCATTTTGGTAGATCCAATTCAGGTGGGAGCTATAAAATCAATGGCAGAACCATCAGGAGCAGAGAGACACAGAGAGATCTGGGCGAGCAGGTCCACAGAGCCTTAACAGTGGCAGCACAGGTGGAAATGGTGGTAAAGAAAGCATATGGCCTGCTTGCCTTCATAGGACGGGGTATACAGTATAAAAGCTCACAAATTATTTTTCCCAGGGTGGAAATGACAATTACAAGGGGGCACAAGTTCAAGGTGAAGGGGGGACAGGTTCAGTGGAGATGTGCGGGGAAAGTTTTTTACACAGAGGGTGGTGGTGGCCTGGAATGCACGGCCCAGTGAGGTGGTTGAGGCAGATACGTTAGCGACCTTTAAGACTTATCTGGATAGACACATGAACGGGCGGGGTATAGAAGGATACAGGCGGTTGGTCTGGATAGGACACGGGATTGGGGCAGGCTTGGAGGGCCGAAGGGCCTGTTCCTGTGCTGTATTGTACTTTGTTCTTCTCATCTCTGTTGAAGAATCCCAGCTTCTCCAATATATCGACGTAACTGAGGAAGTCCCTCATCCCCGGAACAATCATTTTTTCTGCACCCACTTTGAAGCTTTCCCATTGTTCATCAAGTGGTGGTTCGCATGGGAGGCCATTGACCTGAGAAGTTAACACTGCTTCTCTCTCACCAGATGCTGCCTGACCCACAGAGCATTTCCCGCTTTCATTTCATTTAAATTCTATTTTAAATTCACTCTGAGTGGCTGAACAATAAAAATGTCCTTTATGGCTTATTGAGTAACTGCACTGCCCAAAGTCGAGTTCAGTCTCATTAATCAGAAGAGCCTATTGTCCGCCCCTAGGTCTGGACTGACTGTGGATCTGAGTGGGAGAGTGCTGGGGGGATTGTTATATAATTGGCCGACATGCTGTTTTCTATGAAAAGCAACCACATTTTACTTTTACCTCCGCTAAGGTGACAGTTAAATCTAGAGTTCCTACTGCCCATGGATGTGCTAAGGAATGTCTGGGGAGTTACTTAGCTGTGGGCTCGTTCGGCAAGCAGTTTCATCTATTCTATTTGGATCAACCTCTATTTCATTCGTAGATATTGAACCTGGCAGACAATTTGTTATCCCGCATTTGCAATGCGGGTCAAGCCAGTTTATAACCAGTTTGTGCTCGGATTTCCAGATATGGAGGGCAGACTGTGAAAATGATGTTTATGTGGTGCAACTGCAGGAACCCATAACCGAGGGAAGGTAGACATTTGGCGAGCTTGGCAGAACAATGGCTGTCTCCTTAATTAAATCTCAACTTTCTACCTGCGGCGGGATTCTACAGTCCCCCAGCCCGTGGTGTTCCTCGGCGGCGGGCCATCCGCTGGCGACAGGATTCTAGGCAGGAAAATTGAATCCCAGCATCCGGAGAATTCCGGTCCTGGTGCGTTCTTGTAAAATCATAAACGAGAAAGAATTCTTTAAAAAGACACTTAACGTATCTCCTACTCCCGTGAAACAGCTGACGCTGAGTTCGGGTTCCACCTGTGTATTTCCAGTGAGGTTGTGCCAGTGACTTCCCTAGGTCGGACATTTCCTCACTCCGATGGAGGTGAGTACTGGAGGCAGGCGGACACAGTTTTACCGGCACCATCACAACCCCAGGTCATTTTCCACAAGCAGCAGGTAAACAATTAAGAGGTCAAATGACAATTCAAGGTCAGGGGTGAACTGGAAATCGCCACGGTGGCAGGAGCGAAGGTGGAGTTACAATAGAGCCAGTCCATTCCCGCCAATCAGACATTTAAAAAAAAAAAAATTTTTTTTTAGAATACCCAATTCATTTTTTCCAATTAAGGGGCAATTTAGTGTGGCCAATCCACCTAACCTACACACCTTTGGGTTGTGAGGGCGAAACCCACACAAACACGGGGAGAATGTGCAAACTCCACACGGACAGTGACCCAGAGCCGGGATCGAACCCGGGACCTCGGCGCTGTGAGGCAACAGGGCTAACCCACTGCGCCACCGCGCTGCCCCCAATCAGCCATTTTAATGTTACAGCTGAGGCTCCCACACGAGTTCTTCTTCAGACCTCGCAAGGAATATCACAGCTCCTCGACACCCCACCCCCCTCTCGTCCGCACTGTCCTGGGATAGCAACCACCCCACCCCACTCCCTCACTCCACCCCATTCCCCCAAAATGCCTGCCATAATTGCTTACACATGCAATTTGAAGCAATTCATTGTACATGGGGCTCATGGAGATATTTGTGAAAGATCAAATGAGGTTCAAAGTCTTCATTTCTCAAACAAAATCTTTCTCACTTAAAAAGTAGCTCAGATCCAATTCTATTATGGGTGTCTTACATCTCTGGTTAATTGTCGACAGTTTGATCCTTTTGACTGTATGTTTCTCAGTATTGCACTTAAGTTCTATCTGTGCAATTACTGTTTATACAATATTCAAATTCATCTAGGAACAAATGATCTGTGCACATATTATGCAAATGATTGGTGCGCTTTCAATTACAGAACATGTGAATGCTGCTTTTATGCAAATTAGGCAAATGACCTTATTAAGAGCTGCTTTATCGTACAGTACTAAAGATCAGCAGGGCCAGGTCCGCTGATTAGAGCGGACATGTTGAACATATTGCCACAGGACCAAAATTGTCATGATCAGGTTCAATTGAATTGATTTGATGGAGTAAACAGTTCTGACTAAAATGCGTGCACTGCACCTAGTAAAGAGTGCAGTCGTAAAGGGTGGCGGCAGCTTGATTTCCTCGTGCGAGAGCCCGTGCTGTAACTCTTTAAGAAATAAATTATTTCTTCAAAAATGTTTCCTGCATTCATTTAAAAGGCCCTTTTTCTAAATCTGCTTCCGTTCCGTGAAAAATTGTGAATTGGTTCTCCAAATCTCCAAATGTGTCCTGCTAACCAATTAAAAAGGTAGGGAGAGTGTATGAGGGACAACCCCCCAAAATGGTGAATTAAATGCGCCTAATAAAGTTATCACACATCCCCTGCACATCGAAGTATTTCACTCATGGATGAGAGATTGTTAAATATAATTTGTTACTCAATCGCATTTAATTTGCATAGTTTATTCAGGTGCAGGGTCAGGTTTAATTTCCCATTTTGTTCAGTCTCTGCAACTCCCTCAGCTAACGCTCTGAGACAGCTGATGTTAAATAATCCGTCTCCGATCTTTACACTTCACTGTGTTTGTGATACATTGACATTGCAAATAAAAGCGCACTGTTGACATCACCAATTAAATCAAGAGCTTCTTTTGGTTTCCGATGGAGCTAACATTCTAATATTTATATTTGACAAATGTTCTTTTCCATTGCCTCCTTAAATCAAAATCTCAGGCTAAGGTAGAATGCCAACAGTTCTCTTCTACATGATATAACTGGTCAGTTTTAGTGTTTGAGGCTCGGCCTTGTAGACAGGTCTGTTTCGCACCACAAACAAGAGCAGGAGTAAACAATATGTCCGTCGAACCTGCTCTGTCATTCAATACAATCATGGCTGACCTTGGCTACAACGCCATTTTCTTGCCCACTCCCCATATTCCTTAATTCCCTGAAAGACCAAAAATCTGTCTGTCCCACTATCACATGTATTCAACGATGGAGCATCCACAACGGTACAGAATTCCAAAGATTCACGGACCTCGGAGTGAATTAATTTCTCCTCATTTCAGTCCTAAATGATGGGCCCCTTGTCCTGAAACACTGACTCTGTGTTTTAGATTCATTTAAGCTCAGTTGGCTGGACATCTGGTTTGTGATGCAGAGCAAGGCCAACAGTGCAAATTTAATTCACGAAGGCCTCAGCTTCTCAACTTTGCCCCTCGCCTGAGGTGTGGTGATCCTCAGGTTAAATCACCACCGGCCAGCTCTCCCCCTCAAAGGGGAAAGCAGCCTGTGGGCATCTGGGACTATGGCGACTTTAACATTTGCCAACTTCCAATTGAATGGGACCATTTGTGAATCAAAGAAAATCTGGAAAATCATAGCTCTATATCCATTATCTCCGCAGTTATAACGGGCGGGATTCTCCGACCCCCTGCCGGAGGCTGGCGTGAATCCCGCCCCCGCCGGTTGCTGAATTCTCCGGCACCGGATATTTGGCGGGGGCGGGAATCGCGCCGGTCGGCGAGCCCCCCCCCGGCGATTCTCCGGCCCGCGATGGGCCGAAGACCCGCTGCTGGAATGCCTGTCCCGCCGGCGAGGATCAAACCACCTCTGTTCCCGGCGGGACCAGGCGGTGGGCGGGCTCCGGGGTCCTGGGGGGTCGCGGGGCGATCTGGCCCTGGGGGGGGTGCTCCCACGGTGACCTAGCCCACGATTGGGGCCCACCGATCCGCGGGCGGGCCTGTGCTGTGGGGGCACTCTTTTCCCTCCCCCTCGGCCACAGTCTTCATCATGGCCGACGCGGAAGAGACCCACCCCCGCACATGCGCAGGGATGACGTCAGCAGCTGCTGATGCTCCCGCGCATGCGCAGACTTCCACCTCCCGGCGAAGTCCTTTCAGCCCCGGCTCGTGTGGCGCCAAACGCCTTTCCCACCAGCTGGCGGTGCGCCAACCACTCCGCCGCGGAGCTAGCCCCTCAAGGTGAGGGCTTGGCCCCTAAAGGTGCGGAGAAATCCGCACCTTTGGGGCAGCCCGACGCCGGAGTGGTTCACGCCACTCCATCCCGCCGGGAACCCCGCCCCTCCGGGTAGCAGAGAATCCCGCCCCTCTTCTAGAATCCTAGGGTGTGGGAAGGGCCATTAAGTCCTGGTGATTTTTCGGATTCTAGTTCCTTCCATTTTCCAAATTTTTTTCTCTGCTGATATTAATTTCCCTAATTTCCTTACTCTTTTTAGCCTCAAGGTTATTATCTATTTCTGGTCTGAAACTTGTGTCAGCTACTGAGAAGACAGACACAAAATAGCCATTCAATGTCTCATTTCCACGATTATTTCTCCTGTCTCTGCTTCTCAGGACCAAGATTTACTTCAGCTACTCTCTTCCTTTTTATGTACTGATGAAAGCTCTTACAATCTGTTTTTATATTTCTGGCGAGATTAGGCACATTCTATGATTTCCCTTTATATCAACATTTTGGTTGCCATTTGCTGGTTTCTAAAACACTCCTAATCCTCAGGCTTGCTGTTATGTTTTGCAACATTACAAACCTCTTCTTTCAATCCAATACCATAAGGCCATAAGATATGGATCAGAATTAGGCCATTTGACCCATCGAGTCTGTTCCCCCATTCGATCATGGCGACATATTCCTCATCCCCATTCTTCTGCCTTCTCCCATAACCCCGATCCACTTCTTAATCAAGAAATCCCCTTATTAATCAAAAACACCAGAATTGTGCTTGAGGCGCTGTTACCTATAGGGCTACAGACTAAGAACCGGAAGGTGGAATTAGACAGAATAGTTCTTTCTTGATCACCTGATCGCTGTTCCATACAATCATGGCTGATCTAATCATGGCTTGAACTCCATCGTCCTGCCCCATTCTCCTTAATTCAACCCATTACTAATTATAAATAAGTCTAACTCCTCCTTAAATGTACTCACTAACCCAGCACCCACCGCACTCTGGGGTCGCAAATTCCACAGATTCACGACCCTTTGGGAGAAGTAGTTTCTCCTCATCTCGGTTATAAGAGACAATGACGACCTCTCGTTCTAGAATGCCCCACAAGAGGAAGCATCCACTCCACGTCTACCTTATCCATAACTTTTAGCATTTTGTATACCTCAATTTGATCTCCCCTCATTGGAGATCATAAGCCTAAACTGTTAACTCTCCCCTCATTCAACAAACCCCTCATCTCTGGAATCAACCTGGTGAACCTCCTCTGAACTGCCTCCAATGCCGCTACATCTTTCCTCAAATCAGGGCCCCAAACCTGTGCACAATACTCCAGGTGCAGTCTCACTAAAGCCTTGTAGAGTCGCAACAACACTTCCTTACCTTTATAATCTTTTCCTTTAGCTATTAATAGCAACATTCCATTCACTTTCTTTATTATCTGCTGCACCTGCATGCTTGTTTTCTGTATACGTGCACGAGGACCCCCAGATCCCTCTGCACTGAAGCTCCCCGAAGACTCTCCCCATTTAGATAATAAGTTGCGTTACCATTTTATCGGCCAAAATGCTTGACCTCACATTTATCCACGTTAAACTCCATCTGCCACATTTTGGCCCACTCTCCTAACCTACCTATATCCATTTGCATGGTTCTTAATTCCTCATTGCCATTTACTATCCCACCTATTTCAGTGCAACCTGCAAATTTGGCTTTGAACCTTCTATCCCTGTATCCAAGTCATTAATATAGATTGTAAATTGTTGGGGCATAAAGTCCGTACCCTGTGGCACCCCACTAGTCACATCTTGCCATTCAGAAAAAGATCCATTTATCCCGACTCTCTGTCTTCTATCCAAGTGAAGAAATTACCCCAACCCCATGTGATCTAACCTTGTGAATTAACCTTCTATGCGACACCGTATCAAACACCTTCCAGAAGTCCAGATATACTACATCTACAGCATCCCCATTATTCACTTGTTACATCCTCGAAGAACTCTAGCAAATTGGTCAAAAATGATTTACCCTTCATAAAACCATGCTGACTCTGATGGATTGGATTTTGATTTTCCAAATGTCCTGATATTACTTTGGTAATAATGGATTCTGACAATTTCCCAACAACAGATGTTAAAACTAACTGGTCTGTAATTTCTTACATTCTGTCTCCCTCCCTTTTTGAATAAAGATGTTTTTTTCCAATCTACTGGAGATTTTCCCGTATCCAGGGAATTTTGGAATATTACTGCCACTTCCTTTAACACCCTCGAATGTAGGCCATCGGGCCCTGGGGACTTGTCTTCCCTCAATCCCAATAGCTTGTTGAGTACCGTTTCCCTATTGATGCTGATTGTTCAAAGTTCCTCCCTCTTTATTACCTCTGAATTACCCATTCCTACAGGAATGGTACTCGTGTCCTCCACTGTGAAAACTGAGGCAAAATATTGATTTTTGCATCTCCGCCTTTTCTATGTTCCCCTATATTAACTCTCTGGTTTCATCTTCCAAGGGACCAACGTTCACTTTAGCTACTCTCTTCCCTTTTATGTACTTATAGAAGCTTTTGCTTTCCTTTTTGATATTTTGCGCTAGCTTGCTTTCATAATTTACCTTAGCTCTTTTTATTATTATTTTTTAAATAACCCTTTGTTATGTTTGAAAGTTTCCAAATCTTCCAGCCTGCAACTGGCCTTTGCAATATGATATACCTTAGTTTTTGTCTTTATATTATCCTTAATTCCTTGTTTAGCCACGGATGTTTTTTTACCCCTCTTACCACCTTTCTTCCTCCCTGGGATATATTTTAGTTGTGAGGAATTGAGTAATGCCTTGAACAATTGCCGCTGCTCATCAGCTGTCCTACCTTTTAGCCTTCCTGCCCAGTCTATACGTGTCAAATCTGTCCTTGTGCCTACGTAATTTCCTTTATTTAATTCCAGAATGATAGTGTGGGACTCAACTCCTTCACCTCCCAAACTGAATTTTGAATTCTATCATATTATGGTCACTATTCCCTGGAGGATCCTTAACAATGACGTGATGAATTCATCCCTCCTCATTACACAGTACCAAATCCAGAGTAGCCTGCTCCTTGTATGCAACAATAGGCAACATATTGTTCCAACAAACAATCTCCAGTACATTCAATGAACTCACTCTCGAGACTACTCTTGCCAAATTGATTTACCAGTCTATGTGCATATTAAAATCTCCCATGATTATTGCCGTATCTTCCTTCCAAACCCGCAGTATTTCCTGGTTTATACTATGCCCCACTGCGGAACTACTGTTTGGTGTTTGGGGACCTATAGATTACTCCTACCAGGGACTTCTTTCCTTTGCTATTTCTTATGTCTACCCAGGCTGATTCCACATCTTGATCTCAAGTGCATTTATAATTTCTCACTACAACTCTGATCCCTTTCTTCACCAGTAAAGGAGCACCACCTCGTTTTCCTTTCAGTCCATCTTTCCGAAATACTGAGTACCCTTGGATATTCAATTCCTAGACCTGGTCTCCTTGTAACCACGTCTCACTAATTGTCACCAAATCATTCCCTTTTGTCTCTATTTGCACCATTAACTCATTAATTTTGTTTCGAATGCTTTGCGCATTTAGATACAAAGCTTTTAAGTTTGTTCTGTTGCCAAATTTCTCCACCCTTTTAATATTTGTTGTTGCAAAAGGACACCCACCCGTCTGTCCTTCACCTTTATTTTCTGGTAACTATACGCCACATCACTAACCTCATAGAATAATAGAATTTACAGTGCAGAATAAGGCCATTCGGCCCATTGAGTCTGCACCGGCTCTTGGAAAGAGCACCCTACTTAATTCCATGCCTCCACCCTATCCCCATAACCCAGTAACGCCAGCTAACCTTTTAAAAAAAATGTAGAGCACCCAATTAATTTTTTCCAATTAACGGACAATTTAGCGTGGCCAATCCACGTACCCTGCACATCTTTGGGTTGTGGGGGTGAAACCCACGCAGACATGGGGAGAATGTGCAAACTCCACATGGACAGTGACCCAGAGCTGGGATCGAACCTGGGACCTCGGCGCCGTGAGGCAACAGGGCTAACCCACTGCGCCACCATGCTGCCCCAGATAACCTTTTTGGGACACAAAGGGAAATTTATCAGAGCCAATCCACCTAACCTGCACAGCTTTGAACAATGGGAGGAAACCGGAGCACCCGGAGGGAACCCACGCAGACACGGGGGAGAACGTGCAGACTCTGCACAGACAGTGACCCAAGCCAGGAATTGAGCCTGGGACCTCGGAGCTCTAAGGCAACTGTGTTAACCACTGTGCTACCGTGCTGCCCACAACCTGCACTCTACTTCCTCCTTTAATTTTGGTTTGCTAATTTTTCCTGCAACGGGTCCCCCCCTCCCCCTCATTCAGTTTAAAGCCCTATCTACAGCCCTCGTTATGCGATGTTCCAGGACTCTGGTCCCAGCATGATTCAGGTGAAGACCATCCCATCGGAACAGCTCCCTCCTTCCCCAATACTGATGCCAATGTCCCATGAATTCAAACCCATTCCTCCCACACCAACCATTGAGCCGCGCAGTTACCTCCGTAATCTTATTGACCCTGTGCCAATTAGCTCGTGGCTCAGGCAGTAATCCAGAGATTCTTATCTTTTTGTTTCTGATTTTTAATTAGGCCCCCAGCTGCTCATATTCCCTTCGCAGAAGCTTTGTCCTTGTCCTACCAATGTAGTTGGTACTGACGTGACAACAATAACTGAATCCCTACCCTCCCACTCCAAGTTCCTCTGCAGCCCAGGTGAGATATCCCGAACCCAAGCACCAGGCAGGCAACACAACCTTCGGGATTCTCGATCCTGGTCACAGAGAACAGTGTCAATGCCCTGAACTATACTATCCCCGATTACGGCTACATTTCTTTTCTCTCCCCCCCTTGAATGGCTCCCTGTACCACGGTGCTGTGGTCAGTTTACCCATCCTCCCTACAGTCCCCGTTCCCGCCCAGACAGGGAACAAAAATCTCAAACCTGTTGGACAAGGGCTGAGGCTCCTGCAAGCCTACCTCCTGTAACCCTGCCTCACTTGCAGCCACAGCCTCCTGTCCCTGACCACTGGCCGGATTCAAGGTCGTCAGTCCAAGGAGTGTGACTGCCTCCTGAAACATATTTCTGATAAAAAAACAGGTTAAAGGGATTTGGGGAACAGGTAGGGAGATGGATATGAGACCAGGAAGAGATCAGCCATAATCTGATTGAATGGCAGAGAAGGCTCAAAGGGTTGAATTGCCCACTTCTGCTCCTAATTCCTATGTTCCTAACACAGTACCAGGTAACTCCCTCCCTCCCTCCCTGATGTGTCACAGCATCCAAAGCTCAGTGTCCAGCTCATCAACTCTGAGCTGGAGTTCCTCGAGGAACCAACACTTACTACAGATGTGGTCACAAGGAACCACAATGGGGTCCACCAGCTCCCACATCACGCAGGAACATCTCTAATTAATTTAATTAATTTAAATTATTTTTTAAAATTTCAACGGACTTTTATATGTCTCCTTATTACCTGGATCTGAAAGTAACTTATTAGCAGTAATTTAAAATAGATTTTCAAATTTAACACAGATTCCCTATGAGCCAATCATGTCACAGCCTTCCTGCGGTGTCACTTTTCATTTTTTCTGCCCCCCAATTGGAACGCTCACCTTCCCAGGCTGCTGCCTGGTTTTCTCCCGCTCCGCTCCCAATATGAAGGCCACAAATCCCTGAGGTAAGGTTTTTATATCACTCACCTTCCCTTAACTTCCTGAGTGAGCCATGGATAGGTCTTAAAGGCCGAGTTTTTGGTTTTCAATGGAATGTTATTTATTGAACCTTTTGAATTGCTACTTTAAATGTTTCCGACAGTCATTTGCCTCAATAACTTTCAGCCTATTTACCCAATCAACCCGAGTCTGTTCTCTCCTCATACCTATGTAATTGGCTTGGTTCCAGTTTAAGATTCTTGTGATTGAAGTATGTCACTTTCAAACTTAATATTCAGTGGTATTATATCATAGAATTTACAGTGCAGAAGGAGGCCATTCGGCCCATCGAGTCTGCACCGGCTCTTGGAAAGAGCACCCCACCCAAGGTCAACACCTCCACCCTATCCCCATAACCCAGTAACCCCACCCAACACCAAGGGCAATTTTGAACACTAAGGGCAATTTATCATGGCCAATCCACCTAACCTGCACATCTTTAGACTGTGGGAGGGAACCGGAGCACCCGGAGGAAACCCACGCACACACGGGGAGGATGTGCAGACTCCGCACAGACAGTGACCCAAGCCGGAATTGAACCTGGGACCCTGGAGCTGTGAAGCAATTGTGCTATCCACAATGCTACCGTGCTGCCCTCATAATAGTGATTATGATCACTATTTCCCACTTGATCATTTACTATGATATTCTTAATTACATGTGCTTCTTACACAAGTTAATCTTCTCGACCACCCTAGCCAATTTGATTATCCCAGTCTATATGAATATTGAAGTCATCCTGATTATTACTCTTACTTTGTGACAAACTCCAATAATGTATTTTTAATGCCCTGTCCTATAAACTATCCCTATCAATGTTTTCTGCCTCTTGCAATTCCTAATTTCCACCCATTCTGATTCTACTTCATAAGCTTTTGAGGCCAGATCCCTTCAACCTCATGTCCTTATGTCATCCTTTACCACCAAAGTTACTCCTCCTCATTTGTCTGTCTTTCTGGAATATTGGTACATATTTGTTTTTCTGCCATGATCAACTTGTAATCTTTCTGTGATGGTGATTAGATCTAAAAGATTCACCTCTATTTGTGCCAACAGTTCATCTATCTCATTGCAGATGATTTGTACATTGCGATAAAGAATGCTTAATTTCATTTTATTTACTTCTATTCCCTGAAGTGACCCTATTCACTGCTGTGTAATTTTTGTTAAATGCCGTCCCTTCCTACTCACTCTACTTGTCTTTACCCACATCACTTATACTACTCCAATGCCATGACCTTCCTCTTTGAATTTCTGAACTCCCTTCAAAACCCTCCCTTTGGGGCAGCACGGTTGCACAGGTGTTAGCACAATGGCTTCACAGCACTAGGGTCCCAGGTTCGATACCTGGCTTGGGTCACTGTCTGTGCGGAGTCTGCACGTTCTCCCCGTGTCTGCGTGGGTTTCCTCCGGGTGCTCCGGTTTGCTCCCACAGTCCAAAGATGTGCAGAGGTAGGTGGATTGGCCATGATAAATTGCCCTTGGTGTCCCCAAAAAAGGTTAGGTAAAATGGGATTACGGGGATAGGGTGGAAGTGTGGGGGTAGATTGGAGGTGTGGGCTTAGGTAGGGTGCTCTTTCCAAGGGCTGGTGCAGACTCGATGGGACGAATGGTCTCCTTCCTCACTGTAAATTCTGTGATTCACCCAACAGTCCCCCTCACCTCCCATCTCGACCCTCCCCTCCTCCAAACACCACATGTCCCCCTCATCTCCCATCTCCACCCCCTCCCCCAACACCCACATGTCCTCCTCGTCTCCCATCTCCTCCCCTCCCTTACCCCAACACCCACACACACACATGTCCCCCTCATCTCACATCTCCTCCCCCAAACACTCACACACACAGGCACACCTTTAGTTCAAAGCCTTGTCTACAAGCCTTACTTATACATTTGGATTAAGGCATTGGTTCAAATGCAGGCCATTACAGCAGAATAGCTCATTCATCCTTGATTACTGATGCCAGTTTCCCTTGAATCAAAACTCCTTCTCCCACATCACTCTGAGAACAATGGGTTTAATTCTCTAATCTGTTGAACCATATGGCCGTTGGAATATGGCTCAGGTAAAACATAATCTATTACCTTTGACGTTCTGCATTTTGATTTGGACTCTTAACTCCTCAAATTCCATTCGCAGAACATCATCCCTGGTTCTGCCTATGATGTTGGTTCCCACGTGGACCACGTCACCTCGATCCTGCCCCTCCCACACCTAGCTCCTCTCCAGCTGTGAGGAGATGTCGTTTTGCCTGGCACTGGACAGGCAGCAGGAACTTTGGTCATGGCTGGTATCAATGCCCCTGAGCTAACTGTCTCCTATTTCACTACCACATTCCGCTTCACTCTCCTACTTGAAAGGCATCCTTCCTCATGGTGAAAGAAAATTCGGTCAAGGTTCCCACGCTTAAACATTATCCCATTAGGACTTGCTGGAAAGTCAACGGAAGACAGACTGTCCTGGATGGTAACATAAAGCGAGCCATAATGAATTATTATCCCATTTTATATTCCTCTCAAAATTCATTCAGTCCAACTGCCCCAGAAAGCACAATGGCACAGTGGTTAGCACTGCTGCCTCACAGCACCAGGGACCCGGGTTTGATTCTGACCTCTGTCATAATATACATCCATGTATGGAGTGCAGACAGGCAGTGATTGACACACAGGATGACCAGTAAGCTCACAGAACAGAGCAGCCAATCACCAGACTGGACACGACCAGTCAAAAGCCAGAGGGCACCAGTTTTCCCGCTCTCTCAGGACCCAGCCTCTGGGACAGTCAGAGTTAGTGAGCTGGTCAGTGCAAACACCATGTGGTAGCTAGTAAGTCTGGTTAGGCTAGTAACAGGTCTCCAGTCAAGTCAGCATAGTGCCAACCCACAGTTGAACATGTATAATAGTTTAGATGTTAAATAAAATCGTGTTGCATCTTATCAAGTGTTGGAGGTCTGCCTCTCGCTACACTGCATCAAGTGCAGTCCGCATTGACCCAGCTTACCAAACACATCAACCTCGGGTTACCGCCTGTGTGGTGTTTGTACTTTCTCCTCGTGTCTGCGTGGGTCTCCGGTTTCCTCCAAAGATGTGCAGGTTAGGTGGATTGACCATGCTAAATTGCCACTTAGTGTCCAAAGGTTAGGTGGGGTTACAGGGACAGGGCGCGGGGATTGGACCAAGATGCGGTGCTCTTTTGGAGGATCAATGCAGACTCGATGGGCCGAGTGGCCTCCTTGGGGAATTCTATGATTCCAAGACACATTTTACCCCTAATGTGCCACTGTAAGCAGCCAGTGAGAGAACATCAGTAAGGCTCTTCCTGCTCACACAGAATGATCTGGAACATGTATCCGCACCTTCAATAAAGGAGGGGCGAGAATCTTTGCGTAAGGAGAAATTGATACGAAAGTGAATGCATTTTAGTGAACCAAGTGTCTCTAGCTCGGGATGAAGCAGTCGTTAATTGCTGCAGAATGATTTCTGATAACAATTGGAGGGAGATAGCGGTGGAATAGTCTACAGCTTTTGCATTATGGACACGTTCATGGGTTCTATCATCAATTAAGCATCTTTGATTTGCTCCAAGGCAGTAAGTTGCACATTGGGTCATGAACAATCAAAACCTGCAAATGGAAGTCCTGTGATTACAAATTATAAAATAAATTCCTGCTAAGTTTCTAATGAATTGCTGTTAAATGTTTGGCTGATAAAATTAATTTAACATTAAAGTGTCCGTTTGCATTCCGTGGGGAAGCTGTCGACTCCGTTGATTGTCATGTTTTAAGTGGTACATCAGAGATGTGCATTGTGATGCATTCGGAATGCTTACTCCAGCAACCACATAGGACGTGATTCAGAATGTAACCCTGGTGTCATTTTGACTGTAAATATAGTTCAATGTGTGATGGGCCCTGTTCATTACCAGGAATTAGCACATTCTGTGCAAACAGAAAACACCTTTGAGTTTCTGATTTCTGTTCTCTGAACAGTAATGTTTGACAGGTATTTAGTGAAGCAGATGATGAGAATTTTCAGTGTCTGCAGATGTTTGGCGCAGACAATTCAGAACCATAAGACTGAAATCTGTGTGCCTTGTCTCTTATAATGACTACAATGTTACACTCATTCAGCACCTCCTGCCCAGTGCTTTGTGTCCACTTTCGAAAGCTCGTAGTAACATATGTTATTGAGACAAACAACAAGAATTATTTTGCCCTGCACACCCAATTACTTTAAATGAATATTACATTTTTGTTGTCATTCAAAGATCGGCAACAGCCTGAGCCTGTGTGTCTTTCCAACGCCACACCAAAGTGGTTGATACTTAGCTGTCCTATATGGGTGGCCCAGCTAGCCACCCCCGCAATGGCAACTGGGGATGGGCAAGATGTGCTGGCCTTGCTCGTGATGTCCGCATCCCAAAAAATGAAGGGAAATGTGAAACGTAAATTGCCCATGAGGATGTCTACTGGCGGCTGCCATTCGACTTGCCGTTGTATGTTTAGGTTTCAATATCCTGTGGAGAAAGTTGCTGAAAGTGTGAAGTGGGAGAGGTTTGGGACCTGAATTAATGGGACTAGCATTCAGGGTTGTGAAAGGAAAATGTGAATTAAGAGTGAGTGAATTCAATGTCAAATTAGCCACAGATGGAGCATTAGAGAGAGGGAGAGAAAGACTGGATTGAAAGAAAAAGAAAGAAAGAAACAAAATCTTTAAATAACACTTAAAATTTGATGCATTAAAAATCTCCAACAATAATTAAAACCTGAAGGAAGGAGACTCCTTTGAGTCAAAATATTGAAAAATTATTGAAACTAATTACCGTTGAGTGCCAGAGAGGTTGTTTGACATTAATTAACACTGATCACATCATTAAAAGGACTGAAAAGGATAAGATTCAGATTCTTGTGGAAGGTTTAGTTTGTAGCTACCCCACAAATATACTAAACCTCACACCATTCAATGCATTTCAATGGTGAGGCATATGGTGAGATTCCTTTCTCACTAAGCTATTTGTGGAAGGTTACACCTTGGGATCGCCACGTTTACCTGTACATCAGCCCTTTGCCGCCTGTCACTGTACTATATGCATGTAAATAATGGTAAATGTCATTCACCTCATTATTACTTCGACCAGAAATTTTAGCCATTAACAAACCCATTTTGTCCTTATTTAGTTTCTTCATTGCCAATATCCTCGACTTTTATTTCACATTGGGCAGCTGTTCTATAGCTACTCCCACCAACTGGTATTGTATCCAAGCTCGAGAGCAAGTGTTGGAATGATATTTGATGACGGGCGACACCTCAGCTGAACCTGACTCTGCTCTGACCCAATGCACACTCAGCTGTACCTTCAGACAGGGTTCACTGGACAGCAATCAGGAGCTTGTACCCTGGCTAGTTTATATTTATGCTGAGCTTGTTGTAGCATGAGCCTTACTGTTGCCCTGAGGTTAACTACCTCAGAACTGATCAAACATTAAAGCTGAGACATTTTCATTCTTCGGAATGAATACCACACTGGGAAGGGGCTGCACCCCTGCACCATCAGGACAGCAGTTCACTTCCTACTTTTTTCTCAGCATTCCTTTCTTTGACACCCATTTCCACGACTCAGAAGGTTGCAAACAAATTAGAATGTGGTACATTGTTGATGGATTGTCAAAGGGTTGGGTTTAACAGTCTTTTCTTATTCCACACTATATTGAGTGCTCGGGCAGGATTCTCCGTTTGGGAGTTCTGACGCTGGGACTGAATGGCGATTGGTTGGCGGTACCGGTCCCGGAGAATTTCAGACATGCTGATAGGCCAGCACTCGCACCACGTGGAACTAATGTGATTCCAACAGACACTGGGGCCGGATTTGATGGGGTCGGGATTGGCATTGGAGAGGCTGACAAGCTGGAGCTGCATTTAAGCTCTCCACTCCCCACACACACTCAATCACAAGTGACACAGTAACACAGTGGTTAGCACTGCTGCTTCACAGCGCCAGGGTCCCAGGTTCGATTCCCGGCTTGGGTCACTGACTGTGCGGAGTGCACGTTCTCCCCGTGCCTGCGTGGGTTTCCTCCGGGTGCTCCGGTTTCCTCCCGCAAGTCCCGAAAGACGTGCTGCCCAAGAATTGGACATTCTGAATTCTCTGTGTACCCGAACAGGCGCCGGAATGTGGCGACGAGGGGATTTTCACAGTAACTTCATTGCAGTGTTAATGTAAACCTACTTGTGACAATTATAAAGATTATTATCCAGCCAAGAAGATTCCTACCCAGAGGGTGGCCCCAAGATTCCCGGGTGCAGAGCCCGAGCTTCTGCTGGATGCTGTGGAGGAGAGGTGCGACACCCTGTTTCCTTGGGGTGGGAAGCAGCTGCCATCCACAGGTCTCAACTGGGCATGGGCGTAAGGGGCAGAGACCATGAGCGGTGTGGGCCCCAACGCAAGGACGGTTTACCACCCCCTCCCTCCCTGTGTAACCCCGCAACTCATCAGGTGACAAGGCGAGAGGGTCTGGGCTCCCACTGGGCGCATATAGGGGCTGTTTAGCACAGGGCTAAATCGCTGGCTTTGAAAGCAGACCAAGGCAGGCCAGCAGCACGGTTCAATTCCCGTACTGGCCTCCCCGAACAGGCGCCGGAATGTGGCGACTACGGGCTTTTCACAGTCACTTCATTGAAGCCTACTCGTGACAATAAGCGATTTTCGTTTCATTTCATTTCATATACCTCCCCTCACCCCCCGCACTGTAACCCCGCGACATCCCAGAGAACAGGCCGAGGGTGACACCAGCTTCTCATCACTGCTGTCACCGACACTCTCCACCATCCCCGAGACACACACCTCGGTTGGGCACTTCAGTGAAGAGGCTCCTGGGGCACTATCTGGTGCTCACCACACACATGTTGCAGTCCACCAAGTGGAGATAGGAACCCCCAAGTTGACGGAACATCGGAGGACATCCCGGCCCCAAGGACTAGCTGTCATTCAGACAGGTCTGCTGCTTTAGGGAAGGGCGGTCCCATCAATGTTGGCAATGCAGGTGCAGAGCTGGGGGTTACATGAGGGGGTGTCAGCAACAATCCAGCCCCTGCATGCTACCCAGGCCAGTCCCCAGGGTGGAGTCCAATGGGGTAGGATGGCCAAGTCCTGGGGCACTCTGTGCACTGGCGGCCGAGGGCAGGGCGGTCATGTCACAGACAACCACGTACTAGGGCCACATGGACATTTCTGCGGCACTCCAGAGCGTGGCTTAGTCACAACGGGCCATGTGTGCGGCCGTCAAGAGCATTGGCCGCACACTGGATGACCTGAACCAGTCCCAGAGGGACCTGGCATGGACACTGAGTGACGTGGCCCAGTCCCAGAGGGGCATGGCCCAGTCCTTGTGCTCAATGGCCATGAGCATGGAGACCCTGGTCAAGGCGAGAGTGGGCCTCCAGGACAGGCAGGGCCAAGTGACGACTGAGCCCCTGACCTTGCTCCTGCTGCACCCCGATCCCAAGAGTAACCCGGGGGCCATCGTGCACCACGAGGGGGGAAGGAGGTGATTGGGGGCCGTGCTGGTGATACCCACAGACGGGGCTCTGAATACCCCCCACCTGTCCCTGGTGCATCCAATGGGCAGCGGGCAGAACAGGATGGCACCTGTGACACCTGGAAGATTGCTGGGCCCATCTGCACCCGGTTGCTCCAGCGGACGGCCGCCAAAAGGCACCCAGATCACAAGGCGGGTATGCAGCAGGCCACCTCCACTTCTAATGTACCGCCTGGGGGACCAGCTGGAAGTAGCTTTGGGCATGTAAGGTTAGACACCAGTTATCTTTTTTTTCTAGAAATTTAGAGTACCCAATTCATTTTTTCCAATTAAGGGGCAATTTAGCGTGGCCAATCCACCTACCCTGAGACCCACGGGGAGAATGTGCAAACTCCACACGGACAGTGGCCCAGAGCCAGGGTCGAACCTGGGATCATGGCGCCGTGAGGCAACAGTGCCAACCACTATGTCACTGTGCAGCCCAGACACCAGTTAAGGTAATCAGCACAGTGGATAGCGTTAGGGGCTAGGAACAGATATTGCATTTGGCATTGTCACAAATAAACACATGTTAACCGACATTCCAAACTCCCTCGGCCCTCTGTGCGCAGAGTGTGAGGGACGGGCTGGGTGTAGAGGCTGTGCCAGGTGGGGTGGGGGGGGGGGGGGGGGGTGTTGGGGGGGGGAATTGGAGGGAGGCATGGGCCAGGGGCCCAAGGGCCGTCGGGGTACCCCAAGTGGCTGCTCTCGGATGCGGCAGGGGCCTGGGCCAGAGATGGTGGGCGCCGTGTGATGGGGTCCACCTGGTGCATGACCGGTTACCGCTCGCCACCCCCGGTCCTCTCTCACCCCAGAAACCATCCACCTTCCCCCCTCTCCCCTCCTCCCCAACTTCTCAGAAGGTCTGTGGGCCTGTGGGATGGAATGACAAGCATGTATGCAGGGATCGCCTGGGCAGTCAGTGGTCTGCGACACCGGGGAGGAAGTCAGATGTTGCAGAGCTCATTGCAGAGCAGGTTAACCTCACCTGTGGTGAAGCTGGTGCTGGTGCAGGGAGGGGGGGGGGGGCGGGGTGCAGGTAGGGGAGGCGAGGTGCAGGGAGGGGGGGTGGGGTGCAGGGAGGGGGGGCGGGGTGCAGGGAGGGGGGCGGGATACAGGGAGGGGGGCGGGGTGCAGGGAGGGGGCTGGGTGCAGGGAGGGGGGGTGGGGTGCAGGGAGGGGGTGGCGGGGTGCCGGTTGGAGGGGGCGGGGTGTAGGTTGGGGGGGGCGGGGTGCTGGTTGGGGGGCGGGGTGCAGGTTGGGGGGGCGGCGTGCAGGTTGGGGGGGCGGCGTGCTGGTTGGGGGGGTGGGTTCCAGTTTAGGGGGCGGGGGGCCGGTTGGGGGGGCGGCGTGCAGTTTGGGGGTGGCGGGGTGCCAGTTGGGGGGGTGGGGTGCAGTTTTGGGGGGTGGGGTGCCGGTTGGGGGGGCGGGGTGCCGGTTGGGGGGGGCGGGGTGCCAGTTGGGGGGGTGGGGTGCCGGTTGGGGGGGGCGGGGTGCCAGTTGGGGGGGTGGGGTGCAGTTTTGGGGGGTGGGGTGCCGGTTGGGGGGGCGGGGTGCCGGTTGGGGGGGGCGGGGTGCTGGTTGGGGGGGCGGGGTGCTGGTTGGGGGTCGGGGTGCTGGTTGGGTGGGCGGGGTGCAGTTTGGGGGAGCGGGGGGCCGGTTGGGGGGGGCGGGTGCTGGTTGGGGGGGCGGGGTGCCGGTTGGGGGTCGGGGTGCAGGTTGGGGGGTCGGGGTGCAGGTTGGGGGGGTAGGGGGCTGGTTGGGTGGGCGGGGTGCAGGTTGGGGGCGCGAGGTGCCGGTTGGGGGGGTGGGGTGCTGGTTGAGGGGGTGGGGTGCAGTTTGGGGGAGCGGGGTGCCGGTTGGGGGCGCGGGGTGCTGGTTGGGGGGGTGGGGTGCAGTTTGGGGGAGCGGGCGGGCGGTCGGGGGGGTGGGGTGCAGTTTGGGTGGACGGGGTGCTGGTTGGGGGGTGGGGGGCTGGTTGGGGGGGTGGGGTGCTGGTTGGGGGGGTGGGGTGCTGGTTGGGGGGGCGGGGTGCCGGTTGGGGGGGTGGGGTGCTGGTTGGGGGGGTGGGGTGCTGGTTGGGGGGGTGGGTACAGTTTGGGGGGGCGGGGTGCCGGTTGGGGGGGTGGGGTGCTGGTTGGGGGGGTTGGGTGCCGGTTGGGGGGGGCGGGGTGCCGGTTGGGGGGGGTGGGGTACTGGTTGGGGGGGCGGGGTGCCGGTTGGGGGGGCGGGGTGCCGGTTGGGGGGGGCGGGGTGCCGGTTGGGGGGGGCGGGGTGTATGTAGGGGTGGGATGGGACAGTTGAGATGCAGGTGGCCAGGCCTCCTCGTCGATGAATCTTGAGGCCAGCAGGTGGTCGTGGGCGCACAGATCGTGCGGACTCCGGTGCCCCACCCGGCCCCATATCCTGCTCATCCTGCCCCTCCCCCATGCTGTTCCTCCAACTCCTCCTCCAGCATGTCGCCCCTCTGCAGCACGGTGTTGTGGAGGACGCGGCAGCCTACCTATCTTCGGGCTGTGCTGGGTGGCCCCTCTCGAGCGGTGCGCTGGCACCTGAACCAGCCTTCAGCAGACCAATGCCCTGCTCGATGACGCCACTGGCTGCTGCATGGCATCATTGCAGCGGGTCTTCACGTAGGTCTTCGGCCTCCGGATAGGCGTCACGACCACAGCGGATAACCCCTGTCACCCAAGAGCCAATCCCTCACCCGCGTGACCGCCTCGAATGTGTCAGGCACCGTTGAGTGTGCCAGGGCGAAGGCATCCTACACGCTGCCTGGCGTGCGGGCGCAGACGTGACAATGTGCATCCGGTGGTCACACACCAACAGTACATTCAGGGAGTGGAATCCCTTCCAATTGATGAAGGGCACTCCCTCATGCGGCCGTGCTCGTAGGGGGACATGCGTCCCGTCGATCAACCCTTGACCTGGGGCATGCAGGCGATTACAGCGAGTCCTGCCGCTTGGCCAACCTGGTCGACTCAGACCATGCCGAAAGCAACATATCTGTTACGACATGGATGCACCTGTGCACTGCGGCCTGGGAGTACCCAGACAGGTCCCCGGTCGGAACCTGGAAGGATCTCATGGCACAAAAGTTCAGGATGACCATCACCGTGATGGCCATCGGGAACGGGTGTCCTTCCCATCACAGGGAAGCAACAACATTGAAGCTACTCCCAGAGTCCAGCTCACCCAGTAAGGTGAGGTGCATCCTTCAATTCACTGTTTTTTTCCCTCGTGTTCATCCTTCTCTGTGTACATTCCCGTCCTGCAGAGTAGACACTGACTGCTGCCAGGTGCTCAGCCTGGGTACGCACGATTGGCTTCTTATGCACTCATCAAATCAAGGCTTCAAATATAACTGCACAAGGACAGGTTGTGGATTCACCTGTGTTAGAAGGGAACGGAATTCTGCAGATCTTGTTACGGCCGACAAGTGTAGAAGTGTCATTGTACAACTGGACTACCATATCACAGCACTCAACTGAAACCAACCTGGGCAAACTTTTCACTGTTTGCAATCTTCACTGGATTCTGGTAAACTCTTTGCACAAAATCTGTTATTAAGTGAGTGACAGACAGATTCATAAAACACAGCTTAAAATATGTTTTCAAAAAGATATACAGCCAAATCTCACCTGAATTAATGTGTGCGTGCCTCTGAAGGTAAACTGAGAGGAATTTTCAAAGTTTGTGTCTGAGTACCTATTCATTGGCTAACAGGCTGTAATAAGGTTCCAGCTTGGCTGTGACCACCCATTGATACGATATCCATCAGTCTATATGGGGTTACTTCCTTCACAGTCTCTTTGAGAATTTCCGTGTTAATAATGGGGACTGGGAGGAGTAATTCTTGACATCCAAAGTTAAGTTATTCTATCAACACACACGTGCTGGGTAATTGCGTGACAATGGCCAAGAATCACAGAGGAAGATGAACCAAGGCAGAATTTCACCAATTGCGTTGAAGTTCCTCGTAAAGGTAACCCATGACTAAAGGGGGAGGTGAGCAGCTGCCAGAGGAACCCGATCCCCTTGGTGCAACAGCAGGAAGTAGCTTTGAGATGCTATGTTACAATATCCACACGGCCCACTGGGTGAGGGTGATACAGGGGTGTCCAATCCACATCTTCAGAGGGTCATCCTTCATTGCTGCTTTTCCTCCACCCTGGCTATTGGTTGCACATTCTGTCGCTCGGAACCTGAGCAGAACATCAGAACGTGACAGAGAGAATTCTTCCTCATCTCCTCGCTTCCCGAGGCAAGTGCAAAGAACAAAGAAATGTACAGCACAGGAACAGGCCCTTCGGCCCTCCAAGCCCGTGCCGACCATGCTGCCCGACTAAACTACAATCTTCTACACTTCCTGGGTCCGTATCCCTCTATTCCCAGTTCCCGGGAAGTACCCATCCTCAGCAGTGGGGATGTTTTTCCCTTCAGGGGAAAAATCTCACAAGCAGCCGGTGACAAAAGCAAACATGAATAAATGAAAAAAACAAGCAGTACACCGAATTACAGCCAGGCTGAAATAGGTCATTCGACCTATTTACGTTTAAGTTCCACATAAATCTCCTGTGACCTGACCTTATCTAACCTTCTCAAGCATATCTTTCTAGTCCTTTCTCCCTTGATAAATAATAAAATAACCTTTTATTGTCACAAGTAGGCTTACATTAACACTGCGAAAAGCCCCAAGTAGCCACATTCCGGCGCCTGTTCGGGTGCACAGAGGGAGAATTCAGAATTCAGAATTCTCAACTGGTACGGGAATTGAACCCCCGCTGCTGGCCTTATTCTGCATCACAAACCAGCTGTATAGCCCACTGAGCTAAACTAGCCCTTGTGTATCTATCTAGCTTTCCCGCAAATGCATCCAAGATATTTGTCTCGAATACACCATTGGGTAGCAAGCTCCATGGTTTGACACTGCAAAACAGCAGAAAAACAATGAAACTCTCACAACATTCACTATGATATGAAGACGCTGACGTTGGACTGTGGCGAGCACAGTAAGAAGTCTTACAACACCAGGTTAAAGTCCAACAGGTTTGTTTCGAATCACTAGCTTTTGGACTGCAGCTCCTTCATCAGGTGAATTAAGAGGTGGGTTCCACAAACATATATATAGACAAATTCAATGATGCAAGATTGTACTTTGAATGCAAGTTTTTGCAGGTAATTAAGTCTTTACAGGTCCCGACGGAGCGACTGGAGAGAGGGGTAATACCCGGTTAAAGAGGTGTGAATTGTCTCAAGCTAGGACAATTGGTAGGATTTTGCAAGCCCAGGCCAGATGGTGGGGGTGAATGTAATGCGACATGAATCCAAGGTCCTGGTTGTCTACCTCATACGCTGCAGGAAAGGATGTCCCGAGGCATGGTACATTGGCAAGACCATGCAGACGCTGCAACAACGGAAGAACGGACATCGCGTGACAATCGGCAGGCAGGAATGTTCGCTTCCAGTCGGGGAACATGTCAGCAGTCAAGGGCATTCAGCCTCTGATCTCCAGGTAAGTGTTCTCCAAGGCGGCCTTCAGGACGTGCGACAGCGCAGGATCGCCGAACAGAAACTGATAGCCAAGTTCCGCACGCATGAGTACGGCTTGAACCGGGACCTTGGAGTCGAGCTGCATTACATTCATCCCCCACCATCTGGCCTGGGCTTGCGAAATCCTACCCACTGTCCTGGCTTGAGACAATTCACACCGCTTTAACCTGTGATTATCCCTCTCTCCAGTCGCACCGTCTGGGCCTGGGCATTTAGGGATGGACAGTAAATGCTGGCGTTGTCAGCAACACCTACATCCTATGAAAATATTTTAAAAGCTACTTTTTGTGACTCTGTTAATGTAGCTTTAAGAACTTATACTGTGAAAACCAGAAAGCTTCTTTGGCAATTTGCTTGATTTATAACAACAGTAAAAATAAGGCATAAAAACATCTTTGGTATCTTTATTGAGGTCCGTACACCTCGGCAGTATGAACTTCCACCACCGCCTGATCAGAGGGGACAATATGGATGTTGAGGTTTGGTGCAGGGTGGGCTCTAGGGGAGATGGCGTTCTGGCGAGTGGAACTCCTCAGTACAGCCTCGGTGGGGCATTTTGCTGAGACCCCAGATTGCAACAGAGTCCTGTTCGATAGCGTGGTCTCTGTTGACGTTGCGAGCGCCGGGAAACACCCGGCAAAACGCACTCAACACGGGACTCTGTTGCAATTCGGTTGGATCGCGCCCTTGGTCTCCCAAATGGAAAAACCTGTCCAACCTCCTCGTGCAATTTTGGTACGAAGCTGCCCTTGATGTCTCACCTCCCTGACTCTGGCAACACAAGCACAATGTGAGAGACACTTGCGTTTAGACGCTGCCTTTCCTGAACTCAGGAAATCCCAAATTATTGACAGTCAAAGAAGTCATTTTTAGAAAGCGTTGTCACAGTTGTAATCTAGGAAATACGATAGCCAATTTGCACACAGCACGGCACTCGCACGATTTACCCGCCTCGTCGCATCCAAGCTTGGCAGATCGCGGCCTGGATTGAAGCAAAATAAACATCTCTCAATTCAAATCCTCACAGTTATTAGAACAGTTTCTGGATGGTAAAAATGTTCTCCTCCATGATTGGCTGAGTTGGGAATGCTCACACTTCAAAGTTAGAAAGCTTGTAGATTTCCATCTCACTCCAGAATGTGTCCATTTCGTTTCAGGATGATGCTTCACTGGTGTCATGAAGAATACCATATTGCTAAGGAGGGCAGTCTTTTATACTGGGCCCTGTCTAACTCTTCAGTTGGATGGCCAAGATTACATGGCACTACTTGATGATGACTGGAGGGTTCTCGCAGTGTCCCTGGTCAACAACAGACCAACTGGTCATTTCTCTTTTGCAATTTGCAGATTCTTGCTGTGTGAAAACTAGGCTTTGCTATTCAGCGACCCAACAATCGTGATTCATCAAAGTAATGCATTGAATTATGAATATGAAGTCATTTGGAATGTCCTGAAAATGTATAAGGTGCTACGCTATGATTTTCACAGTAACTTCATTGCAGTGTGAATGTAAAGCTACGTGTGACACTAATAATGATTATTATAAATACAACTTGTTTCGGTCTCTACTTTTTCTCAAGAAGCTGAATTTTCACCTTGGGAGCTGGAAAACAGGAGGTTTATTTTTGGGCAGGAACTTTCCTCTGCAGGGAAATTAGTTCATTTTGAGGTTTTCATGTGGGTGAGCCCTTAATTAGCATGGTTCCTTGTCCAATTAAGGGTGGCAGGCTGGCTCTCCAGTCAGACACCTTCCAGCTTCAGAGTACAGAGTAAGTAACGGGGAGGTTATCTCAATGAGAAGGTGCTCTTGCAGACAAATGTTAAAAACTTCTAAACAAAGAAATGCAGCCATCAGCGAGGCCCCCACTGTTGGGGTCAGGGCGGGACTCTTCCACATGGTGGCCTTTGGTTGAAACTCAACCAGGGAAGTAAGGAGGGCCCGTGGCCTGTTGGAGTGCTGGCACATCGGTTTGGCACGGGGCCTACTTCCAGCCTGTTGATCTGCCCCACCTCTCATTTGGCGAATCTTGAGCTTCCACCGGAAAATACCAGTTGGCCTCCTAAACTTACTGTTAACAAGGCCCTAATGAGCCCCCTCATGGGGATGGGTGACCTTCCTCAGCCTGAACGTATGTGGTGATGTGCATCAATGTAAATGCATGTAGGCTAACTAGACACTAGAGAGAGCACCAGAAACATCACACACACACAGTCAGCCAATAGATCAGTTAGATAGGAGACGACCAATGGACATTCACGATACACAAGGAGGTGACACAACCACAGGGGAGCATTACACCAACCCATATATAAAGGACACCACACACATGATCTGCCTCTTTCCAGTGGAGACAGTCAGTGAGAACAGACACAGGGTTGATTCAATATTACACCCACCACGTGGATTGCAGCAGCTGGTTAGTCAGTCTGGGTAGCTATAGTAGGATTAGCAGTAGTGTCGAACGCGAGCAATAGAAGTGTAAATAGTTTAATAAACGTGTTGAAGTTATCTCCACATCTGAACCTTCCTTTGTCAAATGCATCACAAGGAAGCCGCTTATGTTACACCTACAACATAACAAATCATGGTACCAGGAGTAAACTGTTTCAATCCACATAGCCATACCTCAGCGTACAGTGACAACAAGCAACAATACCCAGGCAAGATGTTCGAGATCCGGGTTCCGCAGCGGCTCCAGTGCCACGGCGCTCTCCGCGAAAACTGGTGGGCATTCCGGCAAAAGTTTGAAATCTTCCTGGTGGCAGCCGAACTAGAAGAAGTGGTCGATCCTGAAAAAACAGAGCTTCTCCTCACCATCGCCGGTGCCAGAGCAGAAGAAATCTTAAAAAAATTAAAGTTCTCCAAGGGGCAAAACAGGAGTGACTTTCAGGCAGTCCTGGACAAATTCGGCAAATATTGTGAGGAAAACACACTCCAACCAGCAAGAAAAGATAAGAGAAGCGGCAGTACTCACCTCGAGGCTGAAATCCCGGAGCAGAGAACAATTTTGGTCGGTGACCATCTTTCTACAGGGACTGCACTTGCGCAGTTGGGCGAGAAACGCACAGAATGGGAATGTCCGTATGCGCAAGGAGCCGCGCATGCGCAATCACGAAAAAGGCCCAATGTAAAGGAATAGCGGTCTGCGCATGCGCAATCGCTTCCTATGTGCTACATCACATGCGTCATGATGTCAGAGGCCCCGGACCACGCCCATTTAAAGGGGAAACGTCCCAAATCAAAGAAAAAATATTTTAAAGCCGTAAAACAACCTTCCTTCACCTGGAATGACAGCACAATGCCTCAGATTGAACCAGGAAATGAAATTAACCTCCGTAGAACCCTGCAACAAGCAGTTACCTACGCCCAAACCGATGATTCCGACCTTGAATACTTCGATATCGACTTTTACATTTTCTCTGGACCTCGCAAGCCCAATGCCAGCTCCGACGCTGGTCCTAGAAGACTACGACTCGGACAAACCTTTCACCTTGGGAGGCTACCCCAGTACCAAATCCGAACCGCAACGAGACGTGTTGCACATTGGCGACCCCGTTTTGAATCCAACGCAGACCCGGATTCGTTCTTCGGATTTGAGGATCTTCAGCCCGGCAGATATGACATCCCAACTCGTGAGTGCAGGATGATGCTGCAGCCTGAAACCAAGAGACAGAGAGCGGTACACGCCCACAGAGAGCGGCCTGCTGCCACACAGAGCGTGGTCCACGCACCGCTCAGGGTTCCCGACTCTACAAAAGAAGACACGCAAGACTCCACACCGCAGTCCTTGCATGAACAAGAAGTGACTCCAGTGTCACAAGCCTCCACAGCGAGCTCGTGGACAGACACCACGATAGAAGAAACGCAAGACTCCAGAGCACAGTCCTTGCACACACAAGATGTGACTCCAGTGTTACAAGCCTCCGCAGCGAGCTAGTGGACAGCCTCCACGATAGAAGAAACGCAAGACTCCGACGCGCAGTCCTTGCAGGAACAAGACCATGAGGGTCTAGCAACCTCCTCTGAACAACTAGCGGCAGACGATGCAATTCTGCCATGTTCAAGTAAACAGCAAGAAGACTATGACAGTCCACCACGCTCCAGTGCACAGCAGGACGACCATGACGGTCTATCATGCTACAGTGAAGAACAAAGCGACAATGACAGTCCAAGCCCAAATGAAGGACAACAGCAAGACAATGACAGTCCACCCACATTGCTTGCACCACCAGATGAAGACTCTGACAATTTACCCAACCCAACTGAACATCAAGCAGCTACTGAGGATCTACCCACGGTATGTGAGACGAGTGACGACAGCATCCCACTTCCCATGCAAGATGTGCAAAGTGACAGACCTCAGCTAGTGTGTACAGAGGCACTCGACGATCACTGTGAGACCACTGGTGACTCCGGTGACACCACGATACTTCCACCCTCATTCGCTCAAACCTCTCCACAAGTCAATGCATTCCTGCATGTGCCGACTCCAGACGTGCAGCTTCAAGAATTCTCAGCTGACTCCAGTGAACCTGCTAAGACTCCGGACAGGGAACATCAACAAACCAACACTGACTCAGTTAAAACAGACCAGACTCCAGATGGGGAGCAACCAAACGCCGACTCTGATTCACGTAAGCCGGACTTTTCTCCAGACAGGGAGTGCCGCAACCTCAGTGATGGCATGCTCAGGGTGACAGCAGATGCCACAACGACAGGGGATGGATCACTTCACAATTACACTGGGTCAGTAATAACAAGCAGCGGCTGCAGTCCAAGAGGAATACACCAATATTCACCACAGCTATATCCACACATTCTTTCCACACCAGCATTGCAGCCAATGACAGCTCATGCTGTACAAACCCAGTATTCAGGCATGCAGCAGCCAGCAGTCTATGCAGCATATTCTCAAACAGGCCAGCACTACGGATTGCCCACTAATGGAATCAAGACCGAAGGAGGACTACCGCAAGCGCAATCTGCACTACAGACTGGATGCCTTCGTTACAGCCCAGGATTTGCTGCACCCCAGCCTGGCCAGACAGCATATTCCTATCAGATGCAAGGTTCTAGTTTCACACCATCACCAGGTATTTATGTGAGCAGCAATTCTGTTTCCAATTCGACAAGCTTCAACGGTTCTCAGCAGGGTCACCCTTCCCGCACAGCACGTGGCCAGTACCAGTATGTACAATCTTATCCAACTTCAACATATGGCACATCCATGACCTCGAATGATACTGTTGATGGTACCTCTTCAACGTCAACACCTTATCAGCTACAAGATGCCATCCGACAGCATCATCACAAACATCGAAAAAGAAAGGGACTCCAAATCAGACAGCAAAGTGATTTGACCACTTCTTGGTTCCTGTGGCACAGGGACGTTGATGGCGTTCATAACCAAGAGAGACATTTGACCATGATGATTGATGGTTTATGGACTCACATGAATGATTTGGACTTATTGTTTGATCACTGTTCCCATGACTTGTATATAACCTTCCCTTATCTACCTGTTCTTTGTTCAATTTCCTTAAAGTGTACAGAAAATATGAACGTATAAAAAAGGGGGGATGTGGTGATTTGCATCAATGTAAAACATGTAGGCTAACTAGACACTAGAGGGAGCACCAGAAACATCACACACGCACACTCAGCCAATACATCAGTTAGATAGGACACGACCAATGGACATTCACGATGCACAAGGAGGTGACACGACCACAGGAGGGCATTACACCAACCCATATATAAAGGACACCACACACATGATCTGCCTCTTTTCAGTGGAGACAGTCAGTGAGAACAGACACAGGGTTGATTCAATATTACACCCACCACGTGGATTGCAGCAACTGGTTAGTCAGTCTGGGTAGCTATAGTAGGATTAACAGTCGTGTCGAACACGAGTAATAGAAGTGTAAATAGTTTAATAAACGTGTTGAAGTTATCTCCACGTCTGAACCTTCCTTTGTCAAGTGCACCACAAGGAAGCCGCTTATGTTACACCTACAACAAAACAGATCACGTACCTCCCCCTAAATGATTGGCACTGGGACCAGTTTATTGACATGATGGCCGGCACTGCTATTCTCAGCCTCTCCCTCCACCGCTCAGCTCCCGACTCAGGAGAGGCCTAAAAATTCAGCCCAAGGCGTCTGACCTCTGGATGTTCCTTGTCAGTTTGCTGGAATCAAGAGATAGCCTTCATCCTCTGCTAGTGGAGTGGTGTTGTGCAGCCACTTGGTACCAAACCCATCTTGCTCTTACGTTGCTTATTTTTTGGAAGTCATTATTATCCAACAGTGAATCACAATAGAACAGCGAGTGTGCTTGAGGCTTAAAACAACTTGACATTCATGCAACCTCAGCAGCTCACAATATCTCCGCTCCTCGTAAACTGCTTCAGACTTGTTCGAGCTGGTTTTGTCTCTTTGAAGCATTGCTGTAAAGTGGATTTCTGTAAGTGTTTGTACTCAATCTGATTGTTCAGGGAACATTTCAAAATGCTCATCCCCTGTATTATACTCATGTCCACTGGGTATAAATGGTACAAAAGTTTAATCAAATTTAGAGTGGGAGCAAATTTAATGCAGATAATAATACATTCATTAATACTGTGGACTTTGTTTGCGGTAAGTTCCTAATAGCTGCAACAGTCAATATGGTCGGAAAACAACTGAGGAAATACACAAAATAGCAGCCTCCAAATCAAAATAACATAATTCAAGGTGAAGGAAGGTAACTGAGAGGCCTGGTTGCTTTTGTGAGGGCTACAAAGAATCCAGCATGAGATGAAGGACAGAAAGAAATAACATTTATTTACAATAACATATATATATACACAACAGCAGCAGTAACTTCCTTGCTGCTCACTCCTCTCTAGCTGGTTCCATACTGGCCAATTCTATTTATGCAGGGAATTTGCTAATGATTTCTCCGCTCCCCTCATTGGGGAAGCTCATTCTCCCTAAGGATTGTGGGATTGCCATTTGTTCCCAGCCAGTGGTAAGCAGGCAGGTTATAACATCCCTCCCCCCCCCCCCCCAAAGTCCAAGGAATCCACCGAAGACCCTGGCGAAGGAGAGCGTCGGACTCGTTTTGCCACAGGCCGGACACCATTTGCACAAGGCGCTGGATCGGGCGGCGTGTAACGAGACGGAGAACGGCGCTTCCGTGATGAACGGCGTAACGGTTGTACATCCACGGCCCGTGGACCCGAGGACTCCCCCTCTGAGATGTCCTGTGTCTCCATCTCGGAGTCGGAGTCTGCTGCCTCCGTCATCTCGGCGTCTCTATCTCCACGAGGTTCTGCAACGACCTGCACAGGCTTTGAGTGCGGCACCAGAGAAAGATTGTGAGGACAACTCTCCACTGTGTCTGGTCTCTGTGGCTGTAGAAATGAGCTCCGGGGGCGGGGAATCTTTGGAAGAAATGGTCTTCTGCATCAAACGTGATCTACATGCCTGCGCTGGAGACGACCCTGGGCTTGCACCTGGTATGAGATAGGACCCGTTCGGCGAATGTTAACGCCAGGGACCCACTGGGCACCACCAGCAAAATTCCGAACGAACACTGGGTCACCGGGTGCAAACTACCAAATCAGCCGATGCTGCGAAAAGCCATGTCCCTGCTGTTCTTGAGTGCAGCGTACTTTTGCGCCAATGTCCGGGAAAACCATGCTAAGGCGGGTGCGAAGTTTCCGGCCCATTAGGAGTTCCGTGGGAGCTACCCCAGTCACCACATGTGGAGTGGTCCTGTCAGAAAACAAAAAACGAGCCAGTCTCATGTCCATAGACCTGGCAGACTGTTTCTTTAGGCCTCGTTTGAATGTCTGCACTGCGCACTCCGCCAACCCATTTGAAGCCGGGTGGTATGGAGCGGTGCGGATATGGCGTATGCCGTTCATCTTCATGAACCTCGCAAACTCCTCACTTGTGAACGGAGTGCCGTTATCCATGCCCAGCACCTCGGGGAGGCCATGTGTACTGAAAGACAAACGCATCTTCTCGATTGTTGCGCAGGACGTTGTCCCCTGCATCTTATGCACCTCTAACCATTTAGACTGGGCATCGATTAATAGAAGGAACATGGATCCTTGAAAAGGGCTGGCGAAATCCGCATGCAAGCGTGCCCAAGGCCGCCCTGGCCATTCCCAGTGATGTAGGGGCACGGCCGGCGGAAGCTTCTGATGCTCCTGACAAATGGAGCAGTTTTGGGCCACCTTCTCAATGTCGGCGTCAAGGCCTGGCCACCAGACATAACTCCGGGCCAACATTTTCATTTTGGTCACACCCGGATGCCCATTGTGCAAGTCTGTTAGTATCAGCTCCTGGCCTTTTTCCGGGACAATCACACGCGTCCCCCACAAGAGGATGCCGTCTTCCACACTAAATTCTGACAGCTTGGAGGAAAATGCCCGCAACTCGCCTGGGAGCTGTCTATGCTGCCCACCATACAGGACTATGTGCCGAACCTTTTACAGGACTGGCTCCGTCTGGGTTCGCTCACGGATCGGTGATGCCGTGACAGGCAAGGAACCCATAAAATTTAGGGTTGCAACCACCTCACCGGTCGTGGGGGTCGACATGGGGTCAGTCGATAAAGGCAATCGGCTCAGTGCGTCGGCATTCGCTATCTGCGTACCTGGTTTGTGCTCCAGAGAATACTCGTATGCAGCAAGCAACAAAGCCCAGCGCTGGATCCGTGCGGAAGCAATGGGCGGTATTGGCTTACCCTCTCTGAAAAGTCCCAGCAGAGGATTATGATCAGTCACGATAGTGAAATTGCGGCCATACACGTACTGGTGGAAGCGTTTCACCGCAAACACCACCGCCAGGCCCGCCTTCTCGATCTGCGCATACTTCTTTTCCGCTGCAGTCAATGTGCGGGAGGCGAAAGCTATCGGTCGCTCGGCCCCGTTCTCCATCTTGTGGGACAGGGCGGCCCCAATACCATACGGGGATGCATCACATGTGACGAGCAAAGGCTTTCCAGGATCATAGTGGGTTAGTAACCCAGACGACGACAATTGTTGCTTTACCCGCCGGAAAGCGGTTTATTGCGGCTGACACCAAACCCAGGTGTGATTTTTCTTTAGCAGAAGGTGTAACGGGGCCAACGTAGTTGCCAGATTGGGGAGGAATTTCCCGTAATAGTTTATGGGGCCGAGAAAAGAACGAAGATGCGAAGTGTCAGTTGGGGTGGGGGCCTGTTGAATCGCGCGCACCTTCTCTGCGACGGGGTGCAAACCTTCGCGGTCCACCCAATGACCCAGCTAGACTACTTCCTTCGCCTGAAAGCCGCACTTTATACGACGTAAATGGACTCCGGCCTCTGAAAGGCGTCTAAGGACAGCCTCCAAATTTTCCAAATGTTCCTGCTCTGACGTCCCTGTAATCAAAACGTCGTCTAAGTAGACAGCGACACGCGGTAAAGCTCTCAAGATGCCTTCTATGCGGGGCATTGGATATCAGTCGAGCCGGGAAGCCGTATTCACTGTAAGTTTATAGTCGCCGTGCAAGCGAACTGTGGCATCTGGCTTCATTACAGATGCAATTGGTGCTGCCCAGTCAGCGAAACGGACAGGCCTGATAATACCCAAAGTCTCCAAACGACTGAGCTCCCCTTCTACCTTCTCGAGCAAGGCGTAAGGCACCGGGCGCGCCCAGAAATCGCACGGCGTGGCTCCTGGTTCAACTGGATGCGGGCTATGGCCCCTTTTATTTTCCCCAAACCAGGTTGCAATACATCTGGGTACCGTCCTAGTAGCTCCGTCAACCCTCCAGGACTTGTTTGGAGGATGTGCTGCCATTGCAACCGCAAATGGCGCAACCAGTCCCGACCCAACAGGCTGGGCCCATGGCCACGCACCACGATAAGTGGGAAACGCACCTTCTGGCGTCCATAAACAACAGGGGTCATCGTAGTACCTGCAATGTCTAATGGTTCCCCCGAGTAGGTGGGCAACCTGACCTGTGTGTCGGTTAATGTAAGGGTCTGTATACCCTGCTTGATGCGGTCGAATGTCCTCTGGGCGATCACGGAGACCGCTGCGCCAGTGTCCAACTCCATCTCCAGCGGGTGGCCATTGACCCGTGCTGTCACCTTAATGGGGGCCCCACGGGGAGCTGCCACACAATGCAGCTGCAGGCAGTCGTCTCCACGTCCTGGGGAGTAGTCGCCACAGGTTCATCCAAATGGAAGGTACGGCCCCTGGGCTGGCCCCAGTTTCTGTCGGAACGACGGCACCTCTGGTGCCCCCAGGACCGGTGTCCACGACGGTGTCGGCGCTCACAAGTCTGACACTGTCACGGCTCCTCATCCATTGGTTCTGGAGAAGGCTCCCTTCGGGGAGGAACGTCCGACGGCCACTGGCGTCGATCCGGACGCCGCCCCGCCCAAGGTACCGCAGAGTGGCGGGGAGGCGCTTTTGGACGGAAGGATTGCGCCCCAAGGCATGCACCTCCATTCCCGTAGCTCCTGCATTCCCTGTTCTGCGCTCTCTCAGGACAATACTATTTGAATGGCCTGTTGAAAAGCCAATGTTGGCTCAGCTAACAACTTTCTCTGGGTGGCCGCATTGTTAATACCGCAAACCAAACGGTCGAGTAACATTTCTGATAACGTCTCACCATAGTCACAGTACTGCGCAATCCTGCGTAGCCTGGATAGAAAGTCGGCAAGGGATTCTCCTGGGGTCCTCTCAGCGGCATTAAACCGGTAACGCAAGACTATGAAATGAAATGAAATGAAATGAAAAAATGAAAATCGCTCATTGTCACGAGTAGGCTTGAAATTAAGTTACTGTGAAAAGCCCCTAGTCGCCACATTCCGGCACCTGTTCGGGGAGGCTGGTACGGGACGGGGTGAGTTAAAATGTTGCCCCACTAAGTTCACAAGTTCATCAAACGTCTTGGTGTCTGGCGCAGCTGGGTACGTAAGGCTCCTAATCACCCCAAACGTATGCGGGCCGCAGGCAGTGAGCAATATGACCACCTGGCGCTCGTTTTCGGTGACATTGTTTGCCCGGAAATAGCAATGCATCCGTTGTGTGTACTGGTTCCAACTTTCCTGCGCAACATCAAAAACATCCAAACATCGATACAGAGGCATGGTGTAACAGAAAACAATTTCCAACCTGTATCCAACACAAATCCAGGGAGGTTTCTTCAGCAGTGTAGACAGCTATTCACTTTAACCCTCATCGCCAGTATTGTGAGGTGCACAAAGAATCCAGCATGAGTTGAAGGATAGAAAGAAATAACATTTATTTACAATAACTTACAACAGCAGCAGTAACTTCCTTGCTGCTCACTCCTCTCTCTAGCTGGTTCCAAACTGGCCAGTTCAATTAATGCAGGGAATTTGCTAATGATTTCTCCGTCCCCCTCATTGGGGAAGCTCATACACCCTAAGGACTCTGGGATTGCCATTAGTACCCAGCCAGTGGTAAGCTGGCAGGTTGTAACAGTTGCCTTACTACAATGATCGCTAGACTTTGCCCCACTTTATTTTCCTGTCGCAAACTGCAGCACCTCATTGAAGGTGAATGTGCAGCTACGATCACAACCCATATTCACCCACGGCGCCCCATACTATTTTGGGGAGTAACGTGGGCGTCACTGGCAAGGTCAGCATTTGTTGCCCATCCCTACCCATCCTTGACCTGAGTGGCTGGCTGGGCCATTTCAGAGCGGGGGGCAGTTAGGAGCCAAGCACAAGGGTGGCAGATTTCCCTCTCTAAAGGACCTTAGTGAACCAGCTGGGTTGTAACAACGATTAACAATGGTTTAATGGTCCTCGTAAGACTTTCAATTGCAGATTTTTTTAATGATTTCAAATTTTATCTGAGGTGCCCAAAGCATTACCCTGGGGTCTGGATTACTCGCTCAGTGACAGTACCACGAGGCCACTGCCTCCTCTTGAGGCAGTGTCTTTATCTATTCCACTGTGAGGGTAAAAGCCCTGATGAACCTGGTAATCTCCTTACCGCCAGCCAGACTAATGCTTCCTTCAGCACAAGTCATTAACTGATTAATCTTGGATTTCTGGACTGCACGCCTTAATTACTGGTTAAATTAAATGACTCTGTGATGACAGCAGGGAGCACTGGCTAAAGGTAGACCTGCAATGCTGGAGGTCTTTACCTTACCAGATATAGAAAATGGGGGGTTGGGGTTGACAATGAAGCAAGCGTCCAATTGGGTAAAGTGTATTTTTGCTTTCCAGTTAGCATAGGAAGCTGGGGCGAAATTCTCCCCCAACGGCGGGATGCCCGCCGACTGGCGCCAAAGCCGGCGCCAATCAGACGGGCATCGCGCCGGCAAAAAGGTGCGGAAGTCTCCGCATCTTTGGCGGCCTAGCCCCAACATTGAGGGGCTAGGCCGACGCCGGAGGGATTTCCGCCCCGCCAGCTGGCGGAAATGGCGTTTGTTGCGCAGCTGGCGCGGAAATGCGGCGCATGCGCGGGAGCGTCAGCGGCCGCTGTCAGTTTCCCAGCGCATGCGCGGGAGCGTCAGCGGCCGCTGTCAGTTTCCCGCGCATGCGCAGTGGGGAGAGTCTCTTCCGCCTCCGCCATGGTGGAGGCCGTGGCGGAGGCGCAAGGGAAAGAGTGCCCCCACGGCACAGGCCCGCCCGTGGATCGGTGGGCCCCGATCGCGGGCCAGGCCACCGTGGGGGCACCCCCCGGGGTCAGATCGCCCCGCGCCCCCCCCCAGGACCCCGGAGCCCGCCCACGCCGCCTGGTCCCGCCGGTAACTACCAGGTTTGATTTACGTCGGCGGGACAGGCAATTCCTGGGCGGGACTTCGGCCCATCCGGGCTGGAGAATCCAGCGGGGGGTCCCGCCAACCGGCGCGGCCGGATTCCCGCCCCCGCCCAATCTCCGGGAGCGGAGACTTCGGCGGGGGCGGGGGCGGGATTCACGGCGGCCAACGGCCATTCTCCGACCCGGCGGGGGGTCGGAGAATGACGCCCCTGGTGTGGATGTGTTGACCAAGTAAGGCTGTGGATGCAAGTCTGGTGACGATAGCTCACAGTTGGCAACTCTATTCTCTGACACTGAATTCAAGCGGCTTTTACACCAATGGGGGCGATCTTGGAAAGTTGACCCCTTTCACTCTGCAGTGCCCAAATGAAACAGTTTCACACTGACATTAGGGTTAGGGTTAGGGTTCGGGCACCTTTAGCTGATGCTTCTCACTGACTGAGTCACTAAAATGAACAAAGGCACATTTTGAAAAGAAAATAACAGAGGTAAAGTGTTGGACTGCAGAAGACCGACAATTATAATTCACCAAAAACCACTGGACTGTACCCGTGCGAGAAGATGTTACAGTTACTATTGTGTGTAGAAGGATTAAGAGTCACGAAAGATCACCTGTAATAAAAAAAATCAAAAAAGTTATTGCAAATAGAAGATGATTTGGTTGAGAACACAGGGAGTAAAGTTAAATGTTGCCACCCCGTTGAGCCTGGCACCAATCTCGTTGCGCCGGACACATCGTGGGAGAGGACCAAATCGGGTCTTTCGCTGGGCGCCCGGTACAAACTGGATCATGCCCTCGCCAAGTGTGATCCGGGTCATCGGCCCATTTAAATATGCGTGGCTGGGTTGAGGCCACATTCTCCCAGCTCCCGGGCACACATGGCGATCAGGCGCGATGGCTACTCTGGGGGTCCCGGAGGCCATTGGAGCCCCCTGAGTGGTCGGCGAAAGGTCAGGGCAGTGCCCTGGTACTCCCCCTGTCACTCAGGCACCTTGGCAGTGTCAACCTGGCAACCTGGCATTGCATAGCTGGCACTGCCAGAGTGCCGGGAGGACTACGAGGGTGCCAGGTTGGCAATGCCAAGGGTCGGGGCCATGCCATGAAAGGGGAGGTTAAGGGGAGTTATGAAGGATGGGGTGGGTGAAAGGGGTTAGTAAGGAGCATCATAAAGGTTAGGGGGGGGGTCCTGAAAGGGGGCCCATTGTGAACGTGATCCAATCGTGCCGAGCTGAGCGTATCAGGTGCCTGATTTGGGTCTCTTGTGAGATAAGCAGTGACTGAATCGTGCCCAATACCTTGGTGCCAGGCTAACCTGAATTTCAAGGAAGGTGGTTGGAAAATGTTTGTACCTTGAGTTATCACATTCAATTTAAATCAATTACAGCTGTTGTGGTCAGCTCTATGAGTTGGTACAATTTGCATTTCCATATTTCATGTTGTGAGCTTGCGTACAAGCTATGTGGCTTCCAAGAAACACCCACTACAATTTTTTTTTTCCTTTTTAATTAATCCTTTGCAAGTCGAACGATAAAAGATAAAATTGATTTGTGTTACCAGCCTGGATACAAGTAATGGGTGATATTCATGCTGTTTGGAAATACTGCAAAAATATGGGCCCTTTCCAAATGCACCAACTATTTTCAAGGCTCTTCACTGTTGAGCAGCGATTAGGCATCCTGCTCTGCAGCAGGTCCAGTTGGAAACCAGAAGGCGTGAGCATCAACTGAGTTAAATGACCACATTTAACAGAAGGCTGAGTTAACTGGCAGTGTGGGAGGTCTTATATATAGGGCTTGGATGTGGTTATTGACTGGTAAGAACTATAGTACTCAATATAGTTCAGGTCAATGTACATCCACATTTTTTAAAAAATGTAATCTTCTTTGCTGCTTGGGTCTCAGGGTGAATACTTTTCATTTTTGATTCTATCATCTTATCAATGCTCTGAAGAAGGGCCAACCACGCTGAAAGCAGGAGAACAGGCTAAAGCAATAAAAGAGCAAAATGTGGGATATGGGCCCATATCATTTCATTTTCATTTTCATTTCATGCTGTACCGAAAAGCACCTTCAATTACTAGGGGGCATGGGGTTAAGGTGCAAGGGGCAAGGTTTAGAGGAGAGGTACGAGGCAAGTTTTTTTACACAGAGGGTAGTGGGTGCCTGGAACTTGCTGCCGGAGGAGGTATTGGAAGCAGGGACGATAGTGATGTTTGAGGGGCATCTTGACAAATGCATGAATAGGATGGGAATAGAGGGATACCGACCCCGGAAGTGTAAAAGCTTTTAGCTTAGTCGGGCAGCATGGTCGACACAGGCTTGGAGGGCCAAAGGGCCTGTTCCTGTGCTGTACTTTTCTTTGTTCTTTGTTCTTTGTTCTTTGTCCTTTGTTCAAACTCCTCCAAAGTCCTGGTGCACAGTGATGAAAACTTTCAAAACCTTAAGAGTTCTTGTGGCATTCAAAATGTTTATTAACACAGTTGATTCCCGGCCCGTATTATTTTTCTGATGGGTATTCTGCCCAGTAATTGGTGCACTGCAATGTGTCCTGGGGCGAAATTCTCCCGAAATGGTGCGGTGTCCGCCAACTGGCGCCCAAAACGGCGCCAATCAGATGGGCATCGCGCCGCCCCAAAGGTGCGGAATGCTCCGCATCTTTGGGGGCCGAGCCCTAACATTGAGGGGCTAGGCCGGCGCCGGAGGAATTTCCGCCCCGCCAGCTGGCGGAAACGGCCTTTGTTGCCCCGCCAGCTGGCGCGGAAATGACATCTCCGGGCGGCGCATGCGCGGGATCGTCAGCGGCCGCTGACAGTTTCCCATGCATGAGCAGTGGAGGGAGTCTCTTCCGCCTCCGCCATGGTGAAGACCATGGCGGAGGCGGAAGGGAAAGAGTACCCCCACGGCACAGGCCCGCCCGCGGATCGGTGGGCCCCGATCGCGGGCCAGGCAACCGTGGGGGCACCCCCCGGGGCCAGATCACCCCGTGCCCCCCCCAGGACCCTGAAGCCCGCCCACGCCGCCTTGTCCCGCCGTTCAAAAGGTGGTTTAATCCACGCCGGCAGGACAGGCAATTTATCGGCGGGACTTCGGCCCATACGGGCCGGAGAATCGAGCGGGGGGACCCGCCAACCGGCGGGGGCGGGAATCGGGCCGCGAATATCCGGTGCCGGAGACTTCGGCAACCGGCGGGGGCGAGATTCACGGCAGCCCCCGGCGATTCTCCAACCCTGCGGGGGGTCGGAGAATGACGCCCAAGGTCAGTGTGAGCTTTTTCTGCACAAGCTGTAGGGAAACATTGATATAAAAATGGCCAACATGTACCCAACATATACCCAACATCTCCTCGGGTGCAATTTAAAAAAAAAATTTCGATTACCCAATTAATTTTTCCAATTCAGGGGCAATTTAGCGTGGCCAATCCACCTACCCTGCACATCTTTGGGTTGTGGGGGCGAATCCCACACAGACACGGGGAGAATGTGCAAACTCAACACGGACAGTGACTCACAGCCGGGATCGAACCTGGGACCTCGGCGCCGTGAGCAATTTAGTGTGACCGATCCACCTATCCTGCACATCTTTTGTGTGTGTGTGGGGGGGGGGGGGGGGGGGGGGGGGGGGCGAAGTAAAATCCTGGAATTAAAAGTCAAACGATGACCATGGAACCATTGCCGATTGTCGGAAAAACCCATCTGCTTCACTAATGTCCTTTAGGGAAGGAAATCTGCGACCTTTATCCGGTCTGGCCTACATGTGACTCCAGACCCACAGCAATGTGGCTGACGTTTAACAGCCCCCTCAACGGCAATTAGGGATGGGCAATAAATGCTGGCACAGCCTGCGACGACCACATCCCATGAACACATTTTAAAAAAAAACTCCACACGGACAGTGATCTGGGGCCGGGATCGAACCCGGGTTCTCGGCGCCGTGAGGCAGCAGTGCTAACCACTGCGCCACAGTGCCGCACAACAATTTAATGAGAATTGGCAGTACTGGTACACAAAACATTCCCGTCCTTCCCTTTCCCCTTGGGAAGGCATTGGTTTCTTGCTGGTTTTTGGTTTTGATTATTGTCCCGTGTACCGAGGTACAGTGAAAAGTATTGTTCTGCGAGCAGTCCATAGACATAGACATAGAATTTACAGAGCAGAAGGTGGCCATTTGGCCCATCGAGTCTGCACCGACCCTTGGAAAGAGCATCCCACAACTCCACCCTATGCCCGTCACCCAGTAACACCACCTAACCTTTTTGGAAACTAAGGGGCAACTGAGGGCAGCACGGTAGCCTTGTGGATAGCACAATGGCTTCACAGCTCCAGGGTCCCAGGTTCGATTCCGGCTTGGGTCACTGTCTGTACGGAGTCTGCACATCCTCCCCGTGTGTGCGTGGGTTTCCTCCGGGTGCTCCGGTTTCCTCCCACAGTCCAAAGATGTGCGGGTTTGGTGGATTGGCCATGATAAATTGCCCTTAGTGTCCAAAATTGCCCTTAGTGTTGGATGGGGTTACTGGGTTATGGGGATAGGGCGGAGGTGTTGACCTTGGGTAGGGTGCTCTTTCCAAGAGCCGGTGCAGACTCAATGGGCCGAATGGCCTCCTTCTGCACTGTAAATTCTATGTCTATGTCTAGCATGTCCAATCCACCTAACCTGCACATCTTTGGACTGTGGGAGGAAACCGGAGCACCCGGGGGAAACCCACGCAGACATGGGGCGAATGTGCAGACTCCGCGCAAACAGTGACCCAAGCCGGGAATCAAACCTGGGACCCTGGAGCTGGGAAGCAGCTGTGCTAACCAGTGTGATACCGTGGTGTCCCGACAGATCGTTCTCTCAATTAGGCACCCAGCAGCCCAAATGGTCATTTTTCACACATCAGCAGAGCCCTACAGTCAGTGTATTCCCTCCAGTATCACAGTCCAGAGACCCAGCAGAAAAGCCTAGTCTGATGCTCCAGTGCTTACTGAGGGAATGCAGCACTGTCAGATGAGAAGTTAAACCACTTGTTAACGTCTGCTTGCTCACGTGGATGTACAATACCCTGTGAGACCACCTGTCAGAAGATGTGGTCAACCCTGGTGTCCCTCAGTGATTATCATCAAAAACACATTATCTGGAGATTGTCAAATTGTTACATTTAAAAATTTTTTTTTAAAAGTGCCCAATTCTTTTTTTTCCCAATTAACGGGCAATTTGGCGTGGGCAATTTGGCGTGGCCAATCCACCTACCCGGCACATCTTTGGGTTGTGGAGTGAAACCCACGCAGACACGGGGAGAATGTGCAAACTCCGCACGGACAGTGAGGCGGGGCCAGGAGCGAACCCGGGTCCTCGGTGGCGTGAGGCAGCAGTGCTAACCTCTGCGCCACCATGCCACCCGTCAAATTGCTACTTGTAGTAATTTGCCATTTGTAAAATGGATACTGTCTTTCCAACAATGCAACAATGCTTACACTCCAGAAATATGAATTGACCCCAAAGCACTTTGCGAAATCTTAATGCCTTTCTTTTATTTTTAGCAGTTTAAATGGTTGTAGGGAGCATTGCAGGTGGGGTCAACCCCATCTTCTCACAAGGCCAGACATGGAGACTTTTCAACTGGAATAGTGACCAAGAGTTGTCATGATATCCACATGAACATATCATGGTGCAATCACACACACACTGATGGACAGGTAGTTGGACCAACCAACACACACACAACATCGCAGCCAATCACCAGTGAGAGCACACGCACTATAAAACAGGGAACACCACAGTTCCCGCTCATTCTACCAGGAGATAGCTCAGAGCACAGAGCTCACAGCGAGCCACTCAGACATACACCATGTGCTGAGTGCCTCACTAAGATAGTGCTAGGGCTGGGTCCACAGGTTAGCTGGTGAAGTACGAACCACAGCCAGAAGTTAATAGTTATTATTGTACAGAATAATAAAACAGAGTTGTACCATCTACAACCGTGTTGGTTCGTTTGTGTATCGGAACACCCAACACGACATGATACCAGGCCTGGAAACTTGCCAGTGACTGTGAGACCTACCTGCACCTCTTCAGAAACCCGCCATCCTGCGCCATGGAAACCATCAGCCCGCCACAGCCGCTCCGGATTGCTGGAAATCTTGGCGTCAACTGGAAGCTGTTTAAACAGTGCTTCCAACTCTTCCTCGAAGCCACAGACAGGGAGAATGCATCGGACACCAGGAAGATCGCCCTCCTCCTCTCCACGGCGGTGCAACATGCCATCCACATCTACAACTCCCTGGCATTCGCGGAAGGCGAGGACACGACGAAGTACAAGACGGTCCTTCTAGAATTTGAGGAACACTTCAGCGTGGAAGTTAATGAGAGCTTCAAGAGGTACCTCTTCCAGCAGCGCCTGCAGGGGAAGGATGAGCCTTTTCAATCTTACTTGACACACCGAATCCTCGCGCAGTCCTGCGGCTATGAGGCCACCTCCGACTCCATGATTCGGGATCAGATAGTTTTTGGGGTCACCTCGGACACCCTACGCCAGCAGCTCCTCAAAATATAGCGCCTCACCCTAGCCACCGCCATCGAGACCTGCGTCAAAGAACAAAAGAACAAAGAAATGTACAGCACAGGAACAGGCCCTTCGGCCCTCCAAGCCCGTGCCGACCATGCTGCCCGACTAAACTACAATCTTCTACACTTCCTGGGTCCGTATCCCTCTATTTCCATCCTATTCATGTATTTGTCAAGATGCCCCTTAAACGTCACTATCGTCCCTGCTTCCACCACCTCCTCCGGTAGCGAGTTCCAGGCACCCACTACCCTCTGTGTAAAAAACTTGCCTCGTATATCTACTCTAAACCTTGCCCCTCTCACCTTAAACCTATGCCCCCTAGTAATTGATCCCTCTACCCTGGGGAAAAACCTCTGACTATCCACTCTGTCTATGCCCCTCATAATTTTGTAGACCTCTATCAGGTCGCCCCTCAACCTCCGTCGTTCCAGCGAGAACAAACCGAGTTTATTCAACCGCTCCTCATAGCTAAAGCCCTCGATACCAGGCAACATTCTGGTAAATCCCTTCTGCACCCTCTCTAAAGCCTCCACATCCTTCTGGGAGTGTGGCGACCAGAATTGAACACTATACTCCAAGTGTGGCCGAACTAAGGTTCTATACAGCTGCCCCGGCCAATGAAGGCAAGCATGCCGTATGCCTTCTTGACTACCTTCTCCACCTGTGTTGCCCCTTTCAGTGACCTGTGGACATGTACTCCTAGATCTCTCTGACTTACAATACTCTTGAGGGTTCTACCATTCACTGCATATTCCCTACCTGCATTAGACCTTCCAAAATGCATTACCTCACATTTTTACATAGAATTTACAGTGCAGAAGGAGGCCATTCGGCCCATCGAGTCTGCACTGGCTCTTGGAAAGAGCACCCTACCCAAGGTCAACACCTCCACCCTATCCCCATAACCCAGTAACCTCACCCAACCCCACCCAACACTAAGGGCAATTTTGGACACTAAGGGCAATTTATCATGGCCAATCTACCTAACCTGCACATCTTTGGACTGTGGGAGGAAACCGGAGCACCCGGAGAAAATCCACGCACACACGGGGAGGATGTGCAGACTCCGCACAGACAGTGTCCCAAGTCGGAATCGGACCTGGGACCCTTAAACTGTGAAGCAATTGTGCTATCCACAATGCTACCGTGCTGCCCCATTTGTCTGGATTAAACTCCATCTTCCATCTCTCCGCCCAAGTCTCCAAACAATCTAAATCCTGCTGTATCCTCTGACAGTCCTCATCGCTATCCGCAATTCCACCAACCTTTGTGTCGTCTGCAAACTTACTAATCAGACCAGTTACATTTTCCTCCAAATCATTTATATATACTACAAAGAGCAAAGGTCCCAGCACTGATCCCTGTGGAACACCACTGGTCACAGCCCTCCAATTAGAAAAGCATCCTTCCATTGCTACTCTCTGCCTTCTATGGCCTAGCCAGTTCTGCATCCACCTTGCCAGCTCACCCCTGATCCCGTGTGACTTCACCTTTTGTACTAAACTACCATGAGGGACCTTGTCAAAGGCCTTACTGAAGTCCATATAGACAACATCCACTGCCCTACCTGCATTAATCATCTTTGTGACCTCCTCGAAAAACTCTATCAAGTTAGTGAGACACGACCACGAAAACGCGACCAGCCGGTACTCCCAATTCAAGGCGCCCGAATCGGCACGGCAGGGGTCCTACAAGGCCGAGCGGGTCCAGTCGATTGAGTTCCTCCCGGCCCGCGGCCTGGACGAGGGCGGCCATTTTGCGCACTTTCCGAGGCCTCCCGCGCTTGTACGCGCCAAAAGAGGGGACGTCGACGCAGAAGGACGGGATGCGCAGGTGCGCTCTACGCAGGACCGCACCGCGCATGCGCGGTGGCGCAACGAACGCCATGACATCACGACGTGCGGCAACTGTGGATCCGCACAATTAAGGTTCATTTCATTTCATTTTTCATTTCATTTCATTTTTTTCATTAAAGCGGCAATGTCCGGCCAAAGCGCGACAATGCCTCCGCTGTGGCAGGATGGGCCACTACGCTGTCTGCTGTCGAGAAGCTCAACCTGCCAACTCTCTGCAATTCCGCCAGCCTCGCAGGGACGTGCGGGCCATTTAGCCCCCATACACCGAGTCATACCCTGACGACGTGCAGGCCGCTGATACCGACGACCGGGAACCCTTCCGCGTTGCGGTAATAAACAAGAACCGGATATCCCCAAGTCGGACCCACCAGCCGATGCCAGTGCACAACATTAATCCGGGTGATGAATGGTGTACCACCCTAACGGTCAATCCGAAATCGTCGCCCACCTAATAGACTGGACTTATGAGCCTGTTTGCACATTGGACTCACTGAATCGTTTTACAGACTGTTAACGTGTTTCTTTCTTGTCGTTCCAGATGTTCTCTTTCGATATTTGATGATTGCATTTGTTTTGTTTGTGGTACAACCTCGTTGCTCTGTTGCACCTGACACCTTCCTATGTATATAGTTTAGCCTCATGTACATGTTGTAAATATTGCACACACAAACTCAGATGCACTCAGTACACACCGATATTTATTACCATGTAGGCACATATCCTTGTGAAAAGGGGGGATGTCATGATATCCACATTAGCATATGATGGTGCAATCACACACACACTGATGGACAGGTAGTTGGACCAACCAACACACACACAACATCGCAGCCAATCACCAGTGAGAGCACACGCACTATAAAACAGGGAATACCACAGTTCCCGCTCATTCTACCAGTAGATAGCTCAGAGCACAGAGCTCACTGCGTGCCACTCAGACATACACCATGTGCTGAGTGCCTCACTCGGGCTGGGTCCACAGGTTAGCTGGTAAAGTACGAACCACAGCCAGACGTTAACAGTTGTTATTGTACAGAATAATAAAACAGAGTTGTACCATCTACAACCGTGTTGGTTCGTTTGTGTATCGGAACACCCAACACGACAAGAGTAAGAACCTTGACTGATTATTTGAATTCCTTAGACCTGGGGCACTAAGATAAGTCGTTGCACTCCTACCACTGCCCTAACTGAAATCAGTCAATGCAAATTGTGATGAAGCCTGGACCTTTCTGTTCTCTGTCACACGGCACCACATCATGTAGAGCAGTAAGCCACTGAGACAGTGTGGGAGCCTGTACTGGAACTTCTACCCACATCCTACAAGCAAAAATGCAATGTAAACTGCAACCACAAATGTAACATTTGATCAAACAGTAATAAACAACCCAAAAGAGAAGGGAGAATAACGTGCGTGCAACTTTGATCATCTTCGAATGGGTTGGATTGGCACAGGTTAAGCATAATTGGTGGGAACTTCGTCCTTCCTGTCCAATTATCAACGACCTGTCTCATAATTAACCAAAATCATCAGTCAGCCCCCCCAGCTGGATGTAAGAGATTAATGTTTGGGTCTAATGCATGTAGTTTCCTTGGCAACATAATAATCAGCAGTGACTGGTGTGGATAAACTTACTCCAGCAGGTATGGAAACATTTCTAGAAAGGGTAATATCAGCTTTTCTTTTTAATGAAGCTATTTACTGACACAGGAATTGATAACAGTTTTACTACTAATTTTACTTAAAACATGAGTGGAAACTGCCATTTCTTTTGGCACTTCACACAGGCATAGTTTTAGTTTCTGTTTCCAACTCAGGCTTATTCTGCAGTCAAACACAGGGTTTATGTGGGTTGTAGAAATTACTGCTCGCTCCCATACTGGAGCAAGACACTCCCCTTTGCCACAGGGAACTGTGTTAGGTCCTAGTTGCATCTCGCAACTCATGCATGTTCGGCAACTTATCCCTGGAGGTTCCCCCCACCCCCATACACCCCCTCCCCACCAACAACCCAAAAATTTGCAACAGGGTTCGAGTATAGAACATAGAAAATACAGCACAGAACAGGCCCTTCGGCCCACGATGTTGTGCCGAACCTTTGTCCTAGATTAATCATAGATTATCATTTTTACTTGCTCACAGCAGTTTCCGGGAGATTTTTCTTTTAGTTCCTTGAGATTCCTGGAGAATCGAGGATAACTCTGGACACTCGGTATCCCTACATTCACACCAACTGGGAAAAACTAGCAAAGCTTGATGAAAAGCATTTCACAAAAAGGCGCTGCTCAGCAACTTTTTTTAAGAAGCGTAATAGCCTGTGAAACCTCTAGAGTTACATTGAAATGCACAGGAACAGCAGCCACCCATGACTTAAGCTGCAGGTACAGCAAACGTTGCAGGATGTCTTGTGGCGTAATGGGCAGTGTCCCTGACTCTGAGCCGGAACTCTGGGTTTAAGTCCCACCCCACGACTTGTCGGCCAAGGAAGGTGCGTTCTTAACACAGCCAATCAGGTCGAGTGCGTCAAGCTGCGAATCATTCCACGCACGCCAATGGCTGGCAGTAAGAACAGGAGAGACTCCTGGTCAGACTCGCTTGGTGTGGAGTGGCGCCCCTCAAGCTATAAGCTCCTGGCAACAGACTAGTGACCTATTCTGGGAATTGGTAGCTATGGGAGTGGCTAGAAGTCTGCCTTAGTGCAGCACTAGCTGCGGGAAGAGAATTGGAAAGGAACAGCCAACACTGTAATGCACTTAAACAGCTGCTGCACCAAGAATACGTCCTAATGTATAAGACAGAGTGCATGTTGCTGCAGTAATAGGTTTGAAATGTACTTAGGGGACTTAAGTAGAGTGTTTCAATGATCCAATATGCACTGATGTATGGGAATGGGAAACTTACGCAGCTCCTGATTTTCCATCCATTAAGAGGAATCGGCAGAAACCTGCGGGGGTGAAGCACTCGCGGCACTAAGAGTAACTTTAATGATGGAGGGATGTCAATGTTTTTGCATTTGGTTAATTTTTGATGACACTTTCAACTTCATGCAATGTGCTACCTGTAATTGCCTCTCCTCTTTGGGTGTGCTGTGCTATCGCCCGCATATTTGTCAGAAGTGCAGGTCGAGGGAAGGCATTTGGAGGGTCGCGGCGCGATTGGTCATGGCGTTTCCACGGCATTCCTGATGCGGAACAACTGCCCAACAGCCTCAACTGGACGGACACGACAGCCAAGGGAATGCCGGAAAAGACAGGCTATTAAAAGGAACGATGAAATCCTCCGGCCAGAAGTGGCAGCAGAGAGCAAGTCATGTGCCTGGCACATACACTGACATCACATGCCCTGTATATTCGTGCTTTCGCCGTGAATTCATGGAGCAGAGATTCCTCCATTTTCTTTTCTTTCTAAAAAAAACATTTAGAGTAGCCAATTCTTTTTTTCTAATTGAGGAGCAATTTAACGTGGCCAATCCACCTAACCTGCACATCTTTTTTGGGTTGTGGGTTGTGGGTATGAGACCCACGCAGACACGGGGATAATGTGCAAACTCCACACAGACAAAGATCCAGGACCGGGATCGAGCCTGGTTCCTCAACGCCGTGAGGCAGCAATGCTAACCACTGCGCCACCATGCCACCATTAGATTGCTCCATTTTCTAGCTGCAAGCAAGGAAACAGGACTGTGAAGAGCTGAAGAGGGATCATTTTGTAATAAGGAAGAGAGGGCCAGAGACACAAACCTGCTGGCCAGTAACTCATTCTGCTGGAGAGAGCTGCTCAGGAAAGTCCACGGCAGGACAAAGCAGTCCAGTTCTAGCTCTGTGCAGAGCACCAGGGCTACAGCCAACAAAGAAAAAACTGAAATCGAGAACAAAGCAGTATAAAGATGATTTCTTGAGGTATGGCTTTGTCAATTGTGCCAATGCAAATCAGGATGCAAAGCCCATATGTATTGTGTGCAGGGGAGTAAAAGGAAATGAGAGTTTAAAACCCTCAAAACCTCAAAGGCATTTGAAGACTAAACATGGCGAGTTTGAAGTCAAACCTCTTGATTTTTTTCAAACGACGCAGTGAGAACTTAAATCATCGGCTGAAGTCCTTAGCAGAAATGTAACATTGACAAAGCAAATGAGATCATGGTAACCAAGAAGGCTGAACCTGTCACATTAAAGGTGAGCAAAAATGGTGTGTTGAGAAGGTCGGCCGGAGTGGGTCACGAAGTTCGGCCGGTTGGTAAAAGTGGGTCCTGGGAAAAAAGGTTTGGGCCTCTATGTGGAGTTTGCACTTTCTCCTCATGTCTGCGTGTAATTCCTCCGTATGCTCCAGTTTCCTCACACAGTTGAAAGATGTGCAGATTATGTGGATTGGCCATGTTATGTTGCCCCTCAGTTTCCAAAGATTAATTGTGGTTACCGGGATAGGGTGGGGTAGTCGGCCTAAGTGCTCTTTTGGAGGGTCAGTACATACTTGATGGGCCAAATGGCCTCCTTCTGCACTGTTGGGATTCTATGAAAATTCTATTCTATGGATCTGCCTCTTAGACATGTTTCCCAATGGAGGAATAAAACTGTATCATTTACAAATATTAATGCACCTGAAAGAAAATTCTACTGCCATAAAGCAAAAAAGGACAAGGGTCGGGATTCTCCGAAATCCTGACCAAGTGTTGACGCTGGCGTCAAAATCAGTGCGAGCGACGCCGGTGTCAACGGGCCTCCAGGCCCAGTCATTCTCCCCTTCCTTGGGGGGGTAGCACGGCGTCGGGGTGCTGTGTACTTCTCCGGCGGCGAAAGCCGGCTCTACATGGCCGGCGCGGGTCCGCGCTTGCGTACCACGGCCGTCTCCCCGCCAGCTCCCTGGGATACATGGCGGCTTGTACTGAGTTTTGTAGCGTGAGGTGCTGGTGGCAATGAGGGGAATGGATCACAGCTCCCACTGAACTTGTCAAAACTCTTCTTTTGAGTCGAATCTGTCCTCCAATCTCATTCTTGTGGCTTTTTCTGAATCTCCAAAAATCTGTCCCACTGAATGAAAAGTTCTGGAACCTGGAGCCATAAGTGCAGAAGATTGAGCTGAACTGGCTGAGAGGAGAAACTCGGAGCAACGCAGGAAATTTCAGTTCTTATTGATTATGATGATCTAACGTCAGCAAGCAAATTGTGAATCTAAACGTTTGATTGTCTGCCAGAAATACTAACTGTCAGTAGGATTAGAGACAGCAGCAGGTACAAAATTCCTCAACAGACTGTAACCTTTTCAAAGCAGAAACTTCTGCTGTATACCACACCGAGCTCAACTAGCTCAACTAGCTCAGTACAAAACTGCAATCCCTCAACATACATTTACCAAATTAAACCTGCTAGTTGTTTTTAAAGACAGACCTGGTTCAAAATGCTAGAAGATCAGAGTGCCACTGAGCTATGTGTTTCTCCTGTTGATGCACTATGTAAGATTAATTCTAACACACACCAGCTCTATATCATGCTATTATAGTAGCAAATAGTTTAGATTTAATTATATTGTCATGTGTACTAAGGTACAGTGAAAAGTATTGTTCTGCATACAGTCCGACAGATCATTCCATACCTGAAAAACATGGAACATACGAAAAATACATAGAGACAGACATCGAGTGAAGCACATGGAATGTAGTACTACTCAGTAGAGAAGATGTGTGGGGAGATCAGTTCAGTCCATAAGAGGATCATTTAGGAGTCTGGTGACAGTGGGGAAGAAGCTGTTTTTGAGTCTGTTCGTGCGTGTTCTCAGACTTTTGTATCTCCTGCCCGATGGAAGAAGTTGGAAGAGTGAGTAAGCCGAGTGGGAGGGGTCTTTGATTATGCTGCCCACTTTCCCAAGGCAACGGGAGGCGTAGACAGTCAATGAATGGGAGGTGGGTTCACGTGATGGATTGGGCTGTGTTCACGACTCTCTGTAGTTCCTTACGATCTTGGGCCAAGCAGTTGCCATACCAGGCTGTGATGCAGCCAGATAGGATGCTTTCTATGGTGCATCTGTAAAAGTTGGTAAGAGGTAATGTGGACATGCTGAATTCCCTTTTTCCTGAGGTGCTGTTGTGCTTTCTTGGTCGTAGCGTCGACGTGGGAGGACCAGAACAGATTGTTGGTGATGTGCACCCCTAGGATTGAAACTGCTAACCATCTCCACCTCCACCATTTCAGTTTTGCAAGTTTCAGCTCAAGTTACAATGGGGTTAAAGGAAAAATTAATAAAAAGGAAATGTTGCTGATGATTCTGAAATACTCAGCGTTATTCACACCTTCATTGAAAATAAAGCAGCTTATACTAGTTTCCAATAGGACCAAGATAACATCCAGACTTGGGCTGACAAGTGACTGGCAGCATTCCAATGTATAAATGTCCATCTCGAACAAGAAAATGCCCAACTACCTTTTCTTCACATTCAATAACATCACAGTTGGCAACTCCCTCACAAACAGTCGGCCATTGCTGACAAGAAGCTGAATTGGACTAGCCCTATCAAAATAGTGGCTACAGGAACGTGACAGAAGCTGGCCGCCGTGGGACACGTGGCTGGAAATATCTCCACCGTCTGCACAGCTCAAGTGAAAACTGTGGTGGAATAATCACCACTTGTAAAAAAATAAATTTAGCGTGCCCAATTATTTTTTTTCCCCAATTAAGGGGCAATTTATGATGGCTAATCCACCTACCCTGCACATCTTTGGGTTGTGGTTGCAAAACCCACGCAAACACGGGGAGAATGTGCAAACTCCACACGGACAGTGACCCAGGGCCAGGATCGAACCTGGGTCCTCAGCGCCGTAGGCAGCAGTGCTAACCACTGCACCACTGTGCCGCCCCATCACCATTTAAAAAAAGAATAGAATCCCTACAGTGCAGAAGGAGGCCATTCGGCCCATCAAATCTGCACCGACCCTCTGAAAGAGAACTCCACCCAAGCCCACTCCCCCAAATCGATCTCCAAAACTCCTTAACCTATCCTACATGGCTTTGGACACGAAGGGACAAATTAGCATGGCCAATCCATCTAACCTGTACATCTTTGGACTATGGGACAGAACCAGAGGAACTGGAGGAAACCCACGCAGGCATGGGGAGAGAGTGAAAACTCCACGCAGACAGTCAATTGAACCAGGGTGCCTGTCGCTGTGATGAAGTAGTGCTAACCACTGTGCTACCTTGCTGCTCCACTTTCCTGGATCGATGCAGCTGAAAACACAATCTCGAAGTTCAAATATCACCCAATACAGAGCAGTTGCTTGATTGTTGGCCCCTGCCGCTGGACTCACAACATCTACACCCTCCACCAATCCTGTCGTGTGACTGTAGAATGTACAGGCTTCAAGCTGTACTGTAGCAAGTCATCAATGTGGCCCTAACAATATATCCAACTTCTGTGACCTCTACCATCAAGAGAACATGAGCAGTAATGTTACGGGGACACCAGCACTTCTGGATTCCCTCCAAATCGCAGGGCTTCCAGACCTGAGGACCGAAATCATTGAGTCTCTAATGTAACTCGGTTAGAATTTTAGAAATCCTACCTGACAACATTCTGGGAGCACGAGCAGTACGAGGACAACAGTATCTCAAGGAGAATTCCATAACACCCTTGACAATGTAGAAAGAATGGCTCCTCTTGTGAGAGAATCTAGAACCAGAGGCCAGTGTTTAAAAAATAAGGGGTCACTCATTTCGGACAGAGATCAGGGACGAAATTCTCCGGTATCGGCGCGATGTCCGCCGACCGGCGCCCAAAATCAGACGGGCATCGCGCCGCCCCAAAGGTGCGGAATGCTCTGCATCTTGGGGGGCAGAGCCCCAACCTTAAGGGGCTAGGCCTGCGCCGGACTAATTTCCGCCCCGCCAGCTGGCGGAAAAGGCCTTTGGTGCCCCGCTAGCTGGCGCGGAAATGACATCTCCGGGCGGCGCGTGTGCGGGAGCGTCAGTGGCCGCTCACGGCATCCCCGCGCATGCGCAGTGGAGAGAGTCTCTTCCGCCTCCGCCATGGTGGTTTAGGCAAAGTCTTTGACTACCTTGGATAGGATTATTGATAAGCAAGGCCTCAAAGGTTATCAGCACGAATGTGAAGTTGAGATTAAAATTGGATCAGCAGTGATCTTATTGAATGGTGGAGCAGGCTCGAGGGGCCGAATGGCCTAATCCTGCTCCTAATTCATTTGTTTGCATGTTCTCAGGACAACTAGAACGCAATAAATGTGGTCCACATCCCATTTTTTATTTAAATGAATGGTTTGAATTTTAGGTCCAGTACCTGATGTCATGGAGGCCACGAAAGGAACCAACTTGCAGGCAGCACAATTTCACAAAGCATCTTAGATAACGTTTTTGCAGTAATGTTGGTTAAGGGAGGAATGGTGTTTGAGACAGAGGGAGAACAGTCTGTTGCACGTTGTATAGTATCATGGGATCTTCTTTGCCCATTTTAAAAACGGACAGGACTTTTCATCTGAAACGAGGAGGTTGTGCCAATGCGACGGTCTCTGAATTGAAGAACGAGACTAGTTTATGTGCAGCCGTGGAACGTCAACTCATAAACTTTTGATACAGGGCTGAGGTCATTCTTAAACCATTAATTACTTGAAACTGAAGTTCTCCCTTTATCTGGCGAGATACAAGCCGTTAATCAGTGAGGTGTCTACTGATGGTGAGCTGCCATAGATGGTGCTTATAGGAGTTGGTGTATTGGGATTGCAGGTCATAACACGTTAATGCTACAAAAAGCATCAAATCAATACAAATTGCAATGGGTTTATTCTGAGAGTGGTTGCATTGGTGTTAAGCTAACATTGATGGTGGAGTTAGGTTCACACAGTGGATGATAACAGGTTGATATTGTGGTATCGGTTTTGTTGGATAGCTATTGTAGAATCCCTACAGTGCACAAGGAAGCCATTTAGCCCATTGAGTCTGCACTGACCCTCAGAAAGGGCGTGCTACCTAAGCCCACTCCCCCACCCGATCCCTGCAACCCCACCCACACATATTTGGACACTAAGGGCAATTTATCATGGCCAATCCACCAAACCTGCACATCTTTGGACTGTGGGAGGAAACCGGAGCTCCCGGAGGAAATCCACGCAGACACGGGGAGAACGTGCAGACTCCGCACAGACAATGACCCAAGCCGGGAATCAAACCTGGGACCCTGACGCTGTGAGGCAGCAGTGCTAACCACTGTGCCACCGTGCCTCCCTTTCACACAGTTTCAGATGTACAAAGCTATGAATAAATGATTGTGGCCTATACATGTGGTGGCTGGAGTATTATAATTTGACTCCGTTCCATGAAAGACTCTCAACAAACGTTTATTTGCTGTCAGTGTCTGTATGCTGGGGCAGTGAATGGAGGGAATGTCAAAAATATGGGGCGGGATTCTCCGATCCCCCCAGCCGGGTCGGAGAATCGCCGGGGGTCAGCGTGAGTCCTGCCCCCGCTGTCCTCCGAATTCTCCGGCCCCCCAAAAATCGCCCCGGCGTGAAACGCGCCGTCCGCCTCAGAGAATGGCGGCGAATGGCATGACTCAATGGATCCTAGGGCCCCCCGAATTCTCCGGACTGCGATGGGCCGAAGTCCCACCCGTTTAACGAGGGTCCCGCCGGCGTAAATCAAGGTTGGTACCTACCGGCGGGACACAGCTCCGTGGGCAGGCTCCAGGGTTCTCGGGGGGCCGCGGGGGGATCTGGTCCCGGGAGGTTCCCCCACGGTGGCCTGGCCCGCGATCAGGGCCCACCGATCCGCGGGCGGGCTTGTGCCGTGGGGGCACTCTATTCCTCCGCATCGGCCGCTGTGGTCATCCGCCATGGCCGATGTGGAGACGAACCCTCCCGCGCATGCTCCGGGATGACGGCAGTACACGCTGGCGCTCCTGCGCATGCGCCAACTCGCGCTGGCCAGCGGAGGCCCTTCGGCGCCGATTGACGTGGCGCCAAGCCCCTTCCCCGCCGGCCGGCGGGGTGCAAACCACTCCGGGGCGGGCCTAGCCCCTGAAGGTGCGGCCCAACGCCGGAGTGGTTCACGCCACTCCTCGGCGCCGGGACCCCACGCCCCGCCGGGTAGGGGAGAATCCCGCACATGGTTTCCATCAGAAACGTTTATCAACAGAGAGGTAATGGTCCATACAATGTAATCAATTGCTTTCACCATTCATAAAGCTTCTATTGATGTGATGCTTATTAAAATAACTCCATTTAACTGGCTGAAAATAGGCTGTTTGACTCACGCTTGCTGTTTTACTTGAAGTTCCATAAGTAGGAAAATGAGCCTGAGGCCTTCTTAAAGAACAACGGCACAATGGTTAGCACCAATGCCTCACAGCGCCAGGGACTCGGGTTCAATTCCGGCCTCGGGTGACTGGAGTCTGCACGTTCTCCCCGTGTCTGTGTTGGTTTCTGCCGTGTGCTCCGGTTTCCTCCCATGTGCAGGGTGGGTGGGTTGGCCAGGCTATAATTGCCCCTTAGTGTCCAAACAGTTATTTGGGGTTATGGAGATGGGGTGGGGGGTTGGGCCTAGGTTGGCTGCTCTTTGAGAGGGTCGGTGCAGACAGGATGGGCTGAATGGCTTCCTACTGCAATGTAAGGATTCTATGACATTCTATTCTATGACATCAGGCAACACATTAGTTATCAGCAATATATCATAGAATTTACGTAGAAGTTACAGTGCAGAAGGAGGCCATTCGGCCCATCGAGCCTGCACCGGCTCTTGGAAAGAGCACCCTACCCAAAGTCAACACCTCCACCCTATTCCCATAACCCAGTAATCCCACCCAACACTAAGGGAAATTTTGGTCACTAAGGGCAATTTAGCATGGCCAATCCACCTAACCTGCACATCTTTGGACTGTGGGAGGAAACCGGAGCACCCGGAGGAAACCCACGCACACACGGGGAGGATGTGCAGACTCCGCACAGACAGTGACCCAAGCCGGGAATCGAACCTGGGACCCTGGAGCTATGAAGCAATTGTGCTATCCACAATGCTACCATGCTGCCCATATAACATGAATAATCTCAAATAGCGGACTTGCAGGCAATTAAAGTCAACAATTGCTTTGCGTCCTTTATCAAATTTAAATTGCAGAATGGATTACATGCAGTGACAACTAAAAATTAACTGGTAATCTGGCACTATCATAGAATCATAGAATTTACAGTGCAGAAGGAGGCCATTCGGCCCATCAAGTCTGCACCGGCCCTTGGAAAGAGCACCCTACTTAAGCCCACACCCCCACCCTATCCCCGTAACTCAGTAACCCCATCCAACCTTTTTTTGGACACTAAGGGCAATTTATCATGGCCAATCCACCTACCCCTGCACATATTTGGACTGGGGGAGGAAACCGGGGCACCCAGAGGAAACCCACGCAGACACGGGGAGAACGTGCAAACTCCGCACAGTGACCCAAGCCAAGAATCGAACCTGGGACCCTGGAGCAGTGAAGCAACTGTGCTAACCACTGTGCTACCGTGCAATCGTTGAGTACAGTGTGATGGTTTCAATTTCTCATGGAATCAAGGTAAATGTGGGAGACAGCAAACCAGCCATGGTCTTCCTGGATGTTGGAAGGTTCAAGGGGCCAAGTGGTCTATACTTCCTCCAATTTCTTATCTTATCATATTTACCTCAAATAAGTGTCATGCGTGGGGGAGGTCATGCCCGGCACTGGTGTTAGTTTGGCGACTCGTTTTGGATCCAAGAGCTGATGGGTTATAGTGTTTTCTCGAAGGGGAAGTTGTGTAATATTAACCTATGTGGACTGGAATGTTCAGCCCTCGGCTGATTATACACTAGCTATTCTTAGTGAGGAATTTAAAAGGTGCGTGTTAGTGTGTGTGTGTCAGTCATACAGAATGGTGTGAGATACCAGTGTAGGCAGCTGCCACTGAATCACACTTGGGCAATAACCACTGAGTAAGAAGCTGGAAGGGGCATGTCATTGGGAGGACAGTGGTGGGGACGGAATGAATGTTTGAATTGTTGAAAATAAACTCCTTATTATTGTATGCATTTGACAAAAGCAGTTAACTTCAATCCTGATGGAGTCAATAATCACTTTTTTTGCTGTAAATAGGCCCTCAGCTAATAACAGTTACTGTCTCTATTAGCAACCTTCCATCATTCTATCGGCTATTTTGGCAGGCAGTAAAATGTGCTCAGTGGAAAGGCTTCAGTGTATTTGAAACTTTGTAGTAAAGTATTTAAGGGCATGCATTTCGAAAATTTGAAAGATTCCATCCACTGATCAGAGTCCATGACTGTTCCTTTTTTCTGCCTCATCAGTGGAGGATCAATGTCACACACACATTGTCTATGGGTGCAACGCCCTGCCCCTTGATTTCCTGTAATACTGGAAGACGCAGACTATCTCTAACCGCGTTATGTTGAAAGCACCAATTGTCATCCTACAGGGCTGAGTTCAGGTTTAGAAATATATTTTCTGTTTGACGTTTTCCCCAAATTTGTCCCCTCTGTTCCTGATGCTTGTTGTTGATGTATGGTTCCCAGAATGCTGCTGCGCCCTGGTGCATTATTGCAGTGAACATCCATCATGCATGAGATGAGAAAGGTGTGTTGGTAACGGGTGATATTTGACTTTTTTTTAGCATTGCCCATTTCCTGTCTCCACACACTTTCTAGCAGGGGTCACTGCATAGACATTGATATCAGGTACTTTATTACTTTCCTGATACTATAATGCCAGAGGTGCTCTAGTTCCATATTTGGGAAAATAAGCGTAGGTGCATGGGATCACCACCACCTGCAAGTTTCCCTCCAAGCCACACATCATCCTGAACTTGGAACTATAATCGCCGTTCTTGCTGGGTCAAAAACTTGGAACTCCCTCATAGCACTGAGGGTGAAGCTACATCACCTGAGCTGCAGCGGTTCAAAAAGCATCTCACCTTTGTTATATTACAGAAATGTAATGTAAATATTATTCATTTGTCTTGTCGAATTGTATTTAACTTGATAAACATCAAAGTCTTCCAGTTGATGACAAATTATTTATTGAGGACAAAATAATATACTTGTGAGTTCTTTCACTTTAATACTTTAACTAGTAATAGAATTAACTAAGATTAGATAAACCTAACAATTATGATAATACACTACACTCTGATCTGTCACGTCTTAATTCTAACTGCACTGCACACACACTAACCTACAGAAAGAGTGGGAAACTCCTTATATAGTTCCTATTAGTGCTGCCATCTAGTGATCATCTGTCTGTACTGACTGCACATTAACTAATCATGTATTAACATATACAGAGATCACTACAATCTTTGCGTATTCAAGGGCAATTTGGGATGGGTAATAAATGATGCACAAATCAGTGATGCACATATTCGGTGAAAGAATTTAAAAAGTCACGATAATTATTTTTTCCATCATTGTAAACAGTGGATGCAACATTGATATGACGGACTCCCGGTCGAGCTCTGTAGGGCGAAGACGTAAGACGGGCACGGGGCAGCTCCCGCTAAAGGGCTAAACTTTCAGGGTTTATTTTTTATTTTTATTTTTTTGTTTTGTTTGTTTAGTCCCGGGGGTATTTTTATTCTTATAAAAAAAAGAAAGAACCCACACAGCGCTCCCCCGGAGGTACGAACAGGAAGAAAAAAAATCCGCAAGGGACCGGACCGACGGTAAGCTGAGGCCCATGGGAGAGGAGCCGGAGAATATTTTTTAAAAGGTGCTGGAGGAACCGGAGCCGGAGGCTCAGAAGCGGCCGAGGAGAGTCGCATCCCCGAACAGAACGAGCGCCTAAGAGCGCAGGCCTGCGAGCCTGTCCCACCGAGCCACCCACCCCGCACAGCAGAACGTGGGCGGCAGAAGAGAAGCGGCAGCCCGGACCGCGAAGCCAGAGACTGAAGCGCTCGGGAGCGGAGCCAGCGGGCAGAAGAGAGAGAGAGAGACAGACAGACAGAGAGAGCCGCCACCCCCTCCCCCCGCTCCCGCAACGGACCGGCAGCAACCACGTGGTGAGCGGCGAGACTCCGGTCCGCACCAGGAAATATCTCTCCCAAACCCTCGTGACCCAGTGAGAAGGAAGGGGGGAAAAAAAGAAGAAAGGGGGAAAAATAAAAGTAAATAAAGAAATAAAGAGACAAGGAAAGAGAGAAAGGAAGGAAGGTGACCAACCACAACCCCCCAACGAAAAAAAAGGATAACTCGAAGCCCGAGACAGACCCAGCGAGAGCAGAGGAGAGGGGGAAGTGAGAGCAACCCCGGGGGAAGGAACAGCAGCAGGGAAAGAAAGAGAGACAGACAGATGTCTGGAGGAGAGAAAAACACCGAGGTGAAGGGACAGCAAGTCGCAAGCAGCAGCAGCAGCGAGGGGAAGGCGCGTGAGCGGCGGACATGCAGGGAGGCGGCCCCACAAGACGAGACGGAGGAGCCTGAAAGGGTAAACGATGGCGGACCAAGCAGCGGAGCGTGAGCAGGACGCAGCGACCAGCATAAAGGAGGCGCTCTGGTCGGAGCTCCAAGCAATGATGAAGGAGACGACGCACAAACTGCAGCCGACCATCGAAGGCCCGGAAAGGGAAGCGAAGGAGCAGAAAGAAACGATTCTGGAGTTGGAGAGGACCGCCTCAGGCCAGAGCGACAGGGTGATAACCCGAGAAACCGAGGTCAAAAGGTTAGCCACGGCCCAGGGGAGCCTAAGAGAGAAAGTGGAGGACCAGGAAATAGGTCCAGACGGCAGAACATTAAAATAGTGGGTCTGCCAGAGGGGATAGAGGGCAGAGACCCAACACGCTACATCACCCAAATGATGGTCATAGGGGACTCTATAGTCAGGGACACAGATAGGCGCTTCTGTGGATGTGAAAGAGACTCCAGGATGGTATGTTGCCTCCCTGGTGCCAGGCTCCAGGATGTCTCAGAACGGGTAGCGGGCATCCTGAAGGGGCGGGCAAACAGGCAGAGGTCATTGTACATATTGGTACTAACGACATAGGCAGGAAGGGGCATGAGGTCTTGCAGCAGGAGTTCAGGGAGCTCGGCAGAAAGTTAAAAGAAGGACCTCAAGGGTTGTAATCTCGGGATTACTCCCTGTGCCACGTGCCAGTCAGGCTAGAAATGGGAAGATAGAGCCGCTAAACACGTGGCTAAACAGCTGGTGTAGGAGGGAGGGTTTCCATTATCTGGACCACTGGGAGCTCTTCCAGGGCAGGTGTGACCTGTATAAGAAGGATGGGTTGCATTTAAACTGTAGAGGCATAAATATACCGGCCGCGAGGTTTGCTAGTGTCACACGGGAGGGTTTAAACTAGTATGGCAGGGGGGTGGGTACCGGAGCAATAGGTCAGAAGGTAAAAGCATTGAGGGAGAACTAGGGAATAGAGCCAGTACGGCTTTGAGGAAGAGCAGACAGGGAAATGCTCCTGTAAACAGCGGGTCTGGTGGCCTGAAGTGCATATGTTTTAATGCAAGAAGTATAACGGGTAAGGCAGATGAATTTAGAGCTTGGATTAGTACTGAGGGAAGGACAGGATTAGCAGCTAAATGTTCCAGGATTTAGATGTTTCAGGCAGGATAGAGGGGGATGTAAAAGGGGTGGCGGAGTTGCGCTACTGGTTAGGGAGAATATCACAGCTGTACAGCAGGAGGACACCTCAGAGGGCAGTGAGGTTATATGAGTAGAGATCAGGAATAAGAAGGGTGCAGTCACAATGTTGGTGGTTTACTACAGGCCTCCCAACAGCCAGCGGGAGATAGAGGAGCAGATAGGTAGACAGATTTTGAAAAGGAGTAAAAACAACAGGGTTGTTGTGATGGGAGACTTCAACTTCCCCAATATTGACTGGGACTCACTTAGTGCTAGGGGCTTGGACGGGGCAGAGTTTGTAAGGAGTATCCAGGAGGGCTTCTTAAAACAATATGTAGATAGTCCAACTAGGGAAGGAGCTGTACTGGACCTGGTATTGGGGAATGAGCCCGGCCAGGTGGTAGAAGTTTCAGTAGGGGAGGATTTCGGGAACAGTGACCACAATTCAGTAAGTTTTAAAGTGCTGGTGGACAAGGATAAGAGTGGTCCTAGGGTTAAATTGGAGGAAGGCTAATGACAACAATATTAGGCGGGAACTGAAGAACCTAGATTGGGGGCGGATGTTTGAGGATAAATCAACATTTGACATGTGGAAAGCTTTCAAATGTCAGTTGAAAGGAATTCAGGACCGGCATGTTCCTGTGCGGAAGAAGGATAAATACGGCAAATTTCGGGAACCTTGGATAACAAGAGATATTGTAGGCCTCGTCAAAAAGAAAAAGGAGGCATTTGTCAGGGCTGGAAGGCTAGGAACAGACGAAGCCTGTGTAGAATATAAGGAAAGTAGGAAGGAACTTAAGCAAGGAGTCAGGAGGGCTAAAAGGGGTCACAAAAAGTCATTGGCAAATAGAGTTAAGGAAAATCCCAAGGCTTTTTACACGTACATAAAAAGCAAGAGGGTAGCCAGGGAAAGGGTTGGCCCACTGAAGGATAGGCAAGGGAATCTATGTGTGGAGCCAGAGGAAATGGGCGAGATACTAAATGAATACTTTGCATCAGTATTCACCAAAGAGAAGGAATTGGTAGATGTTGAGTCTGGAGAAGGGTGTGTAGATAGCCTGGGTCACATTGTGATCCAAAAAGACGAGGTGTGGGGCGTCTTAAAAAATATTAAGGAAGATAAGTCCCCAGGGCCTGATGGGATCTACCCCAGAATACTGAAGGAGGCTGGAGAGGAAATTGCTGAGGCCTTGACAGAAATCTTTGGATCCTCACTGTCTTCAGGTGATGTCCCGGAGGACTGGAGAATAGCCAATGTTGTTCCTCTGTTTAAGAAGGGTAGCAAGGATAATCTAGGGAACTACAGGCCGGTGAGCCTTACGTCAGTGGTAGGGAAATTACTGGAGAGAATTATTCGAGACAGGATCTACTCCCATTTGGAAGCAAATGGATGTATTAGTGAGAGGCAGCATGGTTTTGTGAAGGGGAGGTCGTGTCTCACTAACTTGATAGAGTTTTTCGAGGAGGTCACAAAGATGATTGATGCAGGTAGGGCCATTCACCAGGATTGTTACCTAGAACGTAAGGGGACTAACGGCCCAGTGAAAAGATCCAGAGTGTTCGCCCACCTAAGAAGCCTAAAAGCAGACATGATCTACCTACAAGAGACGCACCTGAGGGAGAAGGACCGACTGCAGGTAAGGAAGGGCTGGGTGGGACAGACGTACCACTCATGCTACGGGACGAGGACTAGGGGGACAGCAATATTAATTAGTAAGAGGACAAGGTTTATGGAAACCAAGACAGTTACGGACCCAGGGGGATGGTACGTCATGGTCAGCGGTATCCTGGAAGGGGCACCTGTCGTACTGGTAAATGTGTATGCTCCCAACTGGGACGACTCAGAATTCATAAAGACTCCATTCTGGAAGTCGATAGAAAGTACTCCGAGGCCCTGACCGTAGAGCTGCCGGCAGAGAGGAAAAAGCTGCAAATGGACTTTAACCTGCTATCCACTAGGAAAGCAGTGTATCAACTCCACCAGAAACGGGGGACCTTCTACGAACACGGAAACAAGGCTGGCCGCCTATTGGCTCACCAGCTGAGAAAGCAGGCAGCCACGAGGGAAATAGCGCAAGTCAAGGATAGCAAAGGCAGACTGGTAACAGAACCAAAGGAGGTCAATCGGGCATTTGAGACCTTCTACTGGAGACTGTACACCTCCGAGCCCCCCGACGGAGATGCGAGAATGAAACAGTTCCTAGACAGACTGGAACTGCCAGTGGTGGGGGAAGACAGATGGGGGGAGCTGGAAGCACCAATAGACCTGGGAGAAATCATGGAGAGCATCAGCTCTGTGGTGATGTGCATCAATGTAAATGCATGTAGGCTAGCTAGACACTAGAGGGAGCACCAGAAACATCACACACACTCAACCAATAGATCAGTTAGATAGGACATGACCAATGGACATTCACGATACACACAGAGGTGACACCACCACAGGGGGGCATTACACCAACCCATTTATAAAGGACACCACACACATGATCTGCTTCTTTCCAGTGGAGACAGTCAGTGAGTAAAGACACAGGGTTGATTCAACATCACTCCCACCACGCGGATTGCAGCAACTGGTTAGTCAGTCTGGGTAGTTTAGTAGGATTAGCAGTAGTGTCGAACCCGAGTAATAGAAGTGTGAATAGTTTAATAAACGTGTTGAAGTTATCTCCACGTCTGAACCTTCCTTTGTCAAGTGCACCACAAGGAAGCCACTTATGTTACACCTACAACATAACAAATCAAGCTCCATGCAGGTAGGAAAGGCACCGGGATCCGACGGGTTCCCGGCGGACTTCTACAAAAAATTTGCACCAGTCCTGGCCCCACACCTACGGGCCAAGTTCGCAGACTCACTAGCAAGGGGCACCCTGCCCCCAACGCTAGCGCAGGCCACAATCTCACTAGTACCCAAAAAAGATAAAGACCTGATGGAATGTGGATCATACAGACCCATTTCACTGCCTCTCGGGCTGCAAACTTAACCTGGGCAAAAGCGAGATAATCCCAGTGAACCCAAAAGTGGGAGGGGCAGATCCGAAGGGGCTCCCATGCAAAACGGCCCAGAACAGATTCTGTTACCTGGGGATCAATATAGCCAGAGACTGGACACAGATCCACAAGTGGAACTTGAAAATACTCGCAAAGGTCCTGGCCAAAAGGCTGGAGGGGTGCGTACCAGAGGTGGTCGTAGAGGACCAAACAGGCTTTGTCAAGGGTAGGCAGCTCACAGCTCACATCAGGCGGCTGCCGAATGTGATAATGACGCCCCCCCCCCCCCCCCCCCCCCCGGAGAGAACACCAGAGGTGATCGTCTCCCTGGACGCAGAAAAGGCCTTTGACAGAGTTGAATGGAGCTACCTCCTCGAGGTACTGGAACAGTTTGGGTGAGGCTCCTGTACAACGCTCCCAAAGCGAGTGTCCGAACTAACACCACCAGCTCTGAATACTTCCAGCTGCAGAGAGGAACAAGATGGCCTAGAACAGATTCCGTTACCTGGGGATCCAGATAGCCAGAGACTGGACACAGATCCACAAGTGGAACCTGACCAGCCTGGTGGAGGAAGTAAGAAAAGACCTTCAACGGTGGGGCTCACTCCCACTCTCCCTGGCGGGAAGAGTGCAGACGATCAAGATGAACATACTGCCAAGGTTCCTCTTCCTGTTTAGATCCATTCCGATCTTCATCCCCAAAGCCTTTTCCCAAAACATAGACAAGTTAATCATGGCGTTTGTGTGGGGAGGCAAGAACCCGAGAATTCCCAAACCGACACTGCAAAGAGGGAAAGTCAGAAGGGGCCTGGCTCTACCGAACCTACAACACTACCACTGGGCAGCAACGGCAGAAAAAGTGAGGGGATGAGTACAAGAACCCGACACAGATTGGGTACAAATGGAGGAGGCATCCTGTAAAGGAACAACCCTCCGGGCCCTGGCCACAGCAGCACTCCCATCCTCCTCAACAAGGTACACAACGAGCCCAGTGGTAGCGGCCACTGAAAACGTGGACCCAGTTAAGACAGACTTCGGGATAACCAAAATGTCCCTTTTGGCCCCCATCTGCAGCAATCACAGATTCCCCCCAGCCATGCTAGATACCGCCTTCAAAAGATGGAGGCGGGACGGGGGCACACTGACGGTCGGGGACTTCTACGTAGGGCACAGACTGGCGACACTGGACGAACTGACGAGGAAGTGGAAACTAGCAAGAGGACAGGAATTGAGACACCTCCAAATAAAGCACTTCCACCGCAGAGATACAGTTGGGTACCCCGGGGCCCCAGAAAGCACACTACTAGAGGACCTGATAGGCACAAGCAGCGAGAAGGGGGGGCTATGTGGGAAAGTATATGGACAGCTACTGGACAGAGCCCGAACACCACTGGACAGGACCAGACAAAAATGGGAGGACCAACTGGGGGCAGAGCTGGGATGGGGACTCTGGAGCGAAGCACTGAGCAGGGTGAACTCCACCTCCTCCTGCGCAAGGCTAAGTCTAATGCAGCTCAAACTGGTGCACAGAGCGCACCTGACCAGAACCCGAATGAGCAGGTTCTTCCCGGAGGTGGAAGTGGGGGGGGGGGGGAATGGGGAAACCAATGGGGGGAGGGGAGGAGGAAGGGGGGATATCATAGACCGATCCAGAGGGCAGCAAAATGTACGTACAGTTAGTCAAATGAAGGACAAAACAAACCTCTCTGTAAAATAAAGCAAATTAGCGCGGGCAAGAAAAATGTAATGTGTATATAAGTAACAACTGTTTACAAATATGAGAAAAGCCAATAAAAAGATTTAAAAAAAAACCCCAAAACATTGACATGACAAACTCCAATCTTTTATATTCATAACTTTCCATATTCCCCAGAAACAAATGCTCCATGTCAGAAAAAGAAGAATTAAACTCCCACTGTAATATGAAAAAGGTCACCCTCACCTTTCCCTTCAGAAAATAGTGAAATGCTGCATACGCTGTTAAAATAAACTTGGAGAGTGCATTATGAATCTGGCAGACAATGCAGAGGCATGCAGACGTTTGGAGAACCATGAGAAAGATAGTTGACATATTCCTTTCTGCATTACTGACTTTTCAAAAACTTTTTTTTAGAAATAAATTTAGAGTACCCAATTCTTTTTTTAAAATTAAGGGGCAATTTAGCGTGACCAATTTACCTACCCGCACATCTTTTTTGTTTTGTGGGGGTGAGACCCACGCAGACACGGGGAGAATGTGCAAACTCCACACGGACAGTGACCCGAGGTCGGGATTGAACGCGGGTCCTCAGCGCCGTGAGGCAGCAGTGCTAATTACTGCGCCACCGTGCCGCCCCCTCTAAAACGCTTTCATGTAAAACTTTCATCGATTGTGAGTGTTGGTCTCATAGATGTAACATGCTCTGAACTGTTTGGCTGCGTAAAGTAGGGTTTTCAAGGTGTAGACTGGTGGCCATCGAGGGAGCTCCATATGATCCGGAGGCTTGTCCAAATTGTCACTGTTGCCCAATGCTGTGGTCGATCCATACGAGAGAGCAGGCCATAACCCACAACCCCATCACTCCTGTGAGGTTGCAGAACCAGAGCAGCTCCCACCTGGGCGTCACGAGTCGCCATAAGCAAGACAACAATAATATGGTTTTAGAAGCTGGGTTTCTGTTACTGTCACAATGTACAGCGGCCAAATCTCAATACACGTGTGGCTGAAAACAAAGAGGCGGGTGTGGCTGAACGTGGGGCCCGAGATGAGCCCCAGCGTGGAACCACACATCACCTTGTTGGTGTCTCTTCCTGATGACATTCCTTTTGGAGTGGCAGAACCGGTGAGAGGTCCATGGCTTTTGTTCTTGGCCCAAGTTCTCCATGGATGGAAATGTTTGAGAAGCTCTGGTGTTAATGTCAAGTAGTAACGCACTCCAATCACAGCCCGTATCCTCTGGATGTGTTGCTAAACTGAGGCTTGTCTTTGTTAGATCATAGAATCATGGAATTCCTACAGTGCAGAAGGAGGCCATTCAGCCCATCGAGCCTGCACCAACCCTCTGAAAGATCACCCTGCCCAGGCACAATTCCCGCCCTAACCCCGTGACCCCTGCACATCTTTGGATTGTGGGAGGAAACTGGAGCACCCAGAGGAAACTCACACAGACTGGGGCTGGTTTAGCACACTGGGCTAAATCACTGACTTTTAAAGCAGACCAAGGCAGGCCAGCAGCACGGTTCAATTCCCGTACCAGCCTCCCCGAACAGGCGCCGGAATGTGGCGACTAGGGGCTTTTCACAGTAACTTCATTTGAAGCCTACTTGTGACAATAAGCGATTTTCATTTTCATTTCAGACACGGGGAGAATGTGTAGACTCCACACAGTCGCCCAAGGCTGCAATTGATGTGAGGCAGCAGTGATAGCCACTGTGCCACCGACCTGTTCCAGCGGTTCAAGTGGCCATTAACGATCCTGCATCACCATTCAAAAAAACACTGCAGATTTCCCAACTTCTTGGCAAACATTCTCCCTTCAAACAACACCGCTGAAAAACAGATAAACTAATCCTTCACCTCCTCATGCATTTTTGATGTGTGCATACGAGCAGCCACATCTGTCCACAAGACAATCATTGCTGCGTTTCAAAGCAATTAATTGTATTGTGAAATATATTGAGGTGTCTCTGAGTGGATGAGAAGGTGATTTGCGCACAAGTCTTGCTTCTCTTTTGAAGTGCGAACCATGCTTGGCTCACAGTTTTAACCCCAGGGTGCATTTCCTTTATGTCAGACAATGCTGGGGAATGCAGAGGTCCCACCACTCGGAAGGTCACCGGTTGAGTAACTCCCCTCGGCTCCAACACAGAGTCAATCGGAAGAGTTGAGTCAAACTCAGGAGTTTTAAATTTGAAACATAGGAAAGGAACTTGTGTCTAAACAAGTGCCGTCCCACACACTAAAAACCTTTGAATGATCTCCCAAAAAAGGAACATGCATCTTCCTGAAACGAAACAGAAAATGCTGTGCCAATCAGCAGCTGCAGACAGAGAAACAGAGAGTTAACCATTTAAATCTGTGACCTTCAATCAGAACAGTAATCCTGTCAGAGAGAAGAGCGTAACTTTGTCACGGTGGCCAATCCTGGAGGAACCGTGGCAGTGAGGGAAGCACAAATGCAATAAGCAGAGCACCCACGCCAAAATCTGATCTAAAAAACTGGTTGAACTCCCAGTTTACAGGGAGAAGGCTGATAACAGTCAGAATGATTACCATACACGGCCTCAAGATGTAGGAACGTTAAAAATCAGCCTCTAATTTATCTCCCGATCAAACAGCCGTCATGGTGCAAGCGAAAACACGTTCAAGGCGAGGACATAATCAAGCCCAACTGCGATGCTCTTGTGGTTGAATAGTCTGCCAACATTCACAGGTGCAGCTTGGGTGAGCCAATGACACCCCACCTGAGTATGAGTCAGAGCTTCAGCAGCTGGAGAGAAGAATCGAGAGGGGAAATAGATTTTAAAAGCCACATTCTCATTCATAGGGCTTGTTTCCACGAGGCATTTATCTCACTTACTGCTCAGTGTAAGATGTAGTTCACAATTTGAGGAAGGTTATTGGCCCATCAAAATGCATCCATTCCGATTGACCCTGAAGATCCCACATTGCAGAATCCAAAACTTCTTCAGTAAAGTTTCCACCTCCACTGCTCGGGCTCGGGGCCCCTCTCAGTGTCCCTTTATTTTGTCTTCCTTCTATGAAAGACAAAATTCCTAACTTCTGTGACTTCTTTAAAAATAATCCGACATTTTGCAGCAGGGATGATCAGCGCTGTGACTCCTCTGGACTGCCTCTGGAACTTGACCTCATCCGTAGGGCAGCACAGTAGCACAGTGGATAGCACTGTGGCTTCACAGCGCCAGGGTCCCAGGTTTGATTCCCCGCTGGGTCACTGTCTGTGCGGGAGTCTGCACGTTCTCCCCGTGTCTGCGTGGGTTTCCTCCCACAGTCCAAAGACGTGCAGGTTAGGTGGATTGGCCATGCTAAAATTGCCCTTAGTGTCCAAAAATGGTTAGGAGGGGTTATTGGGTTATGGGGATAGGGTGGAAGTGAGGGCTTAAGTGGGACAGTGCAGACTCGATGGGCCGAATGGCCTCCTTCTGCACTGTATGTTCTGTGTTCTATGTTGTGTTACGGTGACCAGACTGGACGCTGTGTTCAAAGTTGTGGCTGGTCAATAGCAAACTCTTGTCATATACGTTGAAGGCTAGATCTTACGAACCCTCCCCCCAATCTGAGTAATCAGTTGAATTATATATCACTCCTCGGAAACTGTTAATTTATATTCGCTGCCAATTATGTCCGAGAACAATTGTCCAATTAGGAACTGATTACATCGCAGGTTCACAAATGTAAAATCTCTTCACTGGCACAATCTCATCAGTCTATATTTAGTTTTGAATTCCATTCCTACAGCCTAACAGTGCAGAGTTTCTGCTGCATCAGGCACTAGCTGTCACTTGCTGAATGTGTGAGAAGGTTAAAGGCTGCAAAGGTTTTCCGTTTTATAAAGTTTGTGTTGTGTGCTTTATTTCCACGGTCTTAGCTTAAACGGGTTTGAAGAACAAGCCCAAAAATAAATACTCTTGAGCGTCACTCTGCAGTGTCAGCACTGCAAATTATCTCTCATCATTTTTTGCTGGGTCAATAAACAGATTTGTCCATCCAAATGGTGGAGCTGCCCTTTGAGGTACCAAAAGCCACAGACATCATAACAGTGTCCAACTTGCTCATCAGTATTTGCGATACCAGGTGATTTTACACAAACATAACTGCTATAATTGACCTTGGCGACAAAAAGCCGCAGAGGAGAAAATTAGCTCCTAGTTAAGTCGTTCTTGGGATATAAGTGTCTCACGTAAGAATTTACTGCCCATCTCCAGTTGCCATTCAGGCTGCGGCAGTCAGCCTTGTCCATGCACTGCAGCAGTCCTAGTAGCAACAATACTTCCAGAGTGTTGTTAATGAGGGCGTTAAATTTTTGATTTGATTTGATTTATTATTGTCACATGTATTAGTATACAGTGAAAAGTATCGTTTCTTGCATGCTGTACAGACAATGCATACCGTACATAGGGAAGGAAGGAGAGACTGCAGAATATAATTATAGCAAGGTGTAGAGAAAAGATCAACTTAATACGAGGTAGGTCCATTCAAAAGTCTGATGGCAGTCGGGAAGAAGCTGTTCTTGAGTCGGTTGGTACGTGACCTCAAACTTTGGTATCTTTTTCCTGACGGAAGAAGATGGAAGAGAGTATGTCCGGGGTGCGTGGGCTCCTTAATTATGCTGGTTGCCTTTCCGAGGCAGCGGGAATTATAGACAGAGTCAATGGATGGGAGGCTGGGTTGCGTGACGGGCTGGCTACATTCACGACCTTTTGTAGTTTCCTGCGGTCTTGGGCAGAGCAGCTGCACCAATGGTTCCAAGTGAAAAGCATGTTATAAGAGTGGATATGAGGTGAAGATACGATTCAGGTTGGATCTAATGCTCCCCTGGTGGAATGGTCTCTGGGAACTAATTATACAACATTAGAGGTGAAAAATGGTAATTTGGATAAATTATGTCATGTTACTAACAACCATTCGGTTGGTAGCCCTGGTCAGGAGATTGTTAGTGCAAATCCCACTCTAGACGTTTTAAGCTGACACGCCAGTACAGGACTATAATGTTCTCATTAAGTACACTTAAAACAGTAGGTGAAATGTAGTCAATACCCCACATGGCATCATTTACAACAGGTCTACAAAAACATGAATCCGGCTGCCTCACCTCCGAGGGGGGATATAGAGGTGAACACTCAGGCAGCTAAGAACCTCCAAGCTCTTCACTGCTCAGGGTGCACCAGAGAGGACGTGGAGGACACAGAGCAGCTCAAGGCTGGGGGCAGTCACTCATTCTCGGTGGGGAGGGGTCGCTAGCAGGCTTCACCTTCCATTCGCTTCGGGGCGCCCCTTGATTTAAGATGGCCTGGTGGGCTGGCCAAAGCTTTTTGTGTCCTTGCTAGCTTGTGGTCGAATCAGAGTTAAAGATCACGGCCATTGATTGGAGTCCCAAGTGTTGAAGCTCAATGCTCATACCAGTGCTAACATCACACAGGATCCACTGATGTGAACCCCAATGAAAGGCTTCACGGTGAAGTCTATCCACTCAATTGCACTGTCAGCCAGAGTAAGGATTGGAGGCAGTGGGTTTGGGGAATGGCCATGAGAAATGTGCAAGTCAGACTCTCACGTATATACGCCCAGGCATATAGGGTGCGATTCTCCGATCGTGGGACAGAGTGCCCGCGACGTCGTGAAATGCAATGGTGTTCACGACGGCGCGAACACTCTGTCCCGTGATCGGAGAATCGGGCGCGGGCACTACTGATTCTGGCCCCCACAGGGGGCCAGCACGGCACTGGAGCAGTTCACGCCGCTCCAGCCTCACTTCCTGGCACGCACTGGGGGCAGCGCCAACCTGCGCATGCGCGGCGGCGTTACGGAACGCGGTGGCCCCGACGCAACATGGTGCGAGGGCTCTGGGGCCGGACGCGCAACGAAGTAGGCCCGGGGTGGGGGGGGAGGCTGGCCCGCCGATTGGTGGGCCCCGATTGCGGGCCAGACCCCATCGGAGCCCCCCCCCCTCTCCCCCTCACGGGGACGGAGCCTCTCTGCTCCCCCCCCCCCCCCCCCCCCACACAGGCCGCCCCCCGACCCTTCGCGCAGAGTTCCCCCTGCTTTTTCTGCGCGGCCGCTCGGCCCATCTGGGCCGGAGAACCGGCAGCCCAGCCTCGTACAGAGGCCTGTGACCGGCGCTGCGCCAAACGCGGCGGCGCAAATGGCGCCATTTCTCCGCACCTCGGAGAATCGCGCGCCGGTGTCGGGGCGGCGTGGTGCGGTTGCGGCGATTCTCCAGCCCGGCACATGGGATGGGAGAATCACGCCCGTAACCCTGGTTAACCTGAGAGGGACAGGTGTGAGAGAGGAGGGTGTGAGGCTTAGTGGAGATGCACCCGCTAAGAGGGAACTATATTGGTGGAGATCTCAGAGGAGTAGGGGCTGAGGGGAAGGGATTACTCAGGAATTCTCACTGCACACCTTGGTATTCTTCTTGTTTCATTGCATAGTTCTGGAGAATCTGCTGTTTCTACTGTTTGCGATAGAGCAGCAGCAGGGACAGAGAGATGCCCCTGTACGTGACCATGACCAGTGCCCTGCTGAAGAGGGGAGCCATGCCTGGACCTGTACAGAGGGAACAGCCCCGTTTGAAACTGTATCCACAAAGGGTCTATTGATGTCGGACTTCCTATCGACAAGGCGGCTCGGGTCACTGTCTGCGCGGAGTCTGCACGTTCTCCCCGTGTCTGCGTGGGTTTCCTCCGGGCACCTCCCACAAGCCCCGAAAGGTAATTTGGATATTCTGAATTCTCCCTCAGTGTACTCGAACAGGCGCCGGAGTGTGGCGACTAGGGGCTTTTCACAGTAACTTCATTGCAGTGTTTGACACTAATAATGATTATTATAATTATGTACCGCAAAATAGTAAATCTATTTGTCGGGAACAGGTAGATCTTGTGATACGTGTCACATACACGCCCCCACCCCCTGTGATCTTGCTTTGCAGGTCAGTGAATCCATTGTTGGATTAACCAAGATCGGTACTTTAAACAGGAGTACTGGATTAACTTAATTTGCATGAGGTATCCATAAAAACTACAATCCTTTGTGATGAGGGTTGACACACAGATAACACCTATCTGGATTCATCATTGTGGCTTTTGCATATCCCCCTATTGTATAATTAGATTTGATCCTGATTCAATGAGAGCCGCTTTACTTCCTCGAAAAATCTAATGCAAACCTATGGTTAAGGCCGGATTAGTTACCTATTATTCTTGGCTACTTTCATGTCACTGTCAGCCAAGATTCAGATATACAGTAGCCCCTTTGATATGCCAAAATCACTGATATTATATTACCTACAGACAGACAAAGAAACAGAGTCTTCTGTGAAGCGTACTCCTTGCCAAAACACATTCTGTCATTCTTTTCATTAACAAGGACTTGCCTATTGTCAAGCTCCATGCGCCAACCTGCTTTTAATGAAAGGGTCTTTTTTCACTAATATCTCTTTCTTCCTCCACTCCCGAAAGCATTGACCCCTTGCTGGGCGATGGTTCCACAGGTGACAGTGCCCTCCAGCATCTTGTGCCCGTAATCACACACGAACCTTCAGAACGAGTGTCAAGCTGACAATTTCGCTCCCGGGGTCTATTACTGCTGATCTCGTCCTTGTCTGACATCGCATTTTCAGAGGAGTGAGAATCTGGCCGAACTGTTTCTTAAGTCGAGGGACACTGGGCCAATTGTAATGTCTCGATGACCGTCTGAGATAATATCAGCTAACACTGCACCCACTGGACATCGGGACTGGAAGCTTTCTCATATATAATATCTTCAATAGGATTTGTGCAATAGAAATGAAGAGGCAGGATCTCAGTACCCAAACATCAGGCTCAAATGGAGGCGCAAGGCCCACACTGTGTGGGAAGCAGTCACCCAGCTCTGATCTGCCCTGGATTGGCCAAGTAACAGTCAAGAGGGTGAGATTGTCAGTCAGTTAGGACAGCGGGCAGCTCTCAAAGCTGGAGGGTCACTACGAGGCAAGTCAGAGCAAGGGGGCCCCAAGGTGGAGGTGCCCTCTCTCCAACATTTTAAAATGTAACAACATAAAGCTCTTGAGTAGCCAGGCTGCCATTGTAGGGGTGAAGGAGCCTGGGGGAGGGTGGGGGTGCCCTTCCACAGGAAGGCCCGCAGTTTACAGCTTTGAAACAGACAAAAGTCTGCGTTACTGATTCACTGGGGGTAGGAAGAGTGTTGGAATTTATACTTTGTGATGGTGCTGCACAGTTCCACAAGCTGTATCTCTTTCATTTCTCTTCTTTATGGTGTAAGTGACTGTTTGTATGAAAAGCAACTTTCAGACGCACTGTAGCATTATTCAGCTTCGGAGTGAGATTCTTACTAACGTCTCCCTCCTCTGTGACTGAATTATCTGCCCACACTCATTGCCTGGGATTACCCTTGAAGGCAGCTGGTGGTGCAGGGCATCAGCTCAACTGTGATGCAAGATGAGTTAGAAGACCCAGGAGTTATGATTCTTTCTGTATGTGGTGAATGTATTCACCTAATGCATGAGCTTTCTGTATGATACTGTAACCTATGACCTGGAAGTGGTGATCCGAGCTACTTCCAGGTACTGTACTGTAACCCCGGTGGACTCTGCCTCTGGCTACGCCCTCACCGGGGTCATATATAGACCGGCCACCTGTGGGTGGCACTCATCTGTACAACCGACTCAGGCTAGGCAAGTTCATGATTAATAAAGCCTAATGTTCACTCGCCCTCTCTTACTCTCGGTGAATTGACGGTACATCAATTTATTAATCATCGACAGCACCATGGAAGCCGCTCTAAAGCCAGACAAGCTCGAACTCGACGCCCGCGTGTCGGAAGCCAAAGAGATATTCGAACATTGACTTTGATGCTTCGAGGCCTACCTCGACTCCTCCACAACGTCTCCCACGGAGACCCCCAAACTGCGACACCTCCACGCTCGGGTGAACCATCGAATCTCAGTAATGATCGAGAAAGCGGCCACGTACGAGGCGGCGGTCGCAACCCTCAAGGCTCATTTTGTAAAGCACTTAAACGAGGCGTTCGCCCGACACCTCCTTACTACTCGCCGTCAACGCGCCGTAGAATAGCTGGACGAGTATCTGGAAACCCTGACTCTACTCGCGAGGAACTGCAGCTAGCGGGATGTGACGGCGGAGGAACACATGAACTTACAGATCCGGGACACCTATGTGGCTGGGGTCCGCTCGAACTACATCAGGCAGCGCCTGCTGGAAAATGGGCCCTGAGGCCTGCGGGACACGGTAAAGCTAGCTACCTCGTTGGAGGTGGCCTACCCGAGCCGCAGTGCATTCCCTGCAGACCCAGCGAACCCCTTGTGGACACCATCTCCGCGGCCCCCGTCGGACCCGACGCGTCACAGGCCTGCGCAGGGCACCTGCCAGGCTAGCCCAGGGAACCGCAGTGCTACTTCTGCGGCCAGGGTCAACGCCCCCGGCAGAGTTGCCCACCCCGCACAGCGACGTGCAGCGACTGTGCGAAAAAGGGGCACTATGCCAGAGTCTGTCTGGGCCGACCTAAGGCCCAGAAATTGAATACGCACCAGGCCTGACCCATGGACTCGCAGGCCCGCAGACCCCGCAATCTGGCTGCGTGCCTGCCCGGAACGCTCCCTTCAGACGCGTTATCAGCCTCGTGCAACTCATGGGGGTGGCCATCTTGGTCACCATCTTCGCCCCAGCCCGACACATGTGACTCATGGGGGCCACCATCTTGTGACTCCACCGACCACACAGGCTACCCGCAGCTGAGCGCAGTCACCCTCGACCAGCCGCAGCCAAAATAGCTGAAGAACTCCATAATGGTCGTCCGGGTCAACGGGCACAAGACCCCCTGCCTTTTCGACTCCAGGAGCATGGAGAGCTTTGTCCACCCCGACACGATAAGGCGCTGCTCCCTCCACACCTACCCAGCCTCGCAAACAATTTCCCTTGCCTCCGGGTCCCATTCGGTTCAGATCCGGGGGTACTGTATCGCCAATCTCGCGATGCAGTGTGCAGAGTACGCACGTTTTAAGCTCTACGTCCTCCCCCACCTCTGTGCCCCCTACTGCTCGGATTGGACTTCCAATGTAATGATCGAGAAAGCGGCCACGTACGAGGCGGCGGTCGCAACCCTCAAGGCTCATTTCATAAAGCACTTAAACGAGGTGTTTGCCCGACACCGCCTCACTACTCGTCGTCAACGTGCCGGAGAATCGCTGGACGAGTATCTGGAAACCCTGACTCTACTCGTGAGGAACTGCAGCTATCGAGATGTGACGGCAAAGGAACACATGAACTTACAGATCCGAGCCTGACCCTACAGTTTGGCGGACCTTTGCACCCCCCTCACGGTATGCAGCCTCACGACCCTCAAGGTCTCCCCCCCTTTCGCTCTTTGCGAACCACACTTCCGACTGTAAGCCCATCGCCACCAGGAGCAGGCGGTACAGTTCGCTAGACATGACCTTTATCAAGTCGGAGATCCAGCGACAGACCCTGGAGAGCGCAAGTGGTGGTCGTCCGGACCGGGGAAAAGAATCAGATGGTTGTGCACTACAGCCAGACAATTAACCGTTCACATAACTGGATGCGTACCCCCTCCCCCACATAGCGGAGATGGTCAAACAGATCGCACAGTACCGTGTGTTCTCAATGGTCGATCTGAAGTCAGCCTACCACCAGCTCCCAATCCGCCCGGAAGATCGCCACTACATTGCTTTTGAAGCAGCCGACCGACTCTTCCATTTCCTCAGAGTCCCCTTCGGCGTCACTAACGTGGTCTCAGTCTTTCAGAAAACGATGGACCATTTTTCCCCTGACGAATGAGGCCCGCTCGGCCTTCAGCCGCATCAAGGCCGACATCACCAAGGCCGCAATGCACGCGGTGGACGGGTCCATCACTTTTCAGGTAGAGAGCGATGCGTCAGACGTCGCGGTGGCCGCCATACTCAACCAGGCGGGCAGGCCAGTCGCATTCTTCTCTAGAACCCGCCACGCTTCCGAAATCCGACACTCCTCGGTTGAGAAGGAAGCACAAGCCATAGTGGAAGCCGTGCGGCACTGGAGGCACTACCTGGCTGGTAGGAGGTTCACCCTCGTCACCGACCAGCGGTCGGTCGCCTTCTTGTTTGACAACGCACAACAGGGCAAAATAAAGAATGACAAAATCTTAATGTGGAGGATCGAACTCTCCACCTACAATTACAAAATCAAGTATCGTCCTGGGAAGCTCAACAAGCCCCCAGATGCCCTGTCCCGCTGCACATGCGCCAGCGCGCAAGATGACCGACTTCGGGCCATCCACAATGACCTCTGTCACCCGGGGGTCACCCGGCTTACCCACTTTATTAAGGCCCGCAATCTGCCCCTCTCCACCGAGGAGGTCAAGGCAATGACCAGGGACTGCCAAGTCTGCGCGGAGTGCAAACCGCACTTCTACCGGCCAGACAAGGCCCGCCTGGTAAAGGCCTCCCGGCGCTTTGAGTGCTTAAGCAGTGACTTCAAAGGGCCCCTCGACCAACTGTAATATATACTTTCTCACCGTCATCGAAGAGTACTCCCGCTTCCCCTTCGCCGTCCCTTGCCCCGACATGACCTCGGCCACTGTAATAAAGGCACTGCACAGCATCTTCACACTGTTCGGTTTCCCTGCCTACTTCCACAGTGATGGGGCACATCGTTCATGAGCGATGAGCTACGTCAGTACCTGCTGAGCAAAGGCATCGCCTCGAGCAGGACTACGAGCTATAACCCGCAGGCAAACGGGCAGGTGGAGAGGGAGAACACGACGGTATGGAAGGCCGTTCTTTTGGCCTTCAGGTCTAGAAGTCTCCCGACCCCCTGATGGCATAGGTCCTCCTCAACGCCCTCCACTCCATTAGATCACTCCTCTGCACAGCCACGAACGAGACCCCTCACGGCCGTTTGTTTGTCTTCCCTAGGAAGTCCATCTCCGGGGTCTCGCTTCCACCTTGGCTGACAACTCCGGGACCTGTCCTTCTCCGGAGGCACATGAGGAGCCATAAGACCGATCCCCTGGTCGAGAGGGTCCAGCTGTTGCACGCCAACCCCCAGTACGCCTGCATCACGCACCAGGACGGACGGCAAGATACGGTCTCCCTATGAGACCTGGCGCCAGCTGGTTCCCCTGCCAACACGCCACCTTCTCCGCTGCCCACCACCACCCCCAGCGTCCCGTATGCCCCCCTGGGGTTCCTGTATTGTCCCACACCACCCACCACCCCCCTGCCTAACCCCATCCCCCAACAGTCTCTGACACACCGGACTGAGGCTCAAGCTCCAGACACAACGCCCCTGGAGTCACCACCTGCAACAACCGTGCCTGCCGCACCGCCAGAGCTGAGGAAGCCTAAGAGAACGATCCAACCTCCAGATAGGCTGAATATGTAATGACCCCCACGTCACCCCCGCTAGACTTGATTTTTTTAACAGGGGGTGAATGTGGTGAATGTATTCACCTAATGCATGAGTTGTCTGTATGATACTGTAACCTATGACCTGCAAGTGGTAATACGAGCTGCTTCCAGGTACTGTACTGTAACCCCGGTGGGCTCCGCCTCTGGCTCCGCCCTCACCGGGGCCATATGTAGACCGGCCACCTGTGGGCGGCATTCATCTGTACAACTGACTCTGGCTAGGCAAGTTCATGATTAGAATCATAGAATCATAGAAGTTTACAGCATGGAAACAGGCCCTTCGGCCCAACCAGTCCATGCCGCCCAGTTTTTACCATTAAGCTAGTCCCAGTTGCCCGCACTTGGCCCATAACCCTCTATACCCATCTTACCCATGTAACCATCTAAATGCTTTTTGAAAGACACAATTGTACCCGCCTCTACTACTACCTCTGGCAGCCCATTCCAGACACTCACTACCCTCTGAATGAAGAAATTGCCCCTCTGGGCCCTTCTGAATCTCTCCCCTCTCACCTTAAACCTATGCCCTCTAGTTTTAGACTCCCCTACCTTTGGGAAAAGATGTTGACTATCTACCTTATCTATGCCCCTCATTATTTTATAGACCTCTATAAGATCACCCCTAAGCCTCCTACGCTCCAGGGAAAAAAGTCCCAGTCTATCCAGCCTCTCCTTATAACTCAAACCATCAAGTCCCGGCAACATCCTAGTAAATCTTTTCTGCACTCTTTCTAGTTTAATAATATCCTTTCTATAATAGGGTGACCAGAACTGCACACAGTATTCCAAGTGTGGCCGTACCAATGTCTTGTACAACTTCAACAAGACGTCCCAACTCCTATATTCAATGTTCTGACCAATGAAACCAAGCATGCCGAATGCCTTCTTCACCACCCTGTCCACCTGCGACTCCACCTTCAAGGATTAATAAAGCCGAATGTTCACTCGCTCTCTCTGCCTCTCGATGAATTGATGGTACATCACTGTACTTATATTTTTTGTTTGCTGTCTTTTTAATTTCCTGTCTGAGATTTGAAATGTTTGGAATGATATGTTGTCACTGCCCTTGCCTAATTGATAAGTAATCGCAAATGAGAACTTCAAAACCAGATAACACTAAGAACAGCTCTTCTCTAATTAACGGCGTCACGGCTTCAAGATTTGGATGTGGCCACAAAGAATCAGTAGTCAACAAAAACCTGGGACACCTCTGCAGTAAAGGATTAATTTGGGTTATTTACATGCTGATGTATTGAAGTAGTTCCTGAGGTTTGGACAGTTCTCCCTAGGAGAGGTGTGACATGGGTGAGGTACGTTTGCATTTTCAGTTCAGCTGGTCTTTGTGGTTTGCAGTGGGACTGATAACTAGAAAGCGTTATCAGATTAAACAGTTCCATTATGATGTAAATAAGGAAAAATTACACTGACGTGAAAACCAACAATATTGCCTCTTGTCTGGAGGGTAAAATCGGAAAGGTTTTTTTCAGGAGGCTGCCCAGCCAACACACTGAAATGTGGTCGCCCGCCTTGATTTTCCCATTGCCTCAAGCAAGCTTAATGCGACTTGAGACACCTAATATGACATTGGCGGAGGCAGCCTGCAAACTCCATTGAAGGGAGTCTGTGATACTGATCTTTTAAACTCGACTCCACATGGCAGCTGGCATTTACGCGTCTAAATCTGGCTTTCCTGGGCTGGGCTGGCAAAGCACTGGTTCAACAGCTGACAGGGGCCAACTCAAAGAATGGTAGGTATAAAAGAACTTTCCAACCGATGGGGCTTCCTAAGATTGTCTCGGCTGGGAAGGCCTGGTCTATGCAGACTGGACGGGAAGGCCTGTTCTTTGCAGACTGGCTGGGCAACTCAAATGATATTAGAAAAATCTTTTTGCACAGCGAGTGGTTAAGGTCTGGAATGCGCTGCCTGTGAGTGCTGTGGAGGTAGGTTCAATCGAGGCATTCAAAACGGAATTAGACCATTATTGGACAAGGAAGAATGTTCAGGGTATGGGAGAAGGACGTGGTGAAGTCCCATGCAATGTAAAAGCTCACATTGAGTGGTGACGTCCGAAGAAACGTTGGCGGAATAACATTCTCCTCACCGGCCTTACAGGAAATTTTTAGAAAACTTCTCTGCAACGCTTTCCTCTCCCCATCCTTCCTGAAGATATTGTTTCATTGGGCCTGTGGGTGACCTATGCCCTTTGATCCCTTCCCCAAGGTGTGAGTGACCACTGCCTGTGAAATTGTACCCCAGGGGAATGCCAACCCCAGGGGAATGCCAACCCCAGGGGAATGCCAACCCCAGGGCACTGCCAAGCCCAGGGCAATGCCAAGCCCAGGGCAATGCCAACCCCAGGGCAATGCCAACCCCAGGGCAATGCCAAGCCCAGGGCACTGCCAACCGCAGGGCAATGCCAATCCCAGGGCAATGCCAACCCCAGGGCAATGCCATGCCCAGGGCAATGCCAAGCCCAGGGCAATGCCAACACCTTCAGCAAAGGAAGGGCAGAGAATTTGTCGTCGTCAAATATCATTGGCTGTGTTCAGCATTGACTTTAAAAAACTACTGGGTTCAGTGAAACTAAAATACCTGCTTGCAGTGTTGAATTCTAATGAGACCTCTCCACAGCTCAAATATCCATTGCTCCAGTGTATTTGTAATGCGACAAGAATATATCAAAGGTGTATGATATAAACATGCCCTACAACGAGTGTACGAGAGTATAAACTAATGTGGCAGGGGGATGGGAACCGATGCAGGAAGTTGGAAGGTAGTAAAACAGGGACAGAAATAAAAGGCAGTAAGGGGGAAAGTGTAAGGCAGAGAAGCCATAGTCAAAAATCAAAAAGGGCGACAGTACAAGGTACAGTGACTGAGGGGAGCTCAGTGAATAGGACCAGGACTACTAAAAGGAATAAAACGGGAAGTGAAAACATTAATGGTAAGCGACGCGGCAGGTTGTTACAGGAAGATGTGGGTTCGACGACAAGGAAAATTAGGAGAAAGGTTAAGAGGAAATATAACTTAGGAGAGGTTACTGATCGAGGTGTTAAGATTAAGAACAGAGGTAAAAAAGCCAACATAAGTGTACTTTACCTGAATGCTCGTAGTATTCGGAATAAGGTAAATGAGTTGATGGCGCAAATCATCGTGAATGACTATGATTTAGTGGCCATTACTGAAACATGGTTAAAGGATGGTCACGACTGGGAGTTAAATATCCGAGGGTATCAAACTTTTCGGAAGGACAGAGTGGATGGTAAGGGAGGTGGTGTAGCTCTGTTATTTAAGGATGACATCCGGGCAACAGTAAGGGATGACATCGGTGCTATGGAGGATAAGGTTGAATCCATTTGGGTGGAAATCAGGAATAGTAAGGCGAAAAAGTCACTGATAGGAGTAATCTATAGGCCACCAAATAGTAACATTATGGTGGGGCAGGCAATAAACAAAGAAATAACAGATGCATGTAGAAATGGTACAGCAGTTATCATGGGGGATTTTAATCTACATGTTGATTGGTTTAACCAGGTCGGTCAAGGCAGCCTTGAGGAGGAGTTTATAGAATGTATCCGCGATAGTTTCCTCGAACAGTATGTAATGGAACCTATGAGGGAACAAGCGGTCCTAGATCTGGTCCTGTGTAATGAGACAGGATTGATTCAGGATCTCATAGTTAGGGATCCTCTCGGAAGGAGCGATCACAATATGGTGGAATTTAAAATACAGATGGAGGGTGAGAAGGTAAAATCAAGCACTAGTGTTTTGTGCTTAAACAAAGGAGATTACAATGGGATGAGAGAAGAACTAGCTAAGGTAGACTGGGAGCAAAGACTTTATGGTGAAACAGTTGAGGAACAGTGGAGAACCTTCCAAGTGATTTTTCACAGTGCCCAGCAAAGGTTTATACCAACAAAAAGGAAGGACGGTAAAAAGAGGGAAAATCGACCGTGGATATCAAAGGAAATAAGGGAGAGTATCAAATTGAAGGAAAAAACATACAAAGTAGCAAAGATCAGTGGGAGACTAGAGGACTGGGAAATCTTTAGGGGGCAACAGAAAGCTACTAAAAAAGCTGTAAAGAAGAGTAAGATAGATTATGAGAGTAAACTTGCTCAGAATATAAAAACAGATAGTAAAAGTTTCTACAAATACATAAAACAAAAAAGAGTGGCTAAGGTAAATATTGGTCCTTTAGAGGATGAGAAGGGAGATTTAATAATGGGAGATGAGGAAATGGCTGAGGAACTGAACAGGTTTTTTGGGCCGGTCTTCACAGTGGAAGACACAAATAAAATGCCAGTGACTGATGGAAATGAGGCTATGACAGGTGAGGACCTTGAGAGGATTGATATCACCAAGGAGGTAGTGATGGGCAAGCTAATGGGGCTAAAGGTAGACAAGTCTCCTGGCCCTGATGGAATGCATCCCAGAGTGCTAAAAGAGATGGCTAGGGAAATTGCAAATGCACTAGTGATAATTTACCAAAATTCACTGGACTCTGGGGTGGTCCCGGCGGATTGGAAATTAGCAAACGTGACACCACTGTTTAAAAAAGGAGGTAGGCAGAAAGCGGGTAATTATAGGCCAGTGAGCTTAACTTCGGTAGTAGGGAAGATGCTGGAATCTATCATCAAGGAAGAAATAGCGAGGCATCTGGATGGAAATTGTCCCATTGGACAGACGCAGCATGGGTTCATAAAGGGCAGGGCGTGCCTAACTAATTTAGTGGAATTTTTTGAGGACATTAACAGTGCGGTAGATAACGGGGAGCCAATGGATGTGGTATATCTGGATTTCCAGAAAGCCTTTGACAAGGTGCCACACAAAAGGTTGTTGCATAAGATAAAGATGCATGGCATTAAGGGGAAAGTAGGAGCATGGGTAGAGGATTGGTTAATTAATAGAAAGCAAAGAGTGGGGATTAATGGATGTTTCTCTGGTTGGCAATCAGTAGCTAGTGGTGTCCCTCAGGGATCAGTGTTGGGCCCACAACTGTTCACAATTTACATAGATGATTTGGAGTTGGGGACCAAGGGCAATGTGTCCAAGTTTGCAGACGACACTAAGATAAGTGGTAAAGCAAAAAGTGCAGAGCATACTGGAAGTCTGCAGAGGGATTTGGACAGGCTAAGTGAATGGGCTAGGGTCTGGCAGATGGAATACAATGTTGACAAATGTGAGGTTATCGATTTTGGTAAGAATAACGGCAAAAGGGATTATTATTTAAATGATAAAAAATTAAAACATGCTGCTGTGCAGAGAGATCTGGGTGTGCTAGTGCACGAGTCGTAGAAAGTTGGTTTTCAGGTGCAACAGGTGATTAAGAAGGCAAATGGAATTTTGTCCTTCATTGCTAGAGGGATGGAGTTTAAGACTAGAGAGGTTATGCTGCAATTGTATAAGGTGTTAGTGAGGCCACACCTGGAGTATTGTGTTCAGTTTTGGTCTCCTTACTTGAGAAAGGACGTACTGGCACTGGAGGGTGTGCAGAGGAGATTCACTAGGTTAATCCCAGAGCTGAAGGGGTTGGATTACGAGGAGAGGTTGAGTAGACTGGGACTGTACTCGTTGGAATTTAGAAGGATGAGGGGGGATCTTATAGAAACATATAAGATTATGAAGGGAATAGATAGGATAGATGCGGGCAGGTTGTTTCCACTGGCGGGTGAAAGCAGAACTAGGGGGCATAGCCTCAAAATAAGGGGAAGTAGATTTAGGACTGAGTTTAGGAGGAACTTCTTCACCCAAAGGGTTGTGAATCTATGGAATTCCTTGCCCAGTGAAGCAGTAGAGGCTCCTTCATTAAATGTTTTTAAGATAAAGATAGATAGTTTTTTGAAGAATAAAGGGATTAAGGGTTATAGTGTTCGGGCCGGAAAGTGGAGATGAGTCCACAAAAGATCAGCCATGATCTCACTGAATGGCGGAGCAGGCTCGAGGGGCCAGATGGCCTACTCCTGCTCCTAGTTCTTATGTTCTTATGTTTAGTCTTTAGTGCATTAGAAATAAGTTAGTCCTTGCGTGAATCCCATCCAAGAGGTTGATTTTTGTAATTTAAGATGGATATTGATAAGTGTTTATCAGGGTAAATGGAGCTGATTCTGCAGCAGTAGGTCATTTTATTGTATTCATTATGCTGCCTTAATTAGATTGCTACATTGTCCCTGTTTAGGGCAGGAGACCGTCCATCAGCTGCAGGTGACATTGGAAGCTTTACACTGGGCTTTGTAATGACCCGTTGCAGAGGGATCTGGGGGTCCTCGTTCATTAGTCACAGGAAACCAGCATGCAGGGACAGAAGATGATAAAGAAAGCAAATGAAATGTTGGCATTCAAAGCTAAAGGAATAGAGTATAAAGGTAAGGAAGTGTTGCTGCAACTAAGCAAGGCATTGGTCAGACAGCACCTGAAACATTGTGGACAGTTTTGGTCCCCTTATTTGAGGAGAGATGTAGTGGCATTGGAGGCAGTTCAGAGGAGGTTCGCCAGGTTGATTCCAGAGACGAGGGGTTTGTCATATGAGGAGTGATTGAACAGTTTAGTTCTATAATTTAGAAGAATGAGGGGAGATCTGATTGAGGTATACAAGATGATAAAAGATATGGATAAAATAGACGTGGAGCGGATTCTTCCTCTTGTGGGGCAATCCAGATTTGAGGGGGAACTACTCTCCCAAAGTGTTGTGAATATGTGGAACTCGCTAGCTCAAAGTGAGGTAGACGCTGGGAAAGTGAGTAATTTTAAAGAGGAGTTGGACTGATTTGTAATTAGTAATGGGTTGAAGGGTTACTGAGAATGAGCAGGATGGTGGAGTTAAGGCCAGGATGAGATCAGCCATGATCGGATGGCGGAGCAGACTCGATGGGCCGAATGGCCAAATCCTGCTCCTATATCTTGTGAACTTATGACCCTGTGCAACGTCAAAGGACCTTTCTTTCAATGAAATATCGAGAAGTCCGAGGCCATTGCCACTAACTCGGTTTCAGAGACTCTGATTCCGTCTCTCTGCCTGGCAAATGTCTGAGGCTAAACTCAGCTGTTCGCAGCTTTGGTGTTATAATTGACCCCAAGATGAGCTTCCGAACACACATCTGCATCCTCACTAAGCACGGTAGCATTGTGGATAGCACAATTGCTTCACAGCTCCAGGGTCCCAGGTTCGCTTCCGGCTTGGGTCACTGTCTGTGCGGAGTCTGCACATCCTCCCCGTGTGTGCGTGGGTTTCCTCCGGGTGCTCCGGTTTCCTCCCACAGTCCAAAGATGTGCAGGTTAGGTGGATTGGCCATGATAAATTGCCCTTAGTGTCCAAAATTGCCCTTAGTGTTGGGTGGGGTTGCTGGGTTGTGGGGATGGGGTGGAGGTTTTGACCTTGGGTAGGGTGCTCTTTCCAGGAGCCGGTGCAGACTCGATGGGCCGAATGGCCTCCTTCTGCACTGTAAATTCTATAATAAGACCAGCCGCTTGAACCTCAGTAACATTGCCAGACTCAGCCCAAGGCCCAGCTCATTTCTTCTGAAATCCTCATTCATGCCTTTGTTACCGCTGGAGGGGACTATTCCATTGCTTTTTTAAAATAAATTTAGAGTACCCAATTCATTTTTTCCAATTAAGGGGCAATTTAGCATGGCCAATCCACCTACCCTGCACATCTTTGGGTTGTGGGGGCGAAACCCACACAAACACGGGGAGAATGTGCAAACTCCACACGGACAGTGACCCAGAGCCAGGATCGAACCTGGGACCTCCGCGCCGTGAGGCAGCAGTGCTAACCACTGCGTCACCGTGCTGCCCGACTATTCTATTGCTCACCTCGAGAGTCTTCAGGCTTCTACCCCAGGGCCAGGGGGAGAAGTCATGGGCCCAGGAGCTTCTTAACATCACGCCCCCACCCCCTTCAAATCTCCCCATCATATCCTTTGGTGCCCTTCATTTGTAACCATGGTCACAGCAGGGTTGAACCGTTTCATATCGCTTTGGAAACCTTTGAGTTGCGTACTCTCTGCATCTATTCATAAAGCCCATTGACAGGTCAGGTTTCAGTATGATGCACTGCAACCACTACTTTGTCAGGCAATTGCACATTTCTTGGTCATTTGTATTATGCAACCAGTTCCACTTCTTTAAAACCTGAGCCTGGAGGGGGGTCAATTGATGTCAGCGCGGGAGCGGTTGTGTTTTCGCGAGCTCCAGACCCGCTCATCTTTTAATCCATCTTTTTATCTAAGTGCATATTCGGTATTTGTCTTTTCCTGAACTTACACTTCTGGGAGCCCCCGTGTTTTTCCTCTTTGCGGAGATCCCAAGTCACGCCCTGCCCCCGTGGTGTGGTGGTCCACTCCCAATTACATCAAGCCCAGTCCCAATTATGTTGAGCCCCACCCCAATGTCATTGATCTCCGCCCACAATAATGTCAATAGCCTCCTGGCCCCGCCCGACCTCAGCTCACATGATGCAAGGCCCAGAAACCCCAAATCCTGCCCTTTCCCCCAGTCTGGTTACTGTCCAGCGCAGCCCTCTCACCCTCACCCTCAAGTGACTCTGGTTGAGTCACCCCACTCCTGCTGGCGGCTGTTCCCCAATTCCCCAACACATGGCACCAGCGCTTGCCTGGCCTTCTCAAACCTCGACCTTCGACAGCCACCTGCGCTCCTGACTGGCTGCTGCTGCTGGCCTGGTGGCCTCTGTTCCTCATGGCTGCCTGTCCGCCCTCCTCAACCCTGGCCTGGAGAACACCAGTCACTCCCTGCTCCCCTCGAGGGCCACTGGCCAGCGCCTCCTCCTCGCCTCGCTGAAGCGTTTGCAGCAGAGGCAGACTTACATTGTTCAGGGCACAAACAGCCACCTCTCAGTAGGAGCCCCCCCACTGGCCGATGGGTGTTTCATTATTAGTACCCCTCAGGTTACATGGCTTGATCTACATCCAGGAAAGTGTTAGGTGGGGGTTGTTGCAAGAAACAGCCGAGATGAAATATGTTAAATCCTCGTTTGCCCGAGACAGCTGGAGCAAGCTGGGGTGGGGTGCAGCTTGCCGAGGCCCAGTTGCTGTTGGGCGGGCATTTGTCTTTGCAGTGCCATGTGCATTGGATGATGGCTGACAATGCAGACCCCATCCTGGCTGAAAGTCTCTGCGCTGAGGTGCGTGTCGTCAGGGCTCATTTCCAAGATTTATGGGGTACTTTTGTGAGTGGCGGAGGGTTGCCCGAGGGGCGGGGGCTGGGCTCTTGTTTTGTGGCAGGCGCTTTCCCTGGAACCTGCCTCCATGTTGTCAAGCTCCTGCTACGTGCCTTGTCGTCCATCCTGATGGGTTCTGTGACGGGGGAGGGGCGCGAGGTGTGGCAAAACAGTTCCAGAGTGAGTTTGAAAATGGGTTGCCGAAGGTTCCGGGTGCGGCGATGACCAGCTGAGTCGCACGTTTCGGCAGCTCCCGGTGAAACGGACTTTTGGGCTCTTGATAGGAGCCCCAACGGCAATTTTGACGGCTAAAAACACTGTGCGGTAAACCAGAAGGAAAAAAGGAGGAGAAAGTGGCCGGATTGCAGTGGATCCTTTAGAACAGCGGCAAGGAAGGCAAGCAAAAACCAAGATGGCGTCGGAAGGTGGCAGTTTAACATGGGGCCCTGAACAACAAGAGTTCTTGAAATGCTGTGTGGAAGAGCTCAAAAAGGAAATGAACAAAGAGCTGTTGGCCCCGATACTACAGGCGATCGAAGGGCTAAAGGAGGAACAAAAGACCCAGGAGCGGGAGCTTCGGGTCGTGAAGGCAAAGGCAGCCGAGAATGAGGACGACATACAGGGCCTGGTGGTGAAGACGGAGATGCATGAGGCACATCAGAAACGATGTGTGGGAAGGTTGGAGGCACTGGAGAACAATGCAAGGAAGAACAACCTGAGGATTCTTGGTCTTCCTGAAGGTGTGGAGGGAGCGGACGTCGGGGCATATGTGAGCACGGTGCTGCACTCGTTAATGGGAGCGGAGGCCCCGGCGGGTCCGTTGGAGGTGGAGGGAGCATACCGAGTGATGGCGCGAGGACCGAGAGCAGGAGAAATTCCCAGAGCCATAGTGGTGAGATTCCTCCGTTTTAAGGATAGAGAAATGGTCCTTAGATGGGCAAAGAAAACTCGGAGCAGTAAATGGGAGAACGCGGTGATCCGCGTTTATCAAGACTGGAGTGCGGAGGTGGCGAGAAGGAGGACGAGCTTTAATCGGGCCAAGGCGGTGCTTCATAAAAAGAAGATAAAATTTGGAATGCTGCAACCGGCAAGACTGTGGGTCACATATCGAGGAAGGCACCACTACTTTGAGACGGCGGATGAAGCGTGGACTTTTATTGTGGAAGAAAAACTGGAATGAGCGGATTATTAAAAAGAACGTTTGAACAAAGTGGTGGGGCGAATGTGGGGGCGAAGAGGGGGGTTAAAAAGGGGGGAAAGAGGAGTTTTATGTACTAATCCTGCGGTGTGGTAACTTTTCTCTCTTCCACGGGTTGTGATGGGGGGAGGAGGGGAGGTGGAGGAGATGGGGCGTTGGCCATTGGGGGCGGGGCCAAGGGAGAAGCGCGGGCTTGGTTCCCGCGCTATGATAATCATGGCGGGAATAGAGAAGCAGGAAGGAGGGGGCGTCGCACGGTGCGAGCCGAGGTCACGGGGGGAAGCCGAGGTCGGCCAGAGTTTGCTGACTTCTGGGAGCAACATGGGGGGAGTAATTACGCTAGCGGGGGATCTAGCGGGGGGGGGGGGGGGGTGGGAGGGGGGAATTACTGGGTTGCTGCTGCTGGGGAGAGGGGGGAGCTGGTATGGGAGGGGATGGGGGGGGGCACCGCCTGGGGGAGATACAGCTGCGTGGGAACCGGGTGAGGAGCTGGAAAAAGGGGATGGCTAATCGACAAGGGGCGGGGGGGGGAGGAAGCCCCCCAACCCGGCTGTTCACGTGGAACGTGAGAGGGCTGAACGGGCCGATAAAGTGGGCACGGGTATTCGCACACCTTAAGAAACTTAAGGCTGATGTGGTTATGTTACAGGAAATGCACCTGAAACTGATAGACCAGGTTAGGCTACGCAAAGGATGGGTGGGGCAGGTGTTCCATTCGGGGCTAGATGCGAAAAACAGGGGGGTGGCTATATTAGTGGGGAAGCGGGTAATGTTCGAGGCAAAGACTATAGTGGCGGATAACGGGGGCAGATACGTGATGGTGAGTGGCAAACTACAGGGGGAGACGGTGGTTTTGGTAAACGTATATGCCCCGAACTGGGATGATGCCAATTTTATGAGGCGGATGCTAGGACGCATTCCGGACCTAGAGATGGGAAAGTTGATAATGGGGGGAGATTTTAATACGGTGTTGGAACCAGGGCTGGATAGGTCGAAGTCCAGGACTGGAAGGAGGCTGGCAGCAGCCAAGGTACTTAAAGATTTTATGGAGCAGATGGGAGGTGTAGACCCGTGGAGATTTAGCAGACCTAGGAGTAAGGAGTTCTCGTTTTTCTCCTATGTCCATAAAGTCTACTCGCGAATAGACTTTTTTGTGCTGGGAAGGGCGTTGATCCCGAAGGTGAGGGGAACGGAGCATACGGCTATAGCCATTTCGGATCACGCTCCACACTGGGTAGACATGGAGATAGGGGAGGAAACAGGAGGACGCCCACCCTGGAGAATGGACATGGGACTAATGGCAGATGAGGGGGTGTGTCTAAGGGTGAGGGGGTGCATTGAAAAGTACTTGGAACTCAATGATAATGGGGAGGTCCAGGTGGGAGTGGTCTGGGAGGCGCTGAAGGCGGTGGTTAGAGGGGAGCTGATATCAATAAGGGCACATAAAGGGAAGCAGGAGAGTAAGGAACGGGAGCGGTTGCTGCAAGAACTTTTGAGGGTGGATAGACAATATGCGGAAGCACCGGAGGAGGGACTGTACAGGGAAAGGCAAAGGCTACATGTAGAATTTGACTTGCTGACTACGGGCACTGCAGAGGCACAATGGAGGAAGGCACAGGGTGTACAGTACGAATATGGGGAGAAGGCGAGCAGGTTGCTGGCACACCAATTGAGGAAAAGGGGAGCAGCGAGGGAAATAGGGGGAGTGAGGGATGAGGAAGAAGAGATGGAGCGGAGAGAGTGAATGGAGTGTTCAAGACATTTTATAAAAAATTATATGAAGCTCAACCCCCGGATGGGAGGGAGAGAATGATGGGCTTTTTGGATCGGCTGGAATTTCCCAAGGTGGAAGAGCAGGAAAGGGTGGGACTGGGAGCACAGATCGAGGTAGAAGAAGTGGTGAAAGGAATTAGGAGCATGCAGGCGGGAAAGGCCCCGGGACCGGATGGATTCCCAGTCGAATTCTATAGAAAATATGTGGACTTGCTCGCCCCGGTATTGACGAGGACCTTTAATGAGGCAAAGGAAAGGGGACAACTGCCCCCGACTATGTCTGAAGCAACGATATCGCTTCTCTTAAAGAAGGAAAAGGACCCGCTACAATGCGGGTCCTATAGACCTATTTCCCTCCTAAATGTAGATGGCAAGATCCTGGCCAAGGTAATGGCAATGAGAATAGAGGAATGTGTCCCGGGGGTGGTCCACGAGGACCAAACTGGGTTTGTGAAGGGGAGACAGCTGAACACGAATATACGGAGGCTGTTAGGGGTAATGATGATGCCCCCACCAGAGGGGGAAACGGAGATAGTAGTGGCGATGGATGCCGAGAAAGCATTTGATAGAGTGGAGTGGGATTATTTGTGGGAGGTGTTGAGGAGATTTGGTTTTGGAGAGGGGTATGTTAGATGGGTGCAGCTGTTGTATAGGGCCCCGATGGCGAGCGTGGTCACGAATGGACGGGGATCTGCATATTTTCGGCTCCATAGAGGGACAAGGCAGGGATGCCCTCTGTCCCCATTATTGTTTGCACTGGCGATTGAGCCCCTGGCGATAGTGTTGAGGGGTTCCAAGAAGTGGAGGGGAGTACTTAGAGGAGGAGAAGAACACCGGGTATCTTTGTATGCGGACGATTTGTTACTATATGTGGCAGACCTGGCGGAGGGGATGCCAGAAATAATGCGGATACTTGGAGAGTTTGGGGATTTTTCAGGGTATAAATTGAACATGGGGAAAAGTGAGTTGTTTTTGGTGCATCCAGAGGAGCAGAGTAGAGAAATAGAGGACCTCCCGTTGAGGAAGGTAACAAGGGACTTTCGTTACCTGGGGATCCAGATAGCCAAGAATTGGGGCACATTGCATAGGTTAAATTTAACGCGGTTGGTGGAACAAATGGAGGAGGATTTCAAGAGATGGGATACGGTATCCCTGTCACTGGCAGGGAGGGTGCAGGCGGTTAAGATGGTGGTCCTCCCGAGATTCCTCTTTGTGTTTCAGTGCCTCCCGGTGGTGATCACGAAGGCTTTTTTTAAAAGGATCGAAAAGAGCATCATGGGTTTTGTGTGGGCCGGGAAGACCCCGAGAGTGAGGAAGGGATTCCTACAGCGTAGCAGGGATAGTGGGGGGGGCTGGCACTACCGAACCTAAGTGAGTATTATTGGGCCGCTAATATTTCAATGGTGAGTAAGTGGATGGGAGAGGAGGAGGGAGCGGCGTGGAAGAGATTAGAGAGGGCGTCCTGTAGGGGGACTAGCCTACAGGCTATGGTGACAGCCCCATTGCCGTTCTCACCGAGGAACTACACCACAAGCCCGGTGGTGGTAGCTACACTGAAGATTTGGGGACAGTGGAGACGGCATAGGGGAAAGACTGGAGCCTTGGGGGGGTCCCCGATAAGAAACAACCATAGGTTTGACCCGGGGGGAATGGATGGGGGATATGGAATGTGGCAAAGAGCAGGAATAACGCAACTGAAAGATCTGTTTGTGGATGGGAAGTTCGCGTGTCTGGGAGCGCTGACTGAGAAATATGGGTTGCCCCAAGGGAATGCATTCAGGTATATGCAACTGAGGGCTTTTGCGAGGCAACAGGTGCAGGACAGAGTGATCTCAAAGACATGGGTGGGGGATGGTAAGGTGTCAGATATATATAGGGAAATGAGGGACGAAGGGGAGACTATGGTAGATGAACTAAAAGGGAAATGGGAAGAAGAGCTAGGGGAGGAGATCGAGGAGGGGCTGTGGGCAGATGCCCTAAGCAGGGTAAACTCGTCGTCCTCGTGTGCCAGGCTAAGCCTGATTCAGTTTAAGGTATTACACAGGGCGCATATGACTGGAGCACGGCTCAGTAAATTTTTTTGGGTGGAGGATAGGTGTGCGAGGTGCTCGAGAAGCCCAGCGAATCATACCCATATGTTTTGGTCATGCCCGGCACTACAGGGGTTTTGGATGGGGGTGACAAAGGTGCTTTCAAAAGTAGTAGGGGTCCGGGTCGAACCAAGTTGGGGGTTGGCTATATTTGCGGTTGCACAAGAGCCGGGAGTGCAGGAGGCGCGAGAGGCCGATGTTTTCGCCTTTGCGTCCCTCGTAGCCCGGCGTAGGATATTGCTAATGTGGAACGAAGCCAAGCCCCGGGGGTGGAGACCTGGATAAATGACATGGCAGGGTTTATAAAGCTAGAGCGGATTAAGTTTGTCCTAAGGGGGTCGGCTCAAGGGTTTACCAGGCGGTGGCAACCGTTCGTCGAATACCTCGCAGAAAGATAGATGGAATGGAAAAAAGAAGGCAGCAGCAGCAGCCCAGGATCGGGGGGGGGGGGGGTTGGGGTGGAGGGGGTGGGGGGTGGGGGGGTGGGGGGGAGGAGGAACCAGAAGGACTCTCAGGGTTGTTAATATATACTGTATAATATGTATAGGTCGTTGCTACAGATAATTACATATTGGACTGTTAAATTATATTTTTGGAGAGTGTTACTTGTGATAAGGCAGTTGCCAATTAGGGTTAGTTTTCATTTTTGTTATTTATTATTTATTCACTTTCTGTTTATAAAATAGGTCATTGTTATTTGTGTTGTTATAATGTTGTGTAAAGGATGCACAATGTACTGTGTTGGTTGACCAAAAATTTTCAATAAAATATTTAAAAAAAAAAAGAAAATGGTTTGCCAAGCTTCGATGCTCTTGGTTTGGGGTGTGGGTGTGTCCTGTCTTCTAGATCGGGGGTCGGTCTGGCCCACTGATACCTGGTCCTTTTTTAGTCCTGCTGCTAATGCTTGTCATGGGGGGTGGGGTTGTGTGTGGCTGAACCGGTCTGGTAGTTACCCCTGGCCGGGGCCTAGGATGTAAACTGCCTGGGTGTGGGTGACACAGCATTGCCGAATTATTGCTGTCTTGTTGTTCGATCGTTGGAATTCTTGTGAGATCCTGAAGCGTTCTCGTTAATCCTGTTTTATCCTTGGGCTTTGCTCTCTTTCTGCGCCCAGGAAGATGTCTTTACCCTGCGGATTGTCCTGCAGCTCGGCTGCAGAATGGCAGGGTGGCACAGTGGTTAGCACTGCTGCCTCACAGCGCCAGGGACACGGGTGAAATTCTGGCCTCGGGTCACTGTCTGTGCGGAGTCTTCACGTTCTCTCTGTGTGTGCGTGGGTTTCCTCCGGATACTCCGGTTTCTTCCCATAAGTCCAAAGCTGTGCAGGTTAGGTGGATTGACCATGATAAATTGCCCCTCAGTGTCGAGCCATGTGCAGGTTAGGTTATGGGGATAGTGCGGGATGGACGGGGGAGTGGACCTTGGTAGGGCGCTCCTTCAGAGGGTTGGTATAGGTCAGATGGGCCGAATGGCTTCCTTCTGCACTGCAGGGATTCAATGATTCTGTCTCAAATCATTTTAATAATTGCTGGACCGTGACCAGTCGCTGTTATCCTGAACATTACTTCCTGGTGATCTTGTTGCTGTTTTGTTGTTGCTGCCTTTTCCCCGACAGGGGAGTGGGAAATGTGGGTGTGACGTCCGGTACCATTGGTTATCCTGATTTAGCCAATGGGAAATGGGATTTATGCAGTTTCACTCCTAATGCTAATTATGTCTTGTAATCCTTGTGATTGGTGAATGGTGTGTTCTTCAATATCATTGTCAACCTTTCATTGCCCCTCAGCAAGAAACTGAGCAGCAGCTGCCCGAGATCTGCTTTGGCACAAACATTAGACAAGCATTTTTAAAAATAGTTACTGTCGGAAGAAAACAAACAACTTATTGAGCAAAAATGTCAAAGTAATAAATTCATAAATGTAGAAAAGAATAATGAATAGAAGTGACCACGAAGATGTTCAAGCGGCGATTGATAGAATTTTTTGCTGAAGTGACTCGCTGTGTAGATGAGGGTAGCGTAGTTGATGTAGTATACATGGACTTCAGTAAGGCTTTTGACAGGGGGACAGATTCTTCGATTCCCCAGCCACGCATTTCTAGGCGGCACACCATTCACTGGATTCCATCATCCCACCGCTTGTCAGTGGGATTTCCCATTGTAACCACCCCACGCAACCGGGAACTCTGCGAGCGTGGGCACGCTGCCAGTGGGAAAAGTGAATACAACGACTGGAGATTTCCTGCCAAGGAATGGGGACTAATCAAGAAGGTAGGAGTCGATGGGATCCAGAGCAATTTGACAAATGGGATCCATAATTTGCTTTGTGGCAGGAGGCAGAGGTCAAAGGTTGTTTTTGTGACTGGAAGCCTGTGTCCTGTGACGTTCCGCAGGGATCGGTGCTGGGTCCCTGGCTGTTTTTAGTGTACATTAATGATCTTGATGTGAATGGAGGAGGCACGATCAGTAAGTTCGCAAAACTGGTGGTAAATAGTGAGGATCACGGCCTTAGATATAGGCGGGCTGGTCAGACAGGCAGAACAATGGCAAATGGAATTTAAACTTGACAATGGTGAAGTAATGCATTTTGGTAGGACTAACAAGGCAAAGGAATTTACAATGAATGGTCGGACCCGAGGAAGTACAGGGGATCACAGGGACCTTGGTGTGCAGGTTCACAGATCCCTGAAGACAGGACAGGTGGATAAGGTAGTTGGGAAAGCACATGGGATACTTGCCTTTATTCCCCGAGGTACAGAATACAAGCAGGGAGGTTATGCCGAAGCTGTATAAAATGCTGGTGAGGACACAGCTGGAGTACTGCGTGCAGTTCTGGTCACCACATTATAGGAAGGAAGTGATTACACGAGAGAGGGTGCAGAGGAGATTCAACAGCATGATGTTCCCAGGGCTGGAGCGTTTCAGCTTTGAAGACAGGCTGGATGGAAAGAAACTTTTCCCCTTAGCCGAGATGTCAGCAACCAGGGGGCATAGCTTGAAGGTGAGGGGCTGGAGGTTTAGAGGGGCTGTGAGGAAAAACATTTTCACCCAGAGAGTGGTGGGAATCTGGAACTCGAAAGGGTGGCAGAGGAGGGAACCCCCAGACCATTGATGAAGTATTTAGATGAACACTTGAAATGGCATTGCAAACATGGCCAAGTGCTGGGAAATGGGATTAGAGGCAGAGACCATCGTAACTATTGAGAAGTATTTAGATGGGCACTTGCGATCCCAGGGCAGACAAGGCTAAGGGCCACGTCCTGCAAAATGGAATTAGAATAGTTAGGTGGTGGTTTTTCACCGGCATAGACTCGATAGGTGCTTGATTGCCAGCATGGAAAAGCTGGCCAAAGGGCCTCTTTCCGGGCTGTTAAAACTCTCATACACACTCGCCTGCTCTCACACTCACTCGCTCACTCTCACACACAGACGTGTTTGCTTTCACGCACAGTCGATCTCTCTCTCACACACACACACACACACTTGCTCGCGCTCACACACACTCGCTCTCACACCCACTCTCCCACTCACAGTCTCACTCTCTCTCACTCACTCATTAAGAGCTGTGATATCCCTCACATGACTTTGTGGGGAGTCCACCTCCTTTCAGCTGGAATCCCGCCTTCCGGAGATGGTAGCCAATGTGAAAGGGGAAAGGCCCTGGGCAGCTGAGGGTTATTCCCCTCCTGACCTCTTCTCTAAGTCCTGAAATCCCCCCCAGTCCAGTCCCTCAATTATTGTGTGTGTGGCACAGGACCTTGTCCCTCCCAACCTCGAGAAGAGATGCTATAATCAGAGAAGGTACGCATTCCTAGGTGGAGCAGAGATCACTGCTTGAGTGCGGCCAAGTCAAATAGAATGTATTCGTCACGGCTCTCAGGCCAAATTGTACTACTGCAGAATATTTCTTAATGATATGGGAATGAATTCTTGGAAGGGAAGGAATAGTTTCCATCTTCAAGTTGCTGAGGGAGCTAAAGAATTTGGATTCAAGTCAGTGTTGAGAAATTCATAAGCTTGCAATGTTTTATATTATGGAAGGGCAGGAAGATTAGTATCCAATTCTCTCAAACGCTGGAGGAAGCAAAGCATAAATAAAGGTTTGTCTCTGGACTCAACGGGGAGATTGAGCCATCCATACAATGTGGTTTTATGTGTGGCTTGCCAGAACAGGGAAAACTGCACCTTACTGTGTTATCTTTACTGTGGAAGTTATTTTCCATGTTTCCACAAGAATTCCGTCAGATTCTGATGATTCATCAACCTCACAAAGGTCGGAAGGGGAAGGTCCTGGTCCAGAGACACCATCGTTGAAGACATCGAGGGGCTTGACTTGGGAAGGCCTCAGGACCCGGGAAGAAGCTGAGTAAATGAAGAGGCATTCATTTTGTGCTCCAGCAGCCTCCAGGCTCCAGCCAGGGAAGAACACAGCGCACAAGTCCGACAACACCAACAGAGGTCCACCTCCAGGAGGTAGGCAAGAAAAGGAAGGTCTGGGGAAGCTTACGGGTCCGACTGGGCCAGTGATTGCGACTGCTCGTAACAACAGCAATCGTTGGCAGAGCAGCCTGTCAATTGAGATCCTTGACATGCCGCTTTAGACACTGACCATCCAGAATGTCAAGCTGCTTGGCCAATGGGCCTGGGCCCTCTTAGAGCATGGACCCTGGGTGATTAGCAACGACTGTATCCCATCCACCATTCCTGGGCCCTGCTTCCACGCTCCAGGAACAAACTCATCCAAAACTCACACCCAAGTCTTGTTCACTGCCACTTCTGGGCTCACTGAAGAAAATTGGTTTCAGCTCTGGCAATGCTTTGGTTTTAAGAGTCTCATCCCTATTTTCCAATCCCTCTGTGGCCTCGCCTCTACCTACCTCAGTAATCTCCTCCAGACCCATGCCTCCCTGTGATCACTAATTCCAGCCTCTCCGGCATTTCCGCTTTTAATTACTCCACAATGTGTCGTTGTGTCTTCAGCTGCCAAGACCATAAGCTCTGGAATTCCCTCTCTAATCCTCTCCACTTCCCTGCCTCATTTTCCTCTTTCAAAGACTCTGCTTAAAGGATACTTCTTTGATCAAACCTTTGCACACCTCCCCAAATGCTCCTGTGAAGTTTTGCTATGTGAAAGACATCATATGAATGTGGGCTTTCTTGAGATTATAAGCAACGTGGAGTTGGTTTGCGTGTCATTGTGAGGTGTTTTATTCAGCTGCTCTGTGCAACACTCTCTCGGCAGCAGAAGCAGAGGGTGGGGTGGGGTGGGGTGTTGTGGAGGGTACGATGATGTATCTGAGCCTGTGGTTACGGGAACTACCGTTCCACCCAAAAATGGGTAGCTGGGCTGCATACCACAAGCTGCATTTGATATTCACGTAGAACTTGCCCAATGATTCAAGGTTCACCCATCTGTGGATCTGCATTTACACAGTGACATGAATTTGCTTTAACCTTGACAGGACAATTGCTAAATCTCTTCATTTATTTTACTTGAGAGGTTCAAATGCATGGGTCAGAATGCAGCTTTTCAGTGGTTCCTTCAGTCTGGGAATCCACAGTATTTTGCTTTCGAATCAGCTGAGGAATCTGGGTGAATTACAGGAGTAGCGCATCCCTCAAGAATCTGCTCACTCTGGGTGTTTTCATTGTACCAATCTCTGCCAGTGTTTGCGATAGCTTGTTTTAGCTGAGAGAGGAGTATGTCCATCACGCGGCCTGTAAAACTGCACGAGAGGGCACCCATCTGATTCTTAGGGGTGGGCAAACTGACTGTCATTAAGTGAACGCCGGGAAGGGGCCATGTGAACCTGCCTGTTTGCAGGAGGAAGGCAATTAGGCTCATTAATGATCCACATAAAATCAAATTCTCCCTAAACCCACCAGGATTGAAATGTGGCTCGGGTCTCCCTGTGCCTCCCGAAAGCCATACAGCAAACTTGGCCATGTTTTTCGGTTGCCTCCCGGCGGGTCCCCAGTTCACAGGTGCTCGGAGCCTGTATGAGGGAGCTGGTATCAGGAAGTGAGGGGGTGGCGGTGGGGGTAGCCCACTGAAAGTCATCCTTACAACCATTGCATTCAGTCACCACCCTTGCTAGCGATTCCCACCCCACCAACCCCATCCTTTCCTGTTTGTCCCTCTCCAATGATCCAGCAACGATCACCGATGAAGGTTCTAGTGAGCGATCGGCAGAGTCCGCCACTTGCAATGGCACTGAGGCGCTCCCAGCCTCTGATTGGCCAGCTGCTCTTGAATGTGGGATTTTTCCCCACTGGGGGCTTATTCTGGAGACAGGCCTGATGCTGTCCTGACTACCTGGCAATTGCATTGGGCCTCTTGTTGAAAAGTGACACAAGGTTCCAATTGGTTCTGCAACCAGTGGTCATCACAACTACTTTCCACCCTTGGCTGCAGTTTCAGTAGTTCAGAAAGTTGACAATTGGTCAAGATTTCTGCTCTGGACTGGGCCATTTAGTAGGCCTCAGTAGGAGCCAAAGAACATACAACTCGTGGATTGCTGTAACTCAACAGGTTGTTTTTTTTAATTATAGTTTGCTGCGCACTCTCAGGCTTAAATACTGGGCCTCAGACGGGGCCTCAAGTCTGTGCACCTGACCGAAGATGCCACCAGCTCTCTGGAAATGAAAAAATGAAAATCGCTTATTGTCACAAGTCGGCTTCAAATGAAGTTACTGTGAAAAGCCCCTAGTCGCCACATTCCGGCGCCTGTTCGGGGAGGCGGTTACGGGAATTGAACCGTGCTGCTGGCCTGCCGTTCAAAGCCAGCGATTTAGCCCTGTGTTAAACAGCCCCTGCTGATGAAATGGGTTCAATTCTGGGGAATTGGACACATATTTGAAAAGGAGAAAGATTATAGGGCCGTGGGGAAAGTGCGGGTTGGGGTACGGGGAGGGTCTAATTCAAGTGATTTTTCAAAGAGCCAGTTCAGACAGGCTGGTGCTGAATACCCCGCTTTGGTGCTGCATATTTCTATGAATTTAATATTCTGCAGAATCAAGTTGTTAAATTTAAATTCCCATTTTGTACATTACAGGTCAAACGAATGAGGAAAACATTTCATAAACTGGACCTATTGCTCCTTGCATCCCAAAGAAGCCACAACACTACGTGTTGGTCGAGCGGCCCTGGAGTCCATCACAGTTCAATGTACAGTTTTTTGGGGAAGGCACGTAGATTTCAGCCGTATTTAAACAGCATTTCACTGCTTTTGCCTGACAGGCATAGAAACGTTACAGAGACGAGAAAAGCTTTGAAAAACCACCTCATACTTCCTCATGTACCGAATATTTCAAGACATTGCTGTGGTTAGTCTACCAACCCAAGAGCAACTTATTTTGAAATCAGCTTCTCTTCATATTCGAGAAGGGAAGCTCACATTCTGGTCTGGCTGCTTGACGTCAATCATTTGCTTATCTGACAAGTTGCTTATGTTTCGATTCCTCAGTGCTGGGCGGAAGATATTGAGTGATTACTGTGGCTTTTCTACAAACGCCAACAAACACATTTAGGAGTTAATTTAAATTTGCAATTAGCTGCAGGATACATATATTGGCCGATGTTAAAAACCACTGATCGAGAAGTGTTTCGGTATCAGTCAGGAAGACAGGGTAGAGATCAAAGTCAGAGTGAAATTGTTGGTTCCTGTAAAGATTCAGATAAGGTCAATGCTTTCTGCAAATCTGCATTCCGGGATGACTTTTGTACTTTGTTTGTTTACATTTTCTTTGCTGTTTGTGAAGAATGAACTTGTATTGTAGAATACAAGACCAGGGATGTACTTCTGAGGCTGTATAAGGCTCTGGTCAGACCCCATTTGGAGCATTGTGAGCAATTTTGGGCCCCGTATCTGAGGAAGGATGTGCTGGCCTTGGAAAGGGTCCAGAGGAGGTTCACCAGAATGATCCCTGGAATGAAGAACTTGTCGTATGAGGAACGGTTGAGGACTCTGGGTCTGTACTCGTTGGAGTTTAGAAGGATGAGGGGGGATCTTATTGAAACTTACAGGATACTGCGAGGCCTGGATAGAGTGGACATGGAGAGGATGTTTCCACTTGTAGGAAAAACTAGAACCAGAGGACACCATCTCAGACTAAAGGGACGATCCTTTAAAACAGAGAATCATAGAATTTACAGTGCAGAAGGAGGCCATTCGGCCCATCGAGTATGCACCAGCTCTTGGAAAGAGCACCCTACCCAAGGTCCACACCTCCACCCTATCCCCATAACCCAGTAACCCCACCCAACACTTAAGGGCAATTTTGGACACTAAGGGCAATTTACCATGGCCAATCCACCTAACCTGCACATCTTTGGACTGAGGGAGGAAACCGGAGCACCCGGAGGAAACCCACGCACACACGGGGAGGATGTGCAGACTCCGTACAGACAGTGACCCAAGCCTGAATCGAACCTGGGACCCTGGAGCTATGAAGCAATTGTGCTATCCAAAATACTTTTCACTGTTCCTTGATACACGTGACAATAAACAAATCCAATCCAATCCAATCTAATCCAATGCTACTGTGCTGCTGATGAGGAGGAATTTCTTCAGCCAGAGGGTTGTGAATCTGTGGAACTCTTTGCCGCAGAAGGCTGTGGAGGCCAAATCACTGATTGTCTTTAAGACAGAGATAGATAGGTTTTTGATCAATAAGGGGATCAGGGGTTATGGGGAGAAGGCAGGAGAATGGGGATGAGAAAAATATCAGACATGATTGAATGGTGGAGCAGACTCGATGGGCCGAGTGGCCTAATTCTGCTCCTACGTCTTATGGTCTTATGGTTGAGAGACAACAGCAACTTTGCACCTTTAAGATAGAATGAAATCCAAGGCAGCACACAGTCTATTCAGATAACAATGGAGGCAAAGAGGAGGAAAGTAAGAACAAGACCTATAGGTTTGAACTGCAAGTAAACCATCCGGTGTTAATAGTGACAGAGATAAAGACTTTGGGATTATAGTTTTAATAAAAGCAAAATATTGTGGATGTTGGGGATCTAAATTAAAAGCAGTAAGCACTGGGTAATTTTATATTGGGAATGTAAGGGCTGATTTCCAAGCATTCCTCAATGGGTTAAGGAAAATCCCAAGGCTTTTTACACGTATATAAAAAGCAAGAGGGTAGCCAGGGAAAGGGTTGGCCCACTGAAGGATAGGCAAGGGAATCTATGTGTGGAGCCAGAGGAAATGGGCGAGGTACTAAATGAATACTTTGCATCAGTATTCACCAAAGAGAAGGAATTGGTAGATGTTGAGTCTGGAGAATGGGGTGTAGATAGCCTGGGTCACATTGTGATCCAAAAAGACGAGGTGTTGGGTGTCTTAAAAAATATTAAGGTAGATAAGTCCCCAGGGCCTGATGGGATCTACCCCAGAATACTGAAGGAGGCTGGAGAGGAAATTGCTGAGGCCTTGACAGAAATCTTTGATCCTCGCTGTCTTCAGGGGATGTCCCGGAGGACTGGAGAATAGCCAATGTTGTTCCTCTGTTTAAGAAGGGTAGCAAGGATAATCCCGGGAACTACAGGCCGGTGAGCCTTACTTCAGTGGTAGGGAAATTACTGGAGAGAATTCTTCGAGACAGGATCTACTCCCATTTGGAAGCAAATGGACGTATTAGTGAGAGGCAGCACGGTTTTGTGAAGGGGAGGTCGTGTCTCACTAACTTGATAGAGTTTTTCGAGGAGGTCACTAAGATGATTGATGCAGGTAGGGCAGTAGATGTTGTCTATATGGACTTCAGTAAGGCCTTTGACAAGGTCCCTCATGGTAGACTAGTACAAAAGGTGAAGTCACACGGGATCAGGGGTGAGCTGGCAAGGTGGATACAGAACTGGCTAGGCCATAGAAGGCAGAGAGTAGCAATGGAGGGATGCTTTTCTAATTGGAGGGCTGTGACCAGTGGTGTTCCACAGGGATCAGTGCTGGGACCTTTGCTGTTTGTAGTATATATAAATGATTTGGAGGAAAATGTAACTGGTCTGATTAGTAAGTTTGCAGACGACACAAAGGTTGGTGGAATTGCGGATAGCGATGAGGACTGTCGGAGGATACAGCAGGATTTAGATTGTCTGGAGACTTGGGCGGAGAGATGGCAGATGGAGTTTAATCCGGACAAATGTGAGGTAATGCATTTTGGAAGGTCTAATGCAGGTAGGGAATATACAGTGAATGGTAGAACCCTCAAGAGTATTGAAAGTCAAAGAGATCTAGGAGTACAGGTCCACAGGTCATTGAAAGGGGCAACACAGGTGGAGAAGGTAGTCAAGAAGGCATACGGAATGCTTGCCTTCATTGGCCGGGGCATTGAGTATAAGAATTGGCAAGTCATGTTGCAGCTGTATAGAACCTTAGTTAGGCCACACTTGGAGTATAGTGTTCAATTCTGGTCGCCACACTACCAGAAGGATGTGGAGGCTTTAGAGAGGGTGCAGAAGAGATTTACCAGAATGTTGCCTGGTATGGAGGGCATTAGCTATGAGGAGCGATTGAATAAACTCGGTTTGTTCTCACTGGAACGAAGGAGGTTGAGGGGAGACCTGATAGAGGTATACAAAATTATGAGGGGCATAGACAGAGTGGATAGTCAGAGGCTTTTCCCCAGGGTAGAGGGGTCAATTACTAGGGGGCATAGGTTTAAGGTGAGAGGGGCAAGCTTTAGAGTAGATGTACGAGGCAAGTTTTTTACGCAGAGGGTAGTGGGTGCCTGGAACTCGCTACCGGAGGAGGTGGTGGAAGCAGGGACGATAGGGACATTTAAGGGGCATCTTGACAAATACATGAATAGGATGGGAATAGAGGGATACGGACCCAGGAAGTGTAGAAGATTGTAGTTTAGTCGGGCAGCATGGTCGGCACGGGCTTGGAGGGCCGAAGGGCCTGTTCCTGTGCTGTACATTTCTTTGTTCTTTGTTCTTTGGCTGGTCTCAAGAGCTACGAGCGATCACTGTCCCTCGTCCTCCTCATCTTCCTGTTCTTCTTCCTCGACCGCTCCTTGTTTCCTCTCAGGCATTAGTGCCATGTTGGAGAAGATGTGCAGCATACAGCAGACAATGACCAATTTGGATGGCAGCTGGGATGTTCTGCAAAGCTTCTGTGCAAGAGTCAACGCAGCACAAGCCTCGCTTGAGCAAAGTGTCTCTCTGCTCGATGACATTTCACATGACAGCCTGGTTCTTATTGCAGGCCTGCTCTGCAGTCATGCACAGATCCTGACAGGAATCATGAGCCGAGTCCAGAGGGCAGAGTCCTGGTCACGCAATGCAAACATGTAACATGACGTCCATCAGACGTAAATGCCGTGCAGTAGACCGTGCTGGGTGAAAGAGCCATGACTGCAGCCAGGATGGTGGACCCAGGCCGACATCATAAACTGCTTGTGGCTGCAAACTTGCTGGATGTTGTGGGAAACCTGTTGATTGATAAATATGATAGGCTGGTGATAAGGTGCACCCAAGACAATGTGTATGTGTCACCTTGTATCCTTGCGGCCTGGGCAAGCCTGCCATTCACGATAAGCTCTACTTTACTGAATCCAAAGGAAAGGAGATATAAATATTTCTTCCGGCACAGACAAGAATAATGTCCTTCTGAATACACCGGTGTACCTCAAGCAGTAAGATAATAATAATCTTTATTATTGTCACAAGTAGGCTTACATTAACCCTGCAAAGAAGTTACTGTGAAAACCCCCTAGTCGCCACATTCCGGCGCCTGTTCGGGTACACAGAGGGAGAATTCAGAATGTCCAATTCACCTAACAGTACGTCTTTCGGGACTTGTGGGAGGAAACCCACGCAGACATGGGGAGAACATGCAGGCTCCGCACAGCCAGTGACCCAAGCGGGGAATCGAACCTGGGACCCTGGCGCTGTGAAGCAACAGTGCTAACCACTGTGCTATTGTGCCGCTGATGTCATGTGTTCAGCCTGAAAGGAGCCCATAGAATAAAAGGGCCGCTGTAACCTTGGCAGCTGCAGGCAGTGCTATCTAGGCCTTGGCACAGGGCTCATCAAGCAACAAAGCTTAGCAAGAGCCTCCTTGGTGAAACAAAACTTCACAAGATGTTGCTCCCGAGTAAGGCTAAAGTAGGATAGGTGCTCCCTGAAGACCACATGTGTGAATCACTACCTGTGTCCAAACCCAGAACGCAGTCCAATGAGATCAGCCCATGACTGCAGTGGAAGTAACTTTGAGCCATTGAGCCGGAGTGCAGGACAGAAAAATCTCACCCTACCCAGACTATTTTCCAGGGTGATAAAATAAAGCAAAAAACATCCAGATGTTAACCAGCAAACCAAAATAACCCGTCCGCTCTGCAAACCCCTGGTGAGGTGGCTTTGCTGAGTCCACGCAGTGCAGGAACCACATGACTCTAATTTGAAATCTTGCATTTGAATGTTCCCAATGTGTGTGCCTGCCTGCCAGTGTAACCGCCTCGCCAGTGTGATGGATAGCTGATGCACTTCCAGCCTGCCAGATTGGAACCCTTTGTAGGCCAGTTAGCAGTATGAGGGTGAATCTCTCGGCTGCAGGACCTGCACCCCTCTGCCATTTTATGCCCGTATAGAAATATTGAACTGGTGCTGCCAAAGTGACCTTAACCTGTGCCCTCTATAGAAACGATAACAACTCAGCTAGTTTCAGTCCGTACATTGATCAACACAGACTGTTTGTACATCACCCTTGTGATCTTTATCCAGTTTGACGCAATCTTTTTTGAATCTGGGATCAAAAATTACAAATATAAATAACTTGCTTTTGATCTTTTTCTCCAGAATGTCTGTATTGATTGTCACTGGCAGTTAGCAGTGCATGGCAATTTTAATCCATCCTTTCGGAATAGGGTGAGCAATTTGTCAGCATTTTATGGAGAATCGAGGACAGTAAAAGGAATCAGAATCATATTAAGAAGCTAAGAGCCGTTAGCCAGCGATTGCAGAATGGGATGTAAGTGAATGGTGATTTACACATTGGCCTGGAATCATGCCTTTCCCTGCCTTAGTTGGGGAATAAACCCATTTACTTGAATTAGATTAATGTACTCACTAAAATAGAGGGGGAAGAAATTAGGATCAATTCCACAGCGCAACTGCAGGCTCTAACAGTTTGCTCTAAGTTTCCCGTAGCATTGCAATAAATGGTTTGCTGTTGCAAGGCTGTTGGAAGTGTTTTTACCCTCCTGATTCATGTTGGGGTTTGTATCTTCGCTTGTCATTCTTCATGTGTGAACATTCCCAGTGTTATCGAATCTCAGGTGGCAGTGCGGCAGGGGGTGATAATTGACTTCACTGCCTCTGTGCTCAGTGGGGGTGGGGAGGGGAGGAATCAGCCATGAATCTTGTTGTTGATACCTGTACAGTTGCTGAGGAAACCTAGGTGTGTGGCATCCTTTCATTAGGCACTTACCTGTACAGAAATAAAAGTGACGTTTTTTCATGTCACATATTTTATCGTAACATTGGATGGGGAGTTACAGCATCAAAAACTGGACATTAATCACGCTCCTCAGTGAGGAACAAGCTGCTCTAGTCAATGTATCGCTGCCAGATTTGGCTCAGTGACAGCACTACTCTGGTTTCTGAAAGTGTTGGGGGTTCAAGCCCCATGTCGCCAACAGTCTTGAACACAAAGTTCAGTGTTATACTGAGGCAGCATTGCACTTCTCAGCTGAGACATCAAACTAAGGCTGTGACTGTTCTTTCAGATGGATGTGAAGGACCTCTGGCAGAGAAGCTGATCCCTCCGCCAATGGCTTGTAAACTTTGCTGCCTGCGTAGAAGCGAAGTTTAAAGAAACATTTGGCAGCTGAAAGTGAAGCGTATGGAATCCCTGCTGGAATTCTGGACCTGGGCAGGGATACACTGCGGGCATGGCAGCATAGTCTTCACCCGAGAAGAAGATCATTTGCCGGGGATTTCTGGGGCTCTATGATTGTGACTACATTCAAGAAGGGAGACAAGTCCGATTGCGATAGCCGCAGGGGCCTCTCCTGCTGCCTGCAACAGGGAAGATCATTGCAGGGATCCTCCTCCATCACCTCCTTTCTTTCCAGTGTCACGGCGCAGTTTTCACCCATCGAAAGACACCATGGGCATCACTGCACAGCAAACCCAGGAAAAATGCAAGGAACAGCATCAACTGCTATATGTGACCTTTTTCAACCTCACAAAAGCCGTTGACTCTGGCATGATGAGGGCTTATGAAGCATCCTCCTTAAACTGGGCTGTCCTCAGAAATTTGCCACCATCCTCAACCTACTCCACAATGACATGCAAACCTTGATCTTCATCAACTGAACCACCGCAGACCTTGCCTCAATGAAAACTAGGATCAAATAAAGTTGTGTTATTGCACCAACCCCTCTTCTTCATATTCCTCACTACAACACTGAACTTCACCTTCTACAAATCTACAAAACGGACGGAACATTGCTCAACCTATACCACCTTCACACCACAATCAAACCATTCCAAACTCAGTCATAGATCTTCAGCGCTCACTCAGAAACTGAGCTCCACTTCACTTTTGACTCTCTGTCCAAAACATATGAGAAAATGGGCCTTGCATGAGTTACCCAGAAAACTAAGGTCCTCTTCCAACAAGCTCCCACAGTCAAACACGTCCCCCTGTCAATTGTAAACAGCCCATTAATGTGGATCATTTTCTATATCTTGGGAGGCTCTTCCTGACGATGAAATTCATCTCTTCCTGAAAAGTCACAGCTCAGCTTTTTGCAGGCTGAGGAAAAGAGTATTTGAGGACCAGGATCTCAAATTTGAGATGAAGAACATGGTTTCCTGGTCACTCCCCTCTCCTGTACGCATCAGAGACTTGGATGACCCACAGCAGGCATTCCAAAGCACTGGAGAGGTACCACGAGTGGTACTTTGCCGAGATCCTCCAAATCTAGTGGCAATTATGGTGATACAACAGCTGAGACCACTCCCAAGCCAACATGCCCAGCATCCAGGTACTGATCACTCAAAACCAAGTTCGTTGGGGACAACATTCCACTCGTTTGCCCATCAGCAGAATTCCAGAGCAACCGCTCTATACAGAGCTTGATCGCAACAGAAAACATCCAGGAGGACAACATAAACACGTCAGGAATGTCTTCAAAGTATCCCTGAAGTGACCAAACATACTCATGGGAGACCCTGGGTGGGATTCTCCGCCGGATGCTCCGTTTTGCCGGTGCCCGGGGGTTTCCCGACGGCGTGGGGCTGCCCCACAATGCAAAACCCCATTGACCTGCTGGCGTAACGGAGAATCCCGCCAGCGGATGGGGGCAGAAATGTGGCTTGCGGGGCGGAGAATCCAGCCCCATGTCTTCTGACCAACCAAAATGGTGAAGGCTCGTTCGGGAAGGGACCAAACGCACTGAGAGACTTTATCCGGAACATGCAGTGTGAAATCGCGATGTTGGACGGAGTGCGCAAACCTCTAAACAACCCATATCCCCAACCTTCCAAGCACCACCTACTCCACACATGGCAGGGTCGGTAGATTGTGCATTGGACTTATCAGCCATCTTAGAAACTATTGAAACGGACTGGAAGCGAGTCATTCTCAATTCCAAAATACTGCCTAAGGAGACATTCGAACAATGACTGCACTTCACTTCAATCATATTTCATTTTAACCTACTTCTTTGACCACAATTTTATTCACCCAGTTTGAAGCTCAGTGTCAAATATCTGCTCACAATCTTGCGGAGTACTTTGAGATATTTTATTATGTTAAAGGTGCTGCATAAATGCTGTCGCTGTTATTTATTGACTTGAGTGGGCGGCACAGTAGCACAGTGGTTAGCACTGTTGCTTCACAGCTCCAGGGTCCCAGGTTCGATTCCCGGCTTGGGTCACTGTCTGTGCGGAGTCTGCACGTTCTCCCCGTGTCTGCGTGGGTTTCCTCCGGGTGCTCCGGTTCCCTCCCACAAGTCCCGAAAGACGTGCTTGTTAGATGAATTGGACATTCTGAATTCTCCCTCTGTGTACCCGAACAGGCACCGGAATGTGGTGACTCAGGGCTTTTCACAGTAACTTCATTGCAGAGTTAATGTAAGCCTACTTGTTTCACTAATAAAGATTATGATTGTTATAAAGTTCTTTGGAAGCAACAAAAATTGCTATAAAATGCAAACTCCACAAAATCAGTACCTGGGCCATACGTTCCCTTAAAAAGGCTCAATTTAAGCATTCCTGTTAAGATTTCCATGTTACAAAGTCCTTAGAATAGTTTTACTCTGCAATGCCGATAAGATCAAATAGGACTTGCAGAGTTAATCTAATCATTGGCTTGCAGGATAGAACTAGCATCGAAAACATTCTGCAAGTCTTCAGTACAGCATTGCAGGTCTTTCCTTATGGGTACATTCTTCAATCCTGTTGCTTAGCTCATCCTCCTCTGCTGGCTACGCAAGTCTCTGCTGATCATAAAACACTTAAATGCTCATACTAACTCTGCGAGGAGGCTTTGATATGTATACTGCCATTATTTTAAGTTCTTTTGTTTTGATATTTAAAGCATTGGGTACAGGTTTAGTTTAAATGTTAATATGTGGGTTGAATTCAAACTCCAAGTGCATTAAAATTCATACAATCATTGGACCTAATGGCTCCTAAAAAGGAAGCATGACATAGAATGTTTTTACTTTCAGAGGCAGTTTGAGAGCGTTATCTATCGAATGTTATTTCTGCGCATGTCCCCTATTGACCCGGAAGAAGACCAAATCAAAAGGGTCTGCAATCATAGAATTTACAGTGCGGAAGGAGGCCATTCGGCCCATCGAGGTTGCATCAGCTCTTGGAAAGAGCACCCCACCTAAGCCCTATCCCCATAACCCAGCAACCCCATTTAACCTAAGGGCAATTTATCATGGCCAATCCACCTAACCTGCACATCTTTGGACTGTGGGAGGAAACCGGAGCACCCGGAGGAAACCCACGCAGACATGGGGAGAACGTGAAGACTCCGCACACTCAGTGACCCAAGCCGGGAATCGAACCTGGGACCCTGGCGCAGTGAAGCCATAGTGCTAACCACTGTGCTACCGTGGCTATACTTTCACCCCCCCAGAAGGTTTGCACAACAGCTGTTGCAAGATCAGAAGCTTTTGGATGAAGGTGTCCCACCCCTGTATCAATCATCCACTACCGACTCACCAGGAACTAAGAAATAATAGCTCAGGAACAACCCAGATTAAGGCCTGGAGGGGCCCAGCTCTGACATGTTGCTGAAAGGTAGGGGGAGGCTCTTGCATATTTCCACCATTTATGGTCTTAATGATTTGTGTTTCCATTCTTCTATTGTCGGTGCAACTGGACAGCTGTAGATGGTAATTAGTAATCCCTTAATTTGTTTTGCTGCACTTGCCTAAACTGGAAAACCTCATCAGATTATATTGTTTTCAAAAACAGACTAAAGTCAATAAGTTACTGCTGTCAACTGTGTAGGAAGGTTTGAAACTATTTCTCAGTTGGTGGAGATATTAACCCCTTTGAGGTATCAACATATGCATGACGTATACATTGATTAACTGGCTGTGTGCTGAGGCTCAAATGTTTCCTGCATTAAAGTATTTTCTATGTTGCTTTATCCTAGCCTGAATGGAAGAACGAAGGGGGATAGAGGAATGTTACATGAGAAAAAAACATATCCGTCAACATTGCCGCTGCTCTGTGTTATTCATTGACCCTGATGGGAGTGTGTGGGCGTCAGGTGAAGACAGCATCGACCTGCGTTGTGATAGCCCTCATGGTTAAACAGCTGTCAATGCTCAGTGAAGGAAGGTTATGAAAGGTAACAGAGGGGCTGCCGATAGCAGGGGAGTGCGACCTGTTGCAGCTTTCACCAAAACAGAAAGAAAAAAGTGATTAATTCTTCTCGAACTTTCCTGCTCCTTCTGCTCTTCGTATGAAGCTGTTGACTCTTTTGTTGGGTTTGGTTTTTTAAAAATTGACTATATGATGTGGGCTTTGCAGGCTGGACTATCTTTAATTGTCCTTACATTGCGTGGCATTCCTGATTGCTGTGCATCTGCAGTCACAGTTAGGGTAAGAATGGCATGAGTGAAGCACATGGGTTTTTACAATAATGAACAATGATTTCATTGTCATCATTAGACTTTTAATTCCAGATTTATTTTTAAATTGAATTCAAATTTCACCATCTGTTGTGGTGAGACTCGAACACTGGTCCCCAGAGCAATCACAGAAGCTTGTCACCCTCACATTGATTCTATATACACCTCCCGCTGACTCAGCAAGGCAGACAGCATTGTCAGAGACCCCTCCCACCCAGGCATTGCCTTCTTCCAGACCCTTTCATCAGGCAGAATGTACAGATGTCTGAAGAGCTGCACATCCAGACATAGGAACAGCTTCTTCCCCACAGCTACCAGACTCCTCAACCACTCCCCCTCGGACTGATCTGTTTCCTGTAAGAACACTATTCACGACACCCTATGCTGCTCTTGCTCATGTATTTGCTTTGTTTGGCCCCCTTGTTCCGCACTGTAACCAATCACTGTTTGTCGATGTACCATTTGTCAATGTTCTCTGTTGATTATTCTTTTTGTCTACTTTGCACGTATTGTGTACGTTCCCTTGGCCGCAGAAAAATACTTTTCACTATACTTCGGTACATGTGACAATAAATCAAATCAAATCAAATCAATAACCGGGTCTCCGGATTACTAGCCCAGTGACTAGTAATCATTCCTCAGCCTGGTGACTGACGCTGGTAACTTTCTCAAGTAATCATTATTCACGTGTGATTTTATTGACAGTGAGTGCTAATAGTCTACCCATCCCCAGAGGATATTGCAAACAAATTATAGGAACATAGGAACCTAAGAACAGAAATAGTCACTTGAGCTTGTTTCATTATTCAATGAGATCGCGGTTGCTCTGCTACCTAACTCCACAGTATTTTCGCTGAATCCCTTGATACCTTTGGATAACAAAACTCAATTCCATCTAGACCCACCACTCTTCCAGCAAGGGTCACTCCACATTGATCAGAAGGGGGATTTCTGACTGATCTCCTTGGCAGGATTCTCTGACCCCCCCCCCCGCCGCAAATCCCGACACCGGCTGCCCTATTCTCCGGCGCCGTTTTTCGGGCGGCGGTGGGATTCCCGCCACGCCAGTCGGGCCCTCCTGGTAATTCTCCGGGCCCTGATGGGCCGATCAGCCGCCAGTCTCGCCGGCGTGAATCACTCAATTTACGCACCGGCGGGACCGGGCAGGTGAGTATACAGGGGCGGTCCTTGGGGGGGAGCGGGGGGATCTGACCCCGGGGGGGGGCCCCCATGGTTTTCTGGCCCGCGATTGGGGCCCACCAATCTGCAGGCGGGCTTGTTCCGTGGAGGCACTTCTTCCTTCCGCGCCGGGCCCCTGTAGGGCTCCGCCATATTGCCCGGGGGCCGGTGCGGAGAAGAGCATGCGTGAAAATACGCCGGCCGGTCCGCACTTGCGTGAACTCACGCCGGCCAGTCCGCACTTGCGTGAACTCGCGCCAACCCTTCGTCACCGGCTGGAGCGGCACCAACCCCTCAACCTAGCCCCCTAGAAAGGTGAGAATCCCTCACCTTGGGAGGGCCATTGACGCCAGAGTGGTCGGCGCCGGTTTTCCCGCTGGCGTGGGGACTTTGTCCCCAGAAGGGAGGATCCCGGCCCTATTCTCTAACCTGAAACACAGTGAGAAATATCGGTGCCATTAACACAACCCCACCAAAGATTAAAGCAAATCACTGCGGATGCTGGAATCTGAATCAAAAACAGAAAATACTGGACAATCTCAGCAGGTCTGACAGCTTCTGTGGAGAGAGAAGGGAGCGAATGTTTCCAGTTTGGATGACTCTTGAAAGAGATTCGAAACGTTAGCTTCCTTTTCTCTCCACAGATGTTGTCAGGCCCACCAAAGATTAGTTGGCTCAGTGGCACGGTGGTTAGCACTGCTGCCCCACAGCTCCAGGGACCCTGGATCAATTCGGCCTCGGGTGACGTGGGTTTCCTCCGGGTGCTCCGGTTTATTCCCACAGTCCAAAGATGTGCAGGTTTGGTGGATTGGCCGTGATAAAATGCCCCATAGTGTCCAGGGCATGGGTGGTGTTTCAGGGCGGACAAATTGGCTGAGATAGGCTGCTCTTTCTGAGGATTGGTGCAGACTCAATGGGTCGAATGGCCTCCTTCTGCACCATAGAGATGCATTACAGACCACAGCTCAAACCTAGAGCCTTCCTCGAATGTGTTGGCTCCGAGGCTATCAATGGCCCAGAGTTTTTTGAAGAGAATTTGTTTTCTCTCTGAGGGCTGTTAGTCTGTGGACCCCCCTCTTTCCCTGAAAGCAGTGGAGGCTGGCCATTGAATTTATTCAAGGCTGAGTTAAATAGACTTTGGATCGACAAAGGAGACAAGGACAATCGGGGGGGAGGGGGGGTGGTGGTGGAAAGAGTTGTGGGGGGGGGCTGCAGATAGCAAAAGTGGAGTTGAGACCGCGACCAGATCAGCCATGATCTTATTAAATGGTACAGCAGGCTCAAAGGGCTGAACGACCTGCCACTGTTCCTAAGTCCAATGCCCCAGGCACTCTTCAAGTTTGATTTCCCCGAGTGCAGCAAGCAATGATGTTACCTCAGGATAAAGCAATCTTGCACCTGGAACCTGAAGCCTTTGTTAGGCCCAAGAGGGCCGAATGCCTCCTTCAGGTCGGGTAATGAATGCCTCTTGTTTGTCCTTAACCAATATGGTGAGCAGCATTCTTCTGGTCGAAAATCCTCAAGCTCTTCCTGCTGGCACATTGGACAGTTAGAGGAGGCTGCATGTCACCTGAATGGGCCCTACACAGCCCAATTCTCAGGCCACTATCTGCAAGTAATTGGGCGATTCTCAAAAGCCTAATCAAAATATATTATAATTTCCACGGTCCACAATTTACTCTCAATATATTCCAAATGCTAATCCACTGATTTTTTAATTTGCATACCAGAGTCTAGCCAGTTAAAATATCTTACTCTAAGCTGTTTAAACACTTCTAAGCAGCCTTATTATTTACTGTAAATAAAAACTGCATTGTTATCAACTGTTCTTGGTGTGTTTTGGCATGTATACTGCTGCAGATATAATAGACATGATGTGGAGGTGCCGGCGTTGGACTGGGGTGAGCACAGTACAAAGTCTTACAACACCAGGTTAAAGTCCAACAGGTTTGTTTCGATGTCACTAGCTTTCGGAGCGCTGCTCCTTCCTCAGGTGAATGCAGAGATATAATAGAGGCATAGAACACCACTGAAGGGTTTTGCACAGCCGAAAGAGCCCGTGTACATCTGTAAAAGGAATGTTATGTATTTGCAGATATTTGGAATATGGAATTCTATCCTTTGGTTCAAAATTAGGATTTAATCAGCATTTGATGGGACAGGAGTGAGTGACAGAACCCTGGCACATTTCCCAGGGAACAACAAGCTTTATCTGTATCTCTTCAGAAGGGGACTAGCTATCACATACCTCATTGATGGCCCTGTTCCAGAACATTGTTTTCTTTTGGAACTGTAATGTTCAACTTGTTTTGGAAGTTGGAACAACTATGAACTCTGCTCAAAAAAAAATTGGTCCTCTGACTATCCATCTCAATGCACACACAAAGTAAATTCCCTTGGGGTAGATTTCATACCCTGACTGACATGGACACAGTATGGTACAAAACTGACAGACAGGTTTACCCCTAATTGAACCTTGCCGCATTCCCACATTCAGTGCTTATGCTAACAGATCTGGCATACCGTGCAATGATGCTGGGTGCATGCACCATCTCCTTGTGCACACGCACACACACACACCCACACACAAAACTTGAAAGATTTAGCTGTGGTGCCTTGTTGAATCAGGAATTGTGAATTTGAACTGTGAGCCTGGATTAACAAACTGGCATTCTGTGAAAACAATGTACAGAGAAGAATGGCTAACCCCGGTCAGGCCAGACTACATGGCTGAGTGACCTGTAAACAACAGCAGCAACGTCTGAACATGGACTGGAGGCTGGGGATCAGAGGGGTGAACAGCAGCCCAGGGGCAAAGATTACACTGGCAGGAGAGGAGAGAAGGGGGGGGTGAAATGGGGCAAGAGAAGAAAATAGAATGACACAGCCCACGGAAGGGGAGAGAAGAAGTCTGGAGAGGAGAGGAGAAATCGTAACGAAGGAGAGAAACATTTCAGAAGCTGAAAGGAAACCAGTGGGTCCCACCATTGCCTGCATGGGTGGAGGTATTGGCTGATGCCTTGTGGAGATACATGGACCAGAAAAGCCTCAGGTTTCACTGATAATGCTGATTTTGTGATTGTATCACATTCAGCAAAAAAGATTTGCATTTGTGTCACGCATTTCATGACCCCTGGATTCTCAAATTGCTATGCAGCCAATGAAGTAGGAGTGTCGTCACTGCTGGTAAGGCAGGAAATGTGGCAGTTAATTTGTGCGAAGCAAACTCCCACCAACAGCAACGCGGTAATTATCCGATCATCTGTATTTTGTGATGTCGATTGAGGGATAAATATTGGCCGGGCCGGTCAGGGTAACCTCCCCATTCTTCTTGGAAATCGTGCTATGCTGCTCTTTGACAAGTATTCAAACAGGCAGGTGCGGCTTCAGTTTAACCTTCGGTCTGAAAGACAACATCTCCAAGAGCACAGCACCCTTCAGCACCCTTCAGCACCAGACTGAAGCTTTATCTTTGGCATTTGTCCACAAGTCCTGAAGTGCATGGGACTTGGGTGAGAGTTACTACCACGTGAGCCACGGCTAACTACCGTGCCACGCATTAGGGGCCCTCAAGCTGGGGAGGAAAAACGTAAGCAGTGCTGGTTAAACTCGATCACTTCTTCCAGGAGATGATGGGGAATAATCCGCTGTTAAATGTTCGGCTCCATTTTAAAGCTTTGAATAGAATCATAATTTTGGATCTTTCATTCGCATTTTATTCTAACCAACACACCGCCACCAACAGCCTTGCACTATAAATTAAGTTTAACAAAGTGCGACGGCCCAGTGTGCCTCAGAGGAGTGGTATCAAAGGGAATTTGACAATGAGCTACAAAAGACACGAGGAAGTCAAGTGACCAATACCAAGGTCCAAGGGGTAGGTTTTCAGGACCATTCTAAAGGCAGTGAAGGGGATATTGAGTGGTTTGGGAATTCCAGGGCCTAGGGCCTACACAGCTGAAGTCATGGCCACCAACAGTGGAGCAATTCTTGCTGATTGAGAGCAGTGGGTGGACGGTTTACTTCCCTTCTGTTTCCCATCAAAACCCCTCTCTAACCAGCTGCAGCAAGTTGCAACAATCTGATGGATTTATATCTCCTCGCCACTCCCAACAGGAAGCTATCTCTGCTGATCACCTCACAAATCAGAATGGTAGCTAGTTTGAGCATCAGTCTATCAAGGAGTTTGCTAATCTTAACCAAAATGATAGCAAGGCGCACCACGCACAATTTGCGTACTTGCTCCTGAGACGGATGGGTGAATCTGCTGCTGAACACGATATGGTAACGGGAAAATATACACGGAAATGAGGCCAATAATGGAACAATCCTTTGGGAGTGTGGGGCTTGAGTATTGTTGAAAAAAACAAAACATGTTGAAGCTTTTTGTTTCACACTCATCGGGCCACTGCACAAGAATAAGAGGAAAACAAACAATTTATACTGCATGAGAAGAAAGTGTTGATTGGTTGGCAAGTAGACTTTGCTTGTTAGAGGTGTCACCATGGAAAATGCACTAGGTGACTGACAATCAACTACCAAGCATTCTTTGAAATTTAAACCAGGCAGTTTGACCATGATTGGTCAAGGCATTGCCCCGAGGAATGAGTCAGCGAACGGCTGTCACTTATTTAGTTTCACTGAAACAAGTGCAATGTGTGCACATGACCTTTCTGTCCGCAAGGAACAGGGCCCTGTGTATTAATAATGTAGCTTCCACTACACACCAATACGTCACGCTGCGAGCCCGACTTACAATCTTAAGTTGTCAGTGTAATGCTTATCACGCTGAGGATTATTTAGGAAATGTTGTCGAATCGTGGAGTCACATCTAATGTTGGGCACTGCGTTTAGAGTTTTGCAGCTACGGGCAGGTTGGGTACAGTCTGCGCCTTGCCCATTGTAAACAATGGCTGGTCCATGCTGTTTGATACAACCTGCCAGTCTTTGGGTCATACGGCCGACACACCTAACATAATAGTAATCTTTATTAGTGTCACAAGTAGGCTTACATTAACACTGCAATGAACTAGGGCAGCACGGTGGCACAGTGGGTTAGCACTGCTGCCTCACGGCGCTGAGGTCCCAGGTTCGATCCCGGCTCTGGGTCACTGTCCGTGTGGGGTTTGCACATTCTCCCCGTGTTTGCGTGGGTTTCGCCCCCACAACCCAAAAGATGTGCAGCGTAGGTGGATTGGCCACGCTAAATTACCCCTAATAAATTGGAAAAAATGAATTGGGTACTCTAAATTTATATTTTTAAAAATACTGCAATGAACTTACTGTGAAAAGCCCCTAGTTGCCACATTACGGCACCTGTTTAGGTACACAGAAGGAGAATTCAGAATGTCCAATTTCGGGTTTCGGGACTTGTGGGAGAAAACCGGAGCATCTGGAGGAAACCCACACAGACACGGGGAGAACGTGCAGACTCCGCACAGAGAGTGAACCAAGCCGGGAATCGAACTTGGGTCCCTGGTGCTGTGAAGCAACAGAGCTAACCACTGTGCTCCCGTGCCGCCCTGGCAATGTAACTCATATGGCATATTACTCATTTGTGTGATAGGCAGAATGCCCTTTGCCTTGACGGCAGCATCCTGTTAGGGGTGAATGCAACTCGTGTTACTGCTGCATGCTGGGAGTGTGAAACCGCTAGCTTCAGCTGTTGAATTGAGACACCTTGCCCTTGCAGGGTATTCTGAGGTAGGCTGGGCACTTTTCATGGCCGAAAGTAATAACCTTTGGCTTGTCTATGAAACAATCTTATCAGGGTAGTTATTATCTTGTAAGGTGCCTTTGATGGGCCCTATTTCAGTATCAAACTTACATGGTGAGAAAATGGGCTGTATTTACAAAGTTGCTGATAAGACCAATCTGTTAGCGTATGGAACTGAAAGAATCTCAATGTGTATATTGACCAGTGTAGGTAGGCTTGTGGTAGACTGTGGTGGTGGACCCCTTGGCAGATTTCTCAACTAGTATGTCAAGGAAAGGGAATTCATTTGACTGCTCAAGAGAACCTTCAAGAGTATTTTTTTAAAATAAAATATTTTATTGAAAATATTTGGTCAACCAACACAGTACATTGTGCATCCTTTACACAATATTATAACAACACAAATAACAATGACCTATTTTATAAACAGAAAATGAATAAATAATAAATAACAAAAATGAAAACTAACCCTAATTGGCAACTGCCTTATCACAAGTAACACTCTCCAAAAATATAATTTAACAGTCCAATATATAATTATCTGTAGCAACGACCTATACATATCATACAGTATATATTAACAACCCTGAGAGTCCTTCTGGTTCCTCCCCCCCCCTCCCCCCCCCCCCCACCCCCCCCCCCCCCCCCCCCGCCCTCCCGATCCTGGGCTGCTGCTGCTGCCTTCTTTTTTCCCATTCCATCTATCTTTCTGCGAGGTATTCGACGAACGGTTGCCACCGCCTGGTGAACCCTTGAGCCGACCCCCTTAGAACGAACTTAATCCGCTCTAGCTTTATAAACCCCGCCATGTCATTTATCCAGGTCTCCACCCCCGGGGGCTTGGCTTCTTTCCACATTAGCAATATCCTGCGCCGGGCTACTAGGGACGCAAAGGCCAAAACATCGGCCTCTCTCGCCTCCTGCACTCCCGGCTCTTGTGCAACCCCAAATATAGCCAACCCCCAGCTTGGTTCGACCCGGACCCCCACTACCTTTGAAAGCACCTTTGTCACCCCCATCCAAAACCCCTGTCGTGCCAGGCATGCCCAAAACATATGGGTATGATTCGCTGGGCTTCTCGAGCACCTCGCACACCTATCCTCCACCCCAAAAAATTTGCTGAGCCGTGCTCCAGTCATATGCGCCCTGTGTAATACCTTAAACTGAATCAGGCTTAGCCTGGCACACGAGGACGACGAGTTTACCCTGCTTAGGGCATCTGCCCACAGCCCCTCCTCGATCTCCTCCCCCAGCTCTTCTTCCCATTTCCCTTTTAGTTCATCTACCATAGTCTCCCCTTCGTCCCTCATTTCCCTATATATATCTGACACCTTACCATCCCCCACCCATGTCTTTGAGATCACTCTGTCCTGCACCTCTTGTGTTGGGAGCTGCGGGAATTCCCTCACCTGTTGCCTAGCAAAAGCCCTCAGTTGCATATACCTGAATGCATTCCCTTGGGGCAACCCATATTTCTCGGTCAGCGCTCCCAGACTCGCGAACTTCCCATCCACAAACAGATCTTTCAGTTGCGTTATTCCTGCTCTTTGCCACATTCCATATCCCCCATCCATTCCCCCTGGGTCAAACCTATGGTTGTTTCTTATCGGGGACCCCCCCAAGGCTCCAGTCTTTCCCCTATGCCGTCTCCACTGTCCCCAAATCTTCAGTGTAGCCACCACCACCGGGCTTGTGGTGTAGTTCCTCGGTGAGAACGGCAATGGGGCTGTCACCATAGCCTGTAGGCTAGTCCCCCTCCAGGACGCCCTCTCTAATCTCTTCCACGCCGCTCCCTCCTCCTCTCCCATCCACTTACTCACCATTGAAATATTAGAGGCCCAATAATACTCACTTAGGCTCGGTAGTGCCAGCCCCCCCCCATCCCTGCTACGCTGTAAGAATCCCTTCCTCACTCTCGGGGTCTTCCCGGCCCATGATGCTCTTTTCAATCCTTTTAAAAAAAGCCTTCGTGATCACCACCGGGAGGCACTGAAACACAAAGAGGAATCTCGGGAGGACCACCATCTTAACCGCCTGCACCCTCCCTGCCAGTGACAGGGATACCATATCCCATCTCTTGAAATCCTCCTCCATTTGTTCCACCAACCGCGGTAAATTTGACCTATGCAATGTGCCCCAATTCTTGGCTATCTGGATCCCCAGGTAACGAAAGTCCCTTGTTACCTTCCTCAACGGTAGGTCCTCTATTTCTCTACTCTGCTCACCTGGATGCACCACAAACAACTCACTTTTCCCCATGTTCAATTTATACCCTGAAAAATCCCCAAACTCCCCAAGTATCCGCATTATTTCTGGCATCCCCTCCGCCGGGTCTGCCACATATAGTAACAAATCGTCCGCATACAAAGATACCCGGTGTTCTTCTCCTCCTCTAAGTACTCCCCTCCACTTCTTGGAACCCCTCAACGCTATCGCCAGGGGCTCAATCGCCAGTGCAAACAATAATGGGGACAGAGGGCATCCCTGCCTTGCCCCTCTATGGAGCCGAAAATATGCAGATCCCCGTCCATTCATGACCACGCTCGCCATCGGGGCCCTATACAACAGCTGCACCCATCTAACATACCCCTCTCCAAAACCAAATCTCCTCAACACCTCCCACAAATAATCCCACTCCACTCTATCAAATGCTTTCTCGGCATCCATCGCCACTACTATCTCCGTTTCCCCCTCTGGTGGGGGCATCATCATTACCCCTATATTCGTGTTCAGCTGTCTCCCCTTCACAAACCCAGTTTGGTCCTCGTGGACCACCCCCGGGACACATTCCTCTATTCTCATTGCCATTACCTTGGCCAGAATCTTGGCATCTACATTTAGGAGGGAAATAGGTCTATAGGACCCGCATTGTAGTGGGTCCTTTTCCTTCTTTAAGAGAAGCGATATCGTTGCTTCAGACATAGTCGGGGGCAGTTGTCCCCTTTCCTTTGCCTCATTAAAGGTCCTCGTCAATACCGGGGCGAGCAAGTCCACATATTTTCTATAGAATTCGACTGGGAATCCATCCGGTCCCGGGGCCTTTCCCGCCTGCATGCTCCTAATTCCTTTCACCACTTCTTCTACCTCGATCTGTGCTCCCAGTCCCACCCTTTCCTGCTCTTCCACCTTGGGAAATTTCAGCCGATCCAAAAAGCCATCATTCTCTCCCTCCCATCCGGGTGTTGAGCTTCATTTAATTTTTTATAAAATGTCTTGAACACTCCATTCACTCTCTCCGCTCCCCGCTCCATCTCTCCTTCCTCATCCCTCACTCCCCCTATTTCCCTCGCTGCTCCCCTTTTCCTCAATTGGTGTGCCAGCAACCTGCTCGCCTTCTCCCCATATTCGTACTGTACACCCTGTGCCTTCCTCCATTGTGCCTCTGCAGTGCCCGTAGTCAGCAAGTCAAATTCTACATGTAGCCTTTGCCTTTCCCTGTACAGTCCCTCCTCCGGTGCTTCCGCATATTGTCTGTCCACCCTCAAAAGTTCTTGCAGCAACCGCTCCCGTTCCTTACTCTCCTGCTTCCCTTTATGTGCCCTTATTGATATCAGCTCCCCTCTAACCACCGCCTTCAGCGTCTCCCAGACCACTCTCACCTGGACCTCCCCATTATCATTGAGTTCCAAGTACTTTTCAATGCACCCCCTCACCCTTAGACACACCCCCTCATCTGCCATTAGTCCCATGTCCATTCTCCAGGGTGGGCGCCCTCCTGTTTCCTCCCCTATCTCCAAGTCTACCCAGTGTGGAGCGTGATCCGAAATGGCTATAGCCGTATACTTCGTTCCCCTCACCTTCGGGATCAACGCCCTTCCCAACCCAAAAAATCTATTCGCGAGTAGACTTTATGGACAGAGGAGAAAAACGAGAACTCCTTACTCCTAGGTCTGCTAAATCTCCACGGGTCTACACCTCCCATCTGCTCCATAAAATCTTTAAGTACCTTGGCTGCTGCCGGCCTCCTTCCAGTCCTGGACTTCGACCTATCCAGCCCTGGTTCCAACACCGTATTAAAATCTCCCCCCATTATCAGCTTTCCCATCTCTAGATCCGGAATGCGTCCTAGCATCCGCCTCATAAAATTGGCATCATCCCAGTTCGGGGCATATACGTTTACCAAAACCACCGTCTCCCCCTGTAGTTTGCCACTCACCATCACGTATCTGCCCCCGTTATCCGCCACTATAGTCTTTGCCTCGAACATTACCCGCTTCCCCACTAATATAGCCACCCCCCTGTTTTTCGCATCTAGCCCCGAATGGAACACCTGCCCCACCCATCCTTTGCGTAGCCTAACCTGGTCTATCAGTTTCAGGTGCGTTTCCTGTAACATAACCACATCTGCCTTAAGTTTCTTAAGGTGTGCGAGTACCCGTGCCCTCTTTATCGGTCCGTTCAGCCCTCTCACGTTCCACGTGATCAGCCGGGTTGGGGGGCTTCCTACCCCCCCCCCCTTGTCGATTAGCCATCCCCTTTTTCCAGCTCCTCACCCGGTTCCCACGCAGCTGTATCTCCCCCAGGCGGTGCCCCCCCGCCCATCCCCTCCCATACCAGCTCCCCCCTCTCCCCAGCAGCAGCAACCCAGTAATTCCCCCCTCCCACCCCCCCCCCGCTAGATCCCCCGCTAGCGTAATTACTCCCCCCATGTTGCTCCCAGAAGTCAGCAAACTCTGGCCGACCTCGGCTTCCCCCCGTGACCTCGGCTCGCACCGTGCGACGCCCCCTCCTTCCTGCTTCTCTATTCCCGCCATGATTATCATAGCGCGGGAACCAAGCCCGCGCTTCTCCCTTAGCTCCGCCCCCAATGGCCAACGCCCCATCTCCTCCACCTCCCTTCCTCCCCCCATCACCACCTGTGGAAGAGAGAAAAGTTACCACATCGCAGGATTAGTACATAAAACTCCTCTTTCCCCCCTTTTTAACCCCCCTCTTCGCCCCCCACATTCGCCCCACCACTTTGTTCAAACGTTCTTTTTAATAACCCGCTCATTCCAGTTTTTCTTCCACAATAAAAGTCCACGCTTCAGCAGTCCACGCCGTCTCAAAGTAGTGGTGCCTCCCTCGATATGTGACCCACAGTCTTGCCGGTTGCAGTATTCCAAATTTTATCTTCTTTTTATGAAGCACCGCCTTGGCCCGATTAAAGCTTGTCCTCCTTCCCGCCACCTCCGCATTCCAGTCTTGATAAACGCGGATCACCGCGTTCTCCCATTTACTGCTCCGAGTTTTCTTTGCCCATCTAAGGACCATTTCTCTATCCTTAAAACGGAGGAATCTCACCACGATGGCTCTGGGAATTTCTCCTGCTCTCGGTCCTCGCGCCATCACTCGGTATGCTCCCTCCACCTCCCACGGACCCGCTGGGGCCTCCGCTCCCATTAACGAGTGCAGCATCGTGCTCACATATGCCCCGACGTCCGCTCCCTCCGCACCTTCAGGAAGACCAAGAATCCTCAAGTTGTTCCTCCTTGCGTTGTTCTCCAGTGCCTCCAACCTTTCCTCACATCGTTTCTGATGTGTCTCATGCATCTCCGTCTTCGCCACCAGGCCCTGTATGTCGTCCTCATTCTCGGCTGCCTTTGCCTTCACGACCCGAAGCTCCCGCTCCTGGGTCTTTTGTTCCTCCTTTAGCCCTTCGATTCGCCTGTAGTATCGGGGCCAACAGCTCTTTCTTCATTTCCTTTTTGAGCTCTTCCACACAGCATTTCAAGAACTCTTGTTATTCAGGGCCCCATGTTAAACTGCCACCTTCCGACGCCATCTTGGTTTTTGCTTGCCTTCCTTGCCGCTGTTCTAAAGGATCCACTGCAATCCGGCCACTTTCACCTCCTTTTTTCATCCGTATCCAGGGGGGATTCCCTTCTGGTTTACCGCACAGTGTTTTTAGCCGTCAAAATTGTCGTTGGGGCTCCTATCAAGAGCCCAAAAGTCCGTTTCACCGGGAGATGCCGAAACGTGCGACTCAGCTGGTCATCGCCGCAACCGGAAGTCGACAACCTTCAAGAGTATTGACAGTCAGAGAGACCTTGGTGTACAGGTCCACAGGTCACTGAAAGGGACAACACAGATGGAGAAGGTAGTCAAGAAGGCATACGGCATGCTTGTCTTCATTGGACGGGGCATTGAGAATAAGAATTGGCAAGTCATGTTGCAGCTGTATAGAACCTTAGTTAGGCCACACTTGGAATATCGTGTTCAATTCTGGTCGCCACACTACCAGAAGGATGTGGAGGCTTTAGAGAGGGTGCAGAAGAGATTTACCAGGATATTGCCTGGTATGGAGGGCATTAGCTATGAGGAGAGGTTGAATAAACTTGGTTTGTTCTCACTCGAACGATGGAGGTTGAGGGGCGACCTGATAGAGCTCTACAAAATTATGAGGGGCATAGACAGGGTGGATAGTCAGAGGCTTTTTCCCAGGGTAGAGGGGTCAATTACTAGGGGGCATAGGTTTAAGGTGCGAGGGGCAATGTTGAGAGGAGATGTACGAGGCACGTTATTTTACACAGAGGGTAGTGAGTGCCTGGAACTCGCTGCCGGAGGAGGTGGTGGAAGCAGGGATGATAGTGACATTTAAGGGGCATCTTGACAAATACATGAATAGGATGGGAATAGAGGGATACGGACCCCGGAAGTGCAGAAGATTTTAGATTAGACGGGCAGCATGGTCGGCACAGGCTTGGAGGGCCGATTGGCCTGTTCCTGTGCTGTATCTTTCTTTGTTCTTTGTTCTTTGCTCCAGCTCAAAGTGACTTTGAACACAGGATGGAGCCTGTTAATATATATAAGGAAATTATTACATGCAGCTGTCTTACGCCCAGCCTATCCTTGCAAAACGATGTCCAGCATTAGATGTGATTCTGCAATTGGGCAACATTTGCAAAAAAATCCTCTTTTTGATAAGCATTATGCTGACAACCAATTTAAGATTGTCAGTCAGGCTCGCAGTGTGGTTACATTTGCATGTTCTAGAATTTACATGTCGTAAAATGAAGGGCTATGTTCTTTGCTGACAGAAAGTTCGTTTACACACATTGCGCCTATTTCAGCTGAACAAAACAAGTGACAGCGATTTGCTGATTCATTCCTCAGGGCAATGACTTTACCAATCAGGGTCACGCTGCCTGATTTAAATTTCAAACAATGCTGTCAGTCACCTGGTGCATTCTCCATAGCAACACCACTAACAATCAGCGTCTACTTACCAACCAATCAACACTTTTTTCTCATGCAGTGCAAATTGTTATTTTCCCCGTATATCGGTATTCTTGTGAAGTGTCCTGATGAATACAAGACAGAAAACTTCCACACACCTCTTTATTCGGCAAGTATGGAACATGAAGAATGTATTTATCTGTGGGGTGCACAGATCCAGAAGATTCAATCCTGAGGATTAACTTGGCTGCATGCCCTCACTCGGTAAATGGTGTAAAAACGACAATTTGTGAATACCAGTGTCTCAATGGCTTATGGTTACCAAGTGACCCTTGATGGAAAGACTGCGCGATGGAGTCCAGGTGAAGGTGGTATTGGGATTCACGGTGCTGTGTCCTCAACGTTCTTTGCTCAGACTTACACATGAAGAATAGCCACTTATGTGAGACACTGGCAGGCAGCTAATGCTTAAAGAGATTCTTTGTCATGTTTATGAATGCAACAATTGCTGAACGTGGGTGACATGTTCCTCTCTGTTTTGCTATGTGTAATAGTCAAGCAAAAACAAATATATGTGAGAATGTAAAAAAACCACAATGCCAAAGTTCACAGAAGAGCAGACACAGCACGTGCGACACTAAGAATTTCCACCCAGACAGCACCGAGTGGCAGTTACTGAACGGAGTTTTCAGAGCTCACGGTTCCCAGAACTGAATCTACCTGAAAACTCCCCGTCTTGGGTACAAAACCCCTTTAAACATCCTCTTCTTTTGGTTTAGAATCAGTCCTTTCTGATGACTTCAAAGGAACTGTATGTTTGCTTTACGTTACCAATGAATAGACTTGTTACCCGGCAGTAACTTAACATATGCCACCGTTCACTGACTTGATTCAGATGGGAACCTGGACTTTAAGCTCATAATGTGGGAAGGAAATAGGCCACGATTTTTAAGACGGTGGGTTTCCTGTCACCCAAAGAGCGACACTGTCTGCAGCCCCCCCCCCACCAAGAGCATTAATTGGCTGCAGGTGGGACATCCACCCCTCACCTTAAAGAGCTGTCGGCCAACCTGATTGGCCAGCAGTACCCTGGTCCCTGCAGCGCCAGAAGCTCCAGTGGACAGGACTGGGACTGCACGCAGTCCCCAGAGCCTCAGTCCCAGCAGCCCAGGACCAGGGCCGGGATTCTCCCCTACCCGGCGGGGCGGGAGAATCCGGCGTAATGGAGTCACGGGAACCACTCCAGCGTCGGGCACCTTTAGGGGCCAAGCCCTCACCTTGAGGGGCTAGTCCCGAGCCGGAGTGATTTCCGCCCCGCTGGCTGGCGGGAAAAGCCTTTGGCGCCACGCCAGCCGGCGCCGAAAGGACTTCACCGGGCGACGCATGCACGGGAGCGTCAGCGGCCGCTCACGGCATCCCCGCGCATGCGCAGTGGAGGGGGTCTCTTCCGCCTCCGCCATAGTGAAGACCATGGCGAAGGCGGAAGAAAAAGAGTGCCCCCACGGCACAGGCCCGCCCGCCGATCGGTGGGCCCCGATCGCGTGCCAGACCACCGTGGGGGCACCCCCATGGCCAGATCGTCCCGTGCCCCCCCCCAGGACCCCGGAGCCCGCCCGCGCCATCTGCTCCCGCCGGTAAGGTAGGTGGTTCAATCCACGCCGGCTGGTGAGTGTTGACAGCGGCAGGACTTCGGCCCATCGCGGGCCGGAGAATCGCCGGAGGGGAGCCCGCCGACCAGCGCGGCGTGATTCCCGCCCCCGCCGATTCTCTGGTAGCGGAGAATTCAGGACACGGCGGGGGCGAGATTCACGCCAGCCCCCGCCGCGGGTCGGAGAATCGCGCCCCAGGGGTTTCAGGGCTGGAAGGGTTGGGGAGAACTGAGGGGTGGGGGAGGACAATGGATATTTGGGACATCAGTAGGTGGGAGGCTGGGTGGGGGAGGGAGCTTCTGCAGTTACCAGACCTTAACGGCAGGGTGCCTGAGGCCTGCCTGAGGCCTGAACCTGATTATATTTAGGTTTCTCCCATACTTCAGTACTCCTGCTGGCACCCTAACAATAGAGGCAGGACAGGAAATTACCCTTTCGCGGTCAATAATCGGTCACTTAAGTGCTGCAATTGGGACAAGGGTGAGCAGGCCGTATGAAGCCTCGTCGGCCCCAGCGTAAAATTGAGAGAGGTCGGGGCAGGCGAAAACCCAGTGCGAAGCCCATCCGAGGAATGTTTCATTCACCTCCCGGACCCCCGATGAATTTTTTATTCACCTCCCCGACCCACGAGGAATGTTTCATTCACCTGCAGCCCCCCACCCACCCCCCACCCCCGCCCCGCCTACAAAGATACCAAGGAGCATAACATTCAGGCCACAGAGTTATCATAACTAAGTTACTTAATAAATGGTAAGAAGTCTTACAACACCAGGTTAAAGTCCAACAGGATTGTTTCAAACACTAGCTTTCGGAGCGCTGCTCCTTCCTCAGGTGAAGGAGCAGTCCAACGCCGGCATCTCCACATCATTAATAAATGGTAACAACGGCATTGCTAAACGTAATCCATTAAAATAGAAATAATATTCACAACATAAATAAAAAATTGATTTTCCCCAATTTCCCCACCTTATATTGAAATTGGGTTTTATGACCTCCTGCCAATATATTTGAAGGCAGAGAGGCTTATGATACAAAACTCACGGGGCTCAGGGCACGATCTATCGGCCTCGTCACGCTCAACCTGGGACGTGACGAGGCCGATCAATCTGGCGAGACGCCTCTCCTGAGATTGATGACGTGCGTTACGCCTTGAGATCTTGTGTGGCACCATGATCTGGACCCCCAGCTGAACTCATTAGTTTCAGGAAATGAGTCTAAGTGCGGCCCCGGTGGGGCCCATTTAATGGCGGGCTGGCTTCGGGCACTGCAAGCTCTGGGAAACACCCCGCTAAATGCGCCCAAAAAGGGGCTCTGTTTCATTTCCATTAAATTGCGCCCATGGTTTTCCCATCGTCATCAAGCCCATCCCGACATGTCTCCCCTATCATGAAAAATAGGAAGGGCATCAGGCAGCCCCCTCACCCCCGGGTCTCATTCTGCCTCCCCGGGTATTTTATACACAACAGGATTTTTATGATGGCAGAGTTTTCCTTCCCGTCACCTTCCCTGCAGTTACTTCAAACGAGTGTTAATTGGCTGCAGGTAGGACTTCCGCCCCTCACTCATTCAGATGACCCACCTTCGAGAGCTGTTGACCAATCTGATTGGCCAGCCGCTCTCTAGTCCCTGCAACGCCAGAAGCTGCAGTGGACAGGACTGGGACTGCACGCAGTCCCCAGAGCTTAGGTCCCGGGTGTGGAAGCTTTGGAGGTCTCAGAGCAGCGAGGGTCCCGGGTAACTCGGTCAACTTCACTGCACTGGCTGCTGTTGGGCAAGCGGGTGAGGAGGGAGGGGGAGGTACTTCCTTTGTGGCACCCCTCCACCCTCCCCGAAGATCATGCCCTCCCTTCAACCCTACCCCCTTGATCTCGTTAATCTCCCCACACCTCCCTCAATCCCTCCGCTGGGGCCGGCCAGTTAGAGCTGTCCAAAACTCTGGGCTTCCATGGATGTCCAGGCTCTATCACCTTATTCTCGGAAGCTGCCTGTAGACACAGCAGTGGCCATTGTTTGACCTGGCATTGGCTGAGAGTATTCAGAGTCCTTAAGGGCACACATTTTCCCAGATGGGGGTGGTGTTCTCACCTTGAAACAATTAAGGCTGTTCCAGCATATAATGGCTGTGGGCAGCTAGCTTTTGGGTGGGTGGGTTCGTAGCTGATCTTTCAGTCAGGCGAGCAGGGATACAGAGCCCTATAATCCAGAACGAAGCCATCCAGCCTGTGCTGGCTCTTTGCAAGGGCAGTCATACATGGTCCCTGATCCCCATTTTCTTTATCCATAAATCTGCGAGTGCCTCACTCCCTTATCTGTCTAACTCTCGTTTGAAATTATTGATCAATCAGCTTACCCACCTTTCAGAGAGTATGTTCCAGATTCTGACAACTCCAAGCGAAAACATTTCTCCTCATCCCCTCCTCTAGATCAGTGTTTTTCAATTTTTTTTTCCTAGGACTCACTTTTGCCAACCACCGACCTTTGCGACACACGCCACGTTTGCTTATCTTTAATTCGAAAGGTGAGTCTGCTTGGTCCTCACGATCTCACTCCAATCAGGTTCACAGGAGGAGAGGCCAATGCGCAGATCAGGTGCAAACTTAAATCCAACCTCACGCATGTAGATTGTCGTAAAGGGCAATAGCAACAAAATGCTTGTTTTACTCAGCACTAGATACTCCTGGCAGATGCTACTCCAGAATGCTGACAGCCTCATGGACTTGTGGCCTGTTTTTAATGTGCTGTCACAGCTCAGATACAGAAGCGCGTCTTTTCATTTGGAGTCAGTTATAAGTCAGTAATTGACTCTGGGGTCTCAACCTCAAAAGGAATTTTTCACCCACCACTTCCCTCCCAAAATCTGAAACTTCTCTGCTCGTTTACCAGCACTTCCATGCATACAACACACATGGGCTTTGCATCCTTATTTGCACTACACATTTGGCAAAACCATATCTCAAGAAATCATCTTTATACGGCTTTATTCCTGAATTAAGTTTCTTCTTTGTATAATGTTAGCCAGAGGCCCTGGAGCTCTGTACAGAGAAAACACTAATACTGTTCCGTCCTGCCCTGGACTCTCCTGAGCAGTTCTGTCCAGCAGACCTTGGGGTGAGATCCTGTCTAGAAGGTACACTGCCAATTTGAGTCGCCTCTTACTTTGAGGGAAATGATTCATCTTCGCAGTCCTCCTGACTTGCTAGCTCGCAACTCTCTTCCATAATTTGGCGCCAAAAGCACGTACACAGAGGGCGTTTGACGGCAAGTGTACGTGCAGGGCATGTGACCTGCTCACTGCTGCCACTTCTGGCTGGAGGACTGCACACAGCCTAATTTATTTTCATTTAAAATGTGGCAATGGCCGCCATTCTCAATTTAAAAGCTGGCAGTGATTGGTGCGCTCTTCCGCCGCAATCGGGACCACCACGGGACGGGAGCAATGGGTCGTTTCATGACCCTCCCGATACCTGCCCGGGACCCACACGCGGGTCACGACCCGCACTTTGAAAACCGCTGCTCTAGATTGTTTACCAATGATTTTAAATCTGTGGCATTTGGTTATTGACACACGTGCCAGAGGGGATAGCTCTCCCTTATTTTGAAGGCCTCCATTCGGTGACCTCTTAACCTTTTCTGTTGCAAGGAGAACAGATCAAATATCCGACCTCCCGTCATAACTGAAGTCCCTTATCTCCGGTAAGATTCTGGGAAACATTCCCTCTTCCATAACTGTGAGCCAGGTAAAAGAATCGGAGAGAGAAGTTTGTTAAGTTCAGGGCTTCTGACTCTGATGCGGAGTGAATTGATAATGGGGAAGAGTTGGATGGATGTCAGGAATGTTGGAGACCTCATCCAAGCGATCATTTGGCAGAGTAAGGCCAGACAGTGACTTCTGCAAGGTTATTTAATTGTGCAAGTAACACATTAAAACCTGATCCTGTGTGATGAGGGAACACTTAATTGGGTCAGAGTGGGACTTTCGTCAGGAAATTCTCAAGCTGCTGGCCAATTTGATGGGGGCGGCGGGGGGGGGGGGGGGGGGGGGGGGGGGGGGCTGGGGGGGGGTTGGGTGCAGCTTGGGGGCAGGGGGGGGCAGGATTTAGGGGCTGGTGTTGGGGTGGGGAGACTGGATGGCTATAGGGGGTGGGATTTCTGTTTTTGGGGGAGGTGTTATCCCTGATACATACAGGGACCGGCCTCCTAAAGAGGGGCCCCCTCCATCTGCCCACCAGTAGCCCGGGCAGGCCGCTCGCCTCTCCTTCGCTCTCGCCAACCCCAGGAGAATATTGAGGCTGGGGCAGAATGAGGGTCATTAGCACCTGTTAAATAGTCACTAATCGCGGGCGGCTTGACAAACACGTTGCCCGCCCACCGGAATATGGAAGACAGATTGAGGCCATTGGGGAATGTCGCTGGCAGGTCACCCATTATATTTCATAACCATCCTCCCCACCTTCAACTAAGCCAGCAGGAGACCATAACATTCATCCAATTAACTTTCAACACATTCCAGGGATCTCACTGCGTGCCACATCTACATAAAAATATACAAAAATGTATCCTTTCTTCCAGCAGATGTTCCCCCTTGGCCCATCCTCTGTTGATGATAAGCTCACTGCACAATAGCCTGGACAATGAGTATCAGCACTCGAAGACCAAACAAGAGCACTTTAACTTTTTTTCAGTATAAACCCCAGCACAGTTGAGCTGGACCTGTTTCTGTATATTCTGTACACCCTTCACCTGCTTGGGGTCTGCTGCCTTGGCTCATATCAGATAAAGCCATATCTTGCAGGTCTCTAAACTCTGGTACCGCAACACGCAGTGCATTTGCCCAGTACGACACTGAGAGGCACCCCCGAGCAATTTGATAATTTATCATATTTAAGTAGTCTTTCTGGGTGATAATATTAAAAATATATATTTCCTGCTCAGCACAGTGGGATGGTGGTTAGCACTGCTGCCTCGCAGCGCCAGGGACCTGGGTTCATTCCGGCCTAGGGTAACTGTGTGGAGTTTGAACGTTGTCCCCGTGTCTGCATGGGTTCCCTCCGGGGGCTCTGGTTTCCTCCTACAGTCCATGGATGTGCAGGTTAGCTGGGGTTATGGGGCTCAGGCGGCGCAATGGGCCTGGGTAGGGTTCTCTTTCAGAGGAGCGGTGCAGACTTGATGGGCCGAATGGCCTCCTTCTGCACTGAAGGGATTCTGTGATTTATTACATCAGCATCACCAATGCTGTATGGTGCTCCATATTGCTTGAAGTCTGCTTTCGGATAATTGTTTGTAAAGAGGTTAATTTGAGGTCCTTGCATTTCTCCTTCAAGAAAAGGAGGTTGAGAGGAGATCTAATGGAGGTGCAGAAGATTCGGACAGGTTTGTGCAATGTGGGCAAGGGTTAGCTGTTCCCAATTTGCTGATAGTGCAAGTTCATGATTTGGTGAAGGGGCACAGGGGGAATGTGGTAATGACCTAGAACCCACTGCCCACGAGGCTGGTGGAAATGGTGATGAATGTCCAATTTCGGGTTTCGGGACTTGTGGGAGGAAACCAGAGCACCGGGAGGAAACCCACGCAGACACGGGGAGAATGTGCAGACTCTGCACAGACAGTGACCCAAGCCGGGAATCGAACCCGGGTCCCTACGCTGTGAGGCAATAGCACAGGGTATCTGTTGGCGGAATTTTGGCACTATATTCTTGAGGTTGGCCTTGTTGAAGTCCTCGGCCATGATGAACAAGTCCTTCGGGTGTTCTGTTTAATTGGTATTTATAGCGGTGTACAATTCATCAAGCACCTTCCTCACTTCTGCCTGGGCTGGGATGTTAGACCACTGTAATCATGGCTGAAGTGAACTCCCGTGAAAGATAGTATGGGAGGCACTTCGCAGTCAGGTATTCCAGGTCCGGGGAGCAGTAGCTCCACCAGGGTCGCCACGTCCGAGCACCAGGAAGGGTTGATGAGGAGGCAAACCCCTCCACCCTGTGAAACAGAGCACACAGCAGTCTCTTACTTCCCTCTGAGAGGTAAGTCTAGCGTAAAGCTCACCCAGGTTGTTTCCGATCACTTGGACGTTTGCCAGGAATATGCTGGGGAGAGGGGTCTTGAAACCGCGTTGCTTCAGTCTAACCTGCAGACCGCCGCGTTTCCCTCACTATGTAGCAGGGGAGTGATAGCAGGGGAGTGGGAATTGTCCTGCGAAGACCGGACATAGACTCGATGGGCCAAATGGCCTCCTTCTATGTCGGGAAATGACTCCCTTTTGCAGCTGTTACTTAAGGGTATGAGTGTTTTGAAAGTTGTACCTGTCTTTATGTAATCAAAGCCATCATCTGGCTTTTAACTGAGTTGCTACGGGTAACAGAGACAGCAACAATACAATACTTTTGGTGCAGGATATCCTGACTTTGTGACTAACCTATTTATTTTGACGTTTTACTTCATTCTGAAATAAATGTAAAACCTCCATCAGCCGGCCAGATGGTCAACTGAGTGAGACATCAGTAGCCAGCTGTGTTATGGGCAAGCCCACCAATTAAACCCTGGATCAGTGTTTGAAAGAAATCAAAAACTTGCATTTCTGTAGCACCTTTCACAGTCTCAGGGCCTCCGAAAGCACATTCCAACCAGTGAAAAACTTCTGAGGTGCTGTATTTTTGGAAAAATGGCAGTGGATTTGTGCACAGAAAGCTCCCATACAGAGTAATGTGATCATGTTCTATCATGTTGATTGAGGATTGACTATTGCCTGTCGAACATGAAATGAAAATGAAATGAAATGAAAATTAAATTAAATTAAATGTAATGAAAATCGCTTATGGTCACAAGTAGGCTTCAAATGAAGTTACCATGAAAAGCCCCTAGTCGCCACGTTCCGGCGTCTGTTCAGGGAGGCTGGTACAGGAATCGAACATGCGGGATAACTCCCTGTTCCTCTTTAAAGTCTTGTCGTAGGATATTTTTGCTGGTATCCGAAAGGGCAAACAGGGCCTTAGTTTAATATTCCATCTGAAAGTCAGAACTTCCAACACTGCACGAGTATCTCAGGAGGAAAATGCTACCCGCTGAGCCGCTGAACTCTCACATCTGGGTCGGAAGGTTGTGAGTTAGAGGGAGTCACATTTCAATGCCTCGAGCTCACAATCTGGACTGGCACTTCAACGCCACATTGAAGGAGTGCTGCACCGCCAGATGCATCATCTTGCAGATGAGACATTACACCAAGACCCCATCTGCCCTCTCAGCTGAGTGTAAAAGATCCCTCAGCACCTCAGCAAAGTGGACTTCTGCCAACATTTATTCCTCAGCCAACACTTAAAATCGTCGATCTGGTCACTTATTTCTTTTCTATTTTGAGTAACTTGCTTTGTGCGAACGAGCTGCGGTGTCTCCTGTATTTACAAAAGTGATTACTTTAAAAGTACTTCACCGGCTGCAAAGGGCTTTGTGAGGCCGTGGATGGTGCTATAGAAATGCAGCTCCTTTCACACGATGTTGTTGCGGTTTTGTGTCCTATCTCTGTCCCTTTGTTTTTGGCAATTTAGCGTGGCTAATCCACCTACCCTGCACATCTCTGGGTTGTGGGGGTGAGACTGTAGCCATCTCAGATGGCCACCTGCAAAGGACCATGGGAATTGTGGCCAACCCAGGACTCAGACAGACTCAGAGCTTGTGTGTGTATTTGCAACCCAGATAGCGAGACGTGATCGAAACCCCCGCTCGTTTGCATTCTAATGGCCCATTTCCCCAGAACAAAAGGACTGTACTCAGGTAACCGATACAGATGCAGACTAACCAGCGCCACTCCCTTTACTCAGGGAGCCCAAACAGCCATGGTCAATGACCGCTCAGGACACGCCCAGCCATCAAGGCACCCGCCCCTTTATTGGCCAAAATCAAAGGCAGTGATCGAAGCCTGACGAATTATTGGTCCAAAACTAAGGACCGCCCCAAAGAGCACAAAATCCCAGAGGGATAAGAAGAGGCACAGCCATGTGCTCTGTCTCTCTTGGATCCGGCCTGTGCCAACCCAGGTGCAGCATTACTACCAGACAGACAAGTTCAAGACCAACGATCACTACCAGACGGATGAGCCCAGCAGAAACAGAGACACTTCTTCCACCCAGCCACGCAAGACCCGGACAAAGGCCTTGTCCATCTGCATAGAGCCGGTTGCCCTGAAGTTAAGTGTAGGTTATTGTAGTTGTTAGTTGTAGTTTAACTTGTAGTGTTTTATGTTGCATGTCAAAGTAATCCTTGTGTGTAAATAAATCATCTTTGGTACTTGAACTGACTAACTGGTTGTTTGGTCTTTGATCGATCTCCGGTAAAACCTTGTGGTGGTATCATTTGATACCTGGCGACTGTGAAAAGCAATATTATCATTAATAACAGCCATATCTAGTTAATTTGGCAACATGATTGGTGCTGATTGGTGGGATAGTATTCCACTCATTAAAAAGAGCAACAAGACCCACGCAGACACGGGGAGAATGTGCGAACTCCACACGGACAGTGACCCGGGGCAGGGATCGAACCTGGGACCTCGGCGCCGTGAGGCAGCAGTGCTAACCACTGCGCCACCGTGCCGCCCTCAGTTACTCTTTCCTGCCTGCTGTCTGGCCCCTCTTGTTTTATTTTGACCTTCATTCTGCACTTTGCGCATCAGCTTTGCGAGGAGAGGTCTTGCTGACTTGGTGTCCAGCACCAGTCGTCCTGGTTACAGCTCGTCCTGCCAATACTTTTATGCAACTACATTGTCCTTTGAATTCATATCAAGAAGCCACATAGCAGCATGATACACATACGGTTTGGTTATATGTGGATCACCCTATGCACCATGACTTCACCATTCAGAACAAGAAAGGTAGCTTAAATAGAAGGGAGCAGACTCAGAAATTTCAAGCATTTAACTTCCTTTGAGGGGGCTTTCAACCTTGCTCTTGAGAGCAACACAATTCGGGGAAAGTAAAGCCAGCCTCAAGACTGGTACCAACCCTACGCTTTTCTATTTTGTTTGTTTTTCAGTCTGATAGCCTATCACGTAATGACCTGCAGCACACAGCAATACAAGCTCAATTGCTGCCGTAGGAGAGGAAGCCAGAGATCCTGGGCAGGCCAGGATAATGTGTCCTTCTCACCAACACTCAAAAAACACCAACATTTGAGGCAATCAACGTGCAGGGAAAAGGCAAGAGAATGGCACTAAGTCGACATGCATATTTGGAGGGCTGATGCAGATGCAATGGGCCGAATGGCCTTCTTCTGCACTGTAGAGATTCTGTGGTAATTCAGCGAGCAGAGCCACACAACGGAGGAAATACAGTGGACTTGAGGATGCCGTTCCGGTTGAGGCCCTGTGCACTGGCAAAGAGAAGAAGCAAGTTCTGATGCCAGGGGAGGCACAACAGCCTGATAGCTGGCATCAATGTCCTTCTTTACTTTAGGGTAATCCAACATTATGGTGAAACTAGGTTGCTACATCATACTTACATCAGCCTTTTGAGAGTGAAACCCACGCAGACGCGGGAGGCTGTGCAAACGTCCACAATGAAAGTGACCCAGGGCCTGGATCGAACCCGCGCCCTCAGCGCCGTAGTCCCTGTGCTAACCAGTGCGCCACTGTGGTGACCAAGAGATCTATTCTTAACTGATGATAGCCTTGATGTGGAGATGCAGGCGCTGCACTGGGGTGAGCACAGTAAGAAGTCTTACAACACCGGGTTAAAGTCCAACAGGTTTATTTGGAATCACTAGCTTTCGGAGCGTAGCTCCTCCAACAGCACTCACCTGATGAAGGAGCTACGCTTTGAAAGTGAGTGATTCCAAATAAACCTGTTGGACTTTAACCTGACGATAGCCTTGCTAATACTCATTTAGTAATGGGTGGTCGTTAACAGGAAACAAGGATCAAATTAAATCATGTTTTGCTGCATTATGTATACCCTCACATTATGTACAAGACAGAGTGTTGACTGTGGAAAACCGGATTGGGGGATTTGGGTGAGAAACAATTGGGGAGCTGGAAAGTTTGCAGACGGGCCGATTTTCTGGCTTTTTGCAAATCCCATGGTGATTTGGTGAGATTGGCAATATTTAGGACAGAGGAAACCACTTTACTCCGCATCAGGGGCTAAATTTGCCAAACCTAATTGCTTTCTCCATGGGGAGTGGGTCATGTAACAGAGAATCAATGCTACAGTATTATGCCCTGGTGTAGGGAGCACTGCTTGTCGAATTTGCCCTCAGCTCTGCACCTTACCTGACCCAGGAGGGCTTCATGTTGATACTGGAGGAATCATTTTCTAAACTCATGCAGTTTCTGGGCCTTGTCAGCTGCACATTTCAGAAAGTCAGGCACCAGCTGTGCTCACAGTGACAATACTTCGGAAAGAACGGGCTGAATTTTCCCGTCCGCTCGCTGCAAGAATGACACGGGCTCACCGCGAGCAATGGAGAACTCCATTGACCTCGGGCGGAACATTCCAGTCACCGGGCGGACACTGCCAGAGAATCCCACCCCACATCACCGGCAAAGATACACTTTCAGGGATCTTGAGGTCATGAAGGTGATGTACAAATGCATGTTATGTGTCAACTAAAGTCGAGTCGAACGGCCTTCTCCTGTGTTGGAGTATTCTATGATTACAATGGCGACTACCTCCTCCACTCCATATCTTCCTGCGCTCCCTCAGACCCTCCCCCTCCACATTATACCCTCCCCACACCCTCCCCTCCACCCCGTACCTTCCCCCACACCCTCCCCCTCCACCCTGTACCCTCCCCCACACCCTCCCCCTCCAATCTGCACCCTCCCCCACACCCTCCCCCTCCCCCTCCACCCTCACCCACACCCTCCCCCTCCCCATCCAGCCTGTACCCTCCCCCACACCCTCCCCCTCCACTCTGCACCCTCCCCCACACCCTCCCCCTCCCCCTCCACCCTCACCCACACCCTCCCCCTCCCCATCCAGCCTGTACCCTCCCCCACACCCTCCCCCTCCACCCTGCACCCTCCCCCACACCCTCCCCCTCCACCCTGCACCCTCCCCCACACCCTCCCCCTCCAGCCTGTACCCTCCCCTACGCCCTCCCCCTCCACTCTGCACCCTCCCCCACACCCTCCCCCTCCAGCCTGTACCCTCCCCCTCCAGCCTGTACCCTCCCCCACACCCTCCCCCTCCACTCTGCACCCTCCCCCACACCCTCCCCCTCCCCCTCCACCTTCTACCCTCCCCACACCCTCCCCCTCCACTCTGCACCCTCCCCCACACCCTCCCCCTTCACTCTGCACCCTCCCCCACACCCTCCCCCTCCCCCTCCACCCTGCACCCTCCCCCACACCCTTCCCATCCCCTCCACCCTGCACCCTCCCCCTCCACCCTGTACCCTCCCCACACCCTCCCCCTCCCCCTCCACCCTGTACCCTCTCCCACACCCTCCCCCTCCACTCTGCATCCTCCCCCACACCGTCCGCCTCCACCCTGTACCCTCCCCCACACCCTCCCCCTCCACCCCGTACCTCCCCCACACCCTCCCCATACCCTCCACTCTGTATCCTCCCGCCCTTCCCAACACTATCACCCTCCACCCTGCACCCACCCCTCCCGCACGCACCCTTCCCTGCACCCTCCCCCACACCCTCCACCCCGCACTCCCCTCCCCTTCTCTCACCCTTTCCCACACCCTGCCCCTCCACCCTGTACCCTCCCCACACCCTCCCCTCCACCCCGTGCCCTCCCCGACACTCTCTCCTTCCAATCTGCACCCACCCCACCCCCGCACCCTCCCCTTCCCCTCCCCCACACCCTCCATCCCACACCCCCTCTTCTGCCCACACCCTCCCTTCTCCCTGGCACCCTCCCCCCAGATCCTCCCCTTTCTCCCTCAGTCCCATACCCCCCCACCCCATGCCAAAAGTACTTTGATGAATACGGCTATGAAAGAGACTTTATAAATATAAACAAGATTTTTGTTCGTGCGTTTTGCTACCCCTCGCTCGCAAAGCATAAAAATCCACAAAATTCTTTTTGATGAGCACCAAATAAAAATCTCTCGAATGGAAATGACAGGGAAACCTTCAATCAGAGAATAGATTAAAAGTAAGCCTTTGGAAGCTTTAAATGTCTTCAGGCTCCAAATGCAAAGAGGATGGAGTCTCGTCTCTGATGGTGGCCTTTGACCAGTTGTTGGTTAAAATAACATTGCAACTGGTTAAATATTACCACATGCGGATTCAGCAAACTCATTTACTGAGAAAAAACACGTAAGTGACGCTATGAATGTTCACAGCACAAATTAGTCATTTCTGTTGAAATGCCTTTTTTGCCGACATAACCGGAGACTCCAGACTTTAGGTCATTTTTGTTTTGCATGCGATATGTATTCAGAAGTGTTGATGTTTATACAAAATACAAATGAAAATCAGGATTTCCTTCTTGACGCATTTCCGTTACTTTACCTGAGTACAGCAGATAACGGCCATGACACAACCTGAATCTGAGTAATGCCAAATAAAGGCTGGCCCCACAGTCACTGGCTTTGTAACACCCTCAAGCCTTGAGAATCAGGGAAGGGCAAGATCATGAATCGGTTTAAATAAGATCACAGAATCCCCACAGTGCAGAAGGAGGCCAGTCAGCCCATCGTGTCTGCACCGACCCTCCTAAAGAGCACCCTACCTAGTCCACTCATGTGCCCCATGTCTGTAATCCCCCCCACCCCCCCGCATTGATCACGGCCAATCCACCTAACCTGCACATCTTTGGACTGTGGGAGGAAACCGGAGCACCCGGAGGAAACCCACACAGACACGGGGAGAACGTGCAGACTCCGCACAGACAGTGACCCAAGCCGGGAATCGAACCTGGGACCCTGGTGCTGTGAAGCAGCGGTGCTAACCACTGCGCTACCGTTCCTCCAGAAATGCTGCACTGCCTCACTGTCAGATGCCGATTTACCTTGGGACTGATTTGAAATGATGTCACTGGTGTCAGTGACTGACACAATTAGGATTTGGATTTTATTTATTGTCATGTGTACCGAGGTACAGTGAAAAGTATTTTTCTGCGAGCAGCTCAAACAGATCATTAAGTACATGAAAGTAAAAGAAAAGAAAAAGAAAATACATAATAGGGCAACACAAGGTACACAATGTAAATACATAGACACCGACATCGGGTGAAGCAGACAGGGGTGTAGTACTATAATAATAATAATAATCACTTGTTGTCACAAGTTGGCTTCAATAAAGTTACTGTGAAAAGCCCCTAGTCGCCACACGTAGAGGCCAGTACAGGAATTGAACCCACGCTGCTGGCATTGTTCTGCATTACAAGTCAGCTGGTTAGCCCACTGTGCTAAACCAGCCCCAATAGATCAGTCCATAAGAGGGTCGTTTAGGAGTCTGGTAACAGCGGGGAAGAAGCTGTTTTTGAATCTGTTTGTGCATGTTCACAGACTTTTGTATATCCTGCCCAATGTAAGAAGTCGGAAGAGTGAGTAAGAGGGAGGGGTCTTTGATTATGCTGCCCACTTTCCCCAGGCAGCGGGAGGTGTAGATGGAGTCAATGGATGGGAGACAGTTTTGTGTGATGGACTGGGCTGTGTTCACAACTCTCTGAAGTTTCTTGCGGTCTTGGGCCGAGCATTTGCCATACCAGGCTGTGATGCAGCCCGATAGGATACTTTCTATGGTGCATCTGTCAAGGTTGGTCAGAGTAAATGTAGACATGCCGAATTTCCTTAGTTCCCTGAGGAGGTATAGGCACTGTTGTGCTTTCTTGGTGGTAGCGTTGACGTGGGTGGACTAGGACAATTCATCACCTGCAGTCATAGACCCAGCAAAAAGTGGCTAAAGTTGTATTTTCGTGACAAAAGCAATCAGCAATCACCCAGGCCAAAACAGGAGAATAGTAGCTTTATTTGCAGAAGTAAGTTTTCTAAGTAGATGACCTGTTCTCTGATATTATCAGAAGTGACAAAGAATAATGCCAGATCACACAGGGAGCGATGTAATTCATCCAGAACCCTTCTCCTCGTTATAAATGTTATTGATACAGACCCTCAATTAAAACAACTGCAGGGCCAGAATTTTAGCTACAAAGTTCAGGCGCACTCCCCATGCGGAAGTGCGTAAAATCACCCGAGAAGGCATTGGGCACGTGTCCCACAGTCATCGTGCCCTCACATGATATTTTGGTCAGAGGGCACAGCGCGAGGCAGAATCGCGCCCGCTGACGATGAAGGAGACAATTTAAATTAAAATGAATTAAACAGCAACTGACGGGTATTTCACGTTCCCCGTCATTACAGTTGGCGGTCAGGCCCACGAGGGAGGCAGCCTTTACGTTTAAGCCTGACCAGAGCGGGATCAAAGGTCAGGGCTCAAATGAAATTAACACATGTGTCTGGGGACTGAGGTCTGTGTGTGATTGTGCTGCCGAGACTCTCGTGGCGTAGTTTTAACATCGATATTTATTTTTCACAGGTCAGCAGCCCCCCGAGACCGTCCCGCAGCGATCATCTCCGCCCCCGCTCCTCCCGCCCCCGAGGGAGCACATTACAAATAGCAGCCCACCCCCTCACTTTTCCCAGCATCCACCTCTTCCCGCTCTTCCCCGACAGTGCTCAGCCTTTCACAGGGCGCGTTGCATGCTGGATGGCCGTTAACTGTCCAACCAGCATGGAATCGTCCTCCGGGGCTGACCAAGGCCGGAACACATTCCATGCTCCCCTGGCCAGCCTTCCACCCTCTTCTGGTCTGCTAACTGTATCCTATCCCACACCAAGTCCTGCTCACACATGACTGCTGTCCTACATTGAATTTTAATATTTTGGTTCTCTTATTTGAAATGCTGTTTCGCACGCTTAAAATCCCTTAACAGCATCGTCCCAGCTGAAAGTCTCCAACCTCTTTGAGCCCTTCAATCCCCGTCCCAGACTCTCTCTGATATGATCTGATATGTATCCCCCTGTCCATCCATTGCAACACCATTAACTGGTCATTAATCTATTGACTGTTTGTGTAATCTCACTGTGCACAGTTGGCCATTGCTTCAAAACGATGTCAATGTTTCGAAAGCCAATAATTGGTTGTGAAATGTTTTGGGGCAGGCTGAGGCGATACGTATAAATGCAAATATCTTTCTTAGTGAACCTTTTCAGCCAGCTCTCAAATCGGGGGAATATAAAATATTCATTCAGAATCCTGTAAGTTTGAGGGTAATTCACCTTGCCCCTGAAGAAAGTTCAAAACTAATTTCATTTTATGACAATCGCGGCTCTGAAACACCGAGGGGAGTTTTACTTCCTTGGGCAGAGTACGCAGATGCAATTGTTTTTGTTAAGTAAAGCATTTTGATGAGTACAAGGCAAGGAGTGAACATGGACATCAGTGGCTGATGTATGGGATTTTCTTGCAATATCGGCGGCTGAATATTTCTGGAACGGAGTGTGGTAAGGGTTTGACAAGCCACAGGAATATTGCCCAGCCTCATGGTGCCCCCGTTGGGAATGATGTCAAGAAATCACTTGTCACAGCTCACGTTCCACTGTCCAGCCAATTAAGAGGAAACCACATGTTATTGATGGGGGAAATGTGCATTTATAGAGCTAATATTTAAGACTGCTTCATCTTATTATTTTGCCAGTACTTTTGGATCTCTTGTGGCATTGCCAATCTAAGGAGGTAGAGTTTACACTTTGAGTGCAATAAGAGTTCTGGGCACCTATTCCAATCCAGCAGAAGGTACTCCATGGTGTTTTACCACACAGGAATAGTCTTACTGTGCAAATTGCTAAGGCAATGCTTTTAAGACCACAAAGTCTAATTTCTATAAATGATGAGGTTAATTGGAAATTAATTATTGGTGAGGAATGAATGCAGATAATTGTAAATTTTCAACACTGAGTCAGAGGACATTTATCAGCCAGAGGTAAGGGTGTATTTCCATGTGACAGCACACAGTGTGGGACAGGTAAGCTGAGGGCCAAGGCCCAATACAATCCTCAGGTGAAATATTGCGAGAGAGCAATTGGTGGGCCTGATGATGCAGATTTAGTCAAGTTCCTCTTCTATGTTCTGTAGTTTGTGAATTGTTCGATTATTATTTCTACCTTCAGACCTTGGTGTCATTACACCCCCTCCCACCAGAGGTAGCAATGCAGTGCCTCCATTAGAAAATGGTGGTAATCAGAGCTTGCCAACATTAGATAGGGACTTTCCATTGCAAGTGTGGGAATCAAAATTTTACACTGGAAAATGCAGGAATGCAAGCCCACACAAAGATTCTGGTGCATTGTTTGTCAATTTCTCACGGCACTGCACAAGTGGACTCAAGATCAAGTTTCACCTTCAACCGAAGTAGGGTAAGAGTCCTGTGGTGACACTGGCTGACTGTTAGAGGGGGAGGATGAAGAGAGGAGGAGCGGTAGATTGTGAAGGCTGAGGAAGCATGGGCATGGGTACGATGGAGAGGGTAGAAAAGAAGAGAGGAGAGAACAGAGGAGCTAGTCCTTACCCCCAGGACTTCAATTAATTGTATTTAATTCAATGAGCAGCTATGATACAACAGCCTTGTAGGATATCACACAGAGTGCTGCAGTTCCGGACCATCTACCACATTCTGAAGGGTAATTATGGATGGACAATAAATGTTGGCCTTGCCAGCAATGCCCCCATTCCATCGTAAAATAAAATGCGCTCCTACATTACCTCCTAAAATATTTGGATTGAAGTTACTTTGTAGGACGATTTCTGTTTAGGACGTCACCCCAGTGCTCAGAATATTCATTCCAATGAGGGGAGTGCAGGATTCTGGTAGCCAGGTTGTGCAATCAGGGAAATAAATTGAAACAAGCAAAACCCATAATAAATGTTGACATCGGAATTTGGAAAATGTCAACAATATGGCAAAAGAGTAACAGCCTTAAATCAGTGGAACAGATAGGAATCGCGCACATATACATTTAGATAGGTCACATTCTTTAGATGCCTACATAAACTCAACAGATAATAATGAAAATAATTCTTCTATAAGTGGCTGAATTCACTGCTTCCTGACGGCAGCAGTGAGAATTGCGATTGGACAGAGATTAGCAATGGAAAAATATGGGTTTGTAGCCAGCATCGATTCCGACAGCATTCCCCAGTTCCCCCGGTGGTGTTGTTGAAATTTGCGCTCAATGCCGGCGGGTCATTGCAAAAACGTCATTTGCATGGATTTTAATATCATTAGCGGGTTGGAAACTTCATGCTCCACCCGTCCGTGATGCTCCGCCCCTCTGTGACACTCCACCCGTCCGTGACGCTCCGCCCGTCCGTGACGCTCCGCCCCTCCGCGACGCTCCACCTGTCCGTGACGCTCCGCCTGTCCGTGAAGATCCGCCCCTCCGTGAAGCTCCGCCCCTCCGTGACGCTCTGCCCCTCTGTGACTATCCACCCATCCGTGACGCTCCACCCATCCGTGACGCTCCACCCGTCCGTGACGCTCCGCCCGTCCGTGAAGCTCCGCCCCTCTGTGAAGCTCCGCCCCTCCGTGAAGCTCCACCCCTCCGTGAAGCTCCGCCCCTCCGTGACGCTCTGCCCCTCCATGACACTCCGCCCCTCCGTGATGCTCCACCCCTCTGTGACGCTCCGCCCCTCCGTGACACTTCGCCCCTCTGTGACTCTCCGCCCCTCCGTGATGCTCTGCCCCTCTGTGATGCTCCGCCCCTCTTTGACGCTCCGCCCCTCCGTGACACTCCGCCCCTCTGTGACTCTCCCCCCCTCCGTGATGCTCTGCCCCTCCGTGTCCCTCCGCCCCTCCGTGACGCTCCGCCCCTCTGTGACGCTCCGCCCCTCCGTGACGCTCAGCCCCTCTGTGACGCTCTACCCCGAATTGGTGCAAGTATTTACAAGCGGGGACTGGGCGCCATGGCTGCTGAGGGGGAGTGAGATGGTTACGAAAACATTAAAACATTCCAGAATTGTCGGGCTTGTTGGGGGGTGGTCGCCCTGGCCAGGTGGAGTAGCAGGGAATGACTTGGTGTCACGTCAGTGGACTCGGGATGTCCCCCTCAGAATTGGGGTGGCCTGGTCTGGGCACCATTGCTGCAGAATGTGAATTTAAACCCACCGCTTTGGTGCTACTCGCAGGCCCCAGGCTGCTCACTCTGCTGACTGCTCACTGTGTCCTGGAAATGTTCACAGAGCCGCTGGTCATTTGGGAGCATGCCCAGGTCGCCCCTTTAGAAACCCTCAGATGCCAGCTGCATCATGGGATGGGCGTAGCCAAGCTCAATCAGTGGCCAACCAGGTGCTGCCACTCCTCAATTCACTCATCAGAAGCTCAGCCCCACTGCAGGGGAAGCAGAGGAATAGCAGAGCTCACCCCAAACAAAGCACACCTGCACCGTGGTCTTTGGCATCTGTAGCTATTTCAGATGGCCACCTGCAAAGGACCATGGGAATTATGGCCAACCCAGGACTCAGACCGACTCAGAGCTTGTGTGTGTATTTGCAACCCAGATAGCGAGACGCGATCGAAACCCCCGCTCGTTTGCATTCTAATGGCCCATTTCCCCAGAACAAAAGGACTGTACTCAGGTAACCGATACAGATACAGACTAACCAGCGCCACTCCCTTTACTCAGGGAGCCCAAACAGCCAAGGTCAATGACCGCTCAGGACACACCCAGCCATCAAGGAACCCGCCCCTTTATTGGCCAAAATCGAAGGCAGTGATCGAAGCCTGCCGAATTATTGGGTCCAAGTTAAGGACCGCCCCAAAGAGTGCAAAATCCCAGAGGGATAAGAAGAGACACAGCCATGTGCTCAGTCTCTCTTGGATCCGGCCTGTGCCAACCTAAGTGCAGCATAACGACCAGACAGACAAGTTCAAGACCAACGATCGCTACCAGACGGATGAGCCCAGCAGAAACAGAGCCACTTCTTCCACCCAGCCACGTAAGACCCGGACAAAGGCCTTGTCCATCTGCATAGAGCCGGTTGCCCTGAAGTTAAGTATAGGTTATTGTAGTCGTTAGGTGTAGTTTAACTTGTAGTGTTTTATGTTGCATGTCAAAGTAATCCTTGTGTGTAAATAAACTATCTTTGAACTTGAACTGACTAACTGGTTGTTTGGTCTTTGATCGATATCCGGTAAAACCTTGTGGCGGTATCATTTGATACCTGGCGACTCTGAAAAGCAATATCATCATTAATAACTGCCATATCTAGTTAATTTGGCAACATGATTGGTGCTGATTGGTGGGATAGCATTCCACTCATTAAAAAGAACAACATTATTGGTAACACTGGTGCCGATTGGCAACACATCCTCCCTGGCACACTGCCCTTCACAGGGTAGAGGCCTCACCAGTGTCACTATCAGCCAGCCCACCCCTGGGACCACCAGCTGCCTCCAAGCCCTGCCTGCCCACTGTGCCCCTGCTCCCATCCATCCTGCCCCCGGACAGGAAACCTGACCAGTTCTCAGCGCGTTACACCCTGGCCACACGTCACACGGCAGCTACGCTCCCAGCAGACACACACTTCCCTCGCTCACCCCCACCTGTAGGACCTGCCCGCGCAGAGGCCTCTAAGCAAGGTGGCAATTAGTGGCGCATAGTGACCTGTCTCCTGCAATTGCCACCTTGCTGGCGGGCGAACACACGGCCCACCCAGTGAGGAGACCCACCGTAGAACCCACTGGAGAAAACAGCACAGGAGCCACAAAGCCTATCATTGACACGGGTTACTGCAGCCACTGGTACCCTTGTTGATAGGGATGGGTGGTGAGGATAAAGGGCCCCTACATCACAGGCCCGGTGCCACTCATTGATGGGTGTAGTGAGGCGCGTGTTGAGGGTGGCGCTGCAGTACAACTCAGGGTCACCATGTAACCTGGTGGACCTGGATGGGCAAGGGAATAGCATCTTCCTGGCATTCTTTGCCTCCCTCCCCCTTCAGACAATGAATTTCAGAGGACCGCCAGGAATGCTCGCTGTCTACCTGGCTGCAGCTGCCGTTGTGGACACATGGAGGCTGGAGGCACGGAGCCTACTCCGGGAGGACCCTCTACAACAGGAGCCTGCCCCAGGAGAACAGGGTCCAGCCAGTGAGACTCAGGTGCCGGCCGTCCAGCAGGCCGAGGGTGTGTGGAGGAGGGGCCACATCACGGTACCTATATGTTGTCAGAAACTGTACGTCGAGGACTCCAAAGATGTGCAGGTTAGGTGGATTGGCCACGCTAAATTGCCCATAGTGTCCAAAGGTTAGGTGGGAACCGCAAGTCAGCGGGGTTTCACTTCCTCGCCTTCAGCCGATCTCCATCCTGGCAACTTCCCTTTCCTCTGGGCCACCGACCACACCCAGGTCCCTCTGCTCAGCCATGGTGAGGGCCACAGGTGCGGTGGTCCCCCTCTAGTTTTCTCCTGTCCCGGTGGTTATGGGCGGCCTTCTCCTAGGCGGTGTGGGGGGGGGGGGCGGCGAATGTGTGGTGGGGAGGGAACAGAAAACGACAGTGTTTGATAGTCCAATGCATGCAGCCCAGGGGCTGGGTAGCTGGTGGTCTCAGTGGCCAGGGCACACGGCCACGATGGCGGGTATGGGTGCCAGCATGTGGTGCATGAGGGGTGTGTGTGCGGCTGCAGCTCGTCAGACTCCTGAGTGCCAATCCTGGACCCAGCAAACCTGGCACCGTCTCCAATTGGAATCGATTGTGTTCAATGTGGCTCCGCTGCTAGCCCCTTAATAGTTGCTGAATTGGTCCAGAAGCAGTGACAGCTTTGCTGTGGTGGAACTCCACCAATCCTGCCCTGGCGTCAACACTAAGTCTCAGGAACCGAGAACCCTGGTCCAATTCTTCGATATGGCGGAGGAAACGGAGGCTCAAAGACTTGGACTGAACTGAGGGGGTTTGGATGGAACTTTGTTGGTGGATGGGACGGGTTTGTACGGGGACGGTGTTGTAAAGTTGTGTGTTTTTTATCATCTCTCTTTTCCCCTTTGTTTTTTGTATCGAACTGTTGTTAATTGAAATTTGAGGGTGGGGGGGAGAGAGGGTGGGGGGGAGAGGGGGAGAGGGTGGGGGGGGGGGTGAGGCTACCTCGCTTGTAGGTTGAGGTTGGCTAGAGAACGGGAGCGAGGTGGAGGGAAGGGCTCCCGCTTGCTGGACCTGTTCATGCAGGTTTCGATGAGCCTAGAACGTGTGATTGGTGGGGGGGGGGGCGGGGTTGGAGGCGGGAGGTATTGGTTCAAGAGGAGGCCGCTGGGGGATTTCTGAGATTGGGGAGGGGGAAGGGGGAGATGGTTGACAATGCCGGGGGGTTGAGGGGGGGGGTGTTATTCTTTGTCCCATCCATTGGGTGGTGCTGGCTGCCATGTTGGTGGGCTCTGGTTTCAGGAACATGGGGGATGGAGGGGATAATTCCTCAGGGTGGAAATGGCTGCCTTTAGGAGGAAGGGGGGTTGAGAGAATACTGATTCGATTGGTCACATCGAATGTGCAGGGTTTGGGGGGCCCAATGAAGCATGTGAGAGAGTTTGAGAGCTGATGCGGTACTTTTGCAGGAGACCCACCCAATGGGTGAGGGACCAGATTAGGTTCCTTCAGGGTTGGGTAAGTCAGGTTTTCCACTCGGGATTTGACAGCAGGGCTGGGGGGTGGGGGTGGGGGGGGGGGGGGGTGGTGATACTAATTAATAAAAGAGTTTGGTTTCAGATGGGGCAGATGGTGGTGGGCCAGAGTGGTAGCTATGTCAAAGTTACAGAGACATTGGAAGGTAAATCGATGGTTTTGGTAGGTGTTTATGCTCCAAATTGGGACAATGTAGAGTTTATGAAGAGGATGTTGGCTGTCATACCAGACATGGACATGTAATGGGTGATCGTGGGGGGAGATTTGCATTGTATTTAGAACCCTAAGTTAGACTGTGTCAAAGTCATTGGCTCCCCCATTACTTTCTCCGCGTGATCTCGGGTCAGGAAAAGCTCGATGATGTGTTTCAAATCCAAGGTTGGCGCTACCAATAGCTTCCTCTTGAGTGGCTGCGTAGTTTATGCAGCACACTAGCCTATTCCTCAACATTTCAGAGAAGGATGGCCCGAACCCGCAATGTTCAGCTAGATGTCTTAGACGGGTCCAGAAATCAGTGACTGATTCACCTGGAAACCGCACTGCCGTATTAAAATGATACCCGCTGCGTAATTACGGAAGCGTTGGGGGTCTTTACAACATTCTACTCAAGGCAGTAACTCGCTCCCAGTGCAGTGCTTGCTGGGAGATCAAACCACACCAGGCGCTGCTTTGGGCCGACTTTTATGTTCATTTATAACGAGCTCCAGCTGGGTGGCTCCGCCCTCTATCTGGGAAGCTCATACTCCACGGGTCCAATGGGGAGATCAACGTGGGGTGTTCCTCCTAGGGGTTATAACAAGAACAAAACTGCACACAATATTCCAGGTTTGGACTCACCAAGGCCCCTGTATAACTGCAGCAAGACATCCCTGCTCCTGCACCCAAATCCTCTCGCAGTGAAGGCCAGCAGGCCATTTGTCTTATTTGCTGCCTGCTGCACCTGAGCGCTTACTTTCAGGCCGATAATCTAGGCTGGCACTTCAGTGCAGCGTTGAGGGAGTGCTGAACTGTTCGGCAAAATATTCAGACAGGTAGAAAAGATTCCATGGTGCTCTTTGAAGAGCAAGAAAAACCTTTCGTCATCCTGCCTGACATTTGTCCCTCAATCAACATTCCCACTGTAGGTGACCTAATTATTGGTTGCACTTGCTTTTGCTGTGCATAGTATGTCTCCCCCAGGGCTGAATAGAGAAATGCCCTTCCTGTGTGACATGCAGAGGAAGGACACAAACACAGGTGTAAAACAATTGCCGTACTCTTGTGGACTGCAGCTGCCTGGTTTTAGTACCCTTTAGGTTCCAATCCTGACGCTGCCGGGAACTGGCACGTCCTAAGTTACATGAGGAATCTCTTACTTGGAAGAGAGGATATCTGACAACACCTGGCAATGTCCGGCAAGGGAAGCGGGTGGTTGTTGGGGGAAGTGGGTGGAGGAATCTGAACTCTGATCAGTGAACTCTGATGGCGCATTTGTCCCCAGAGCAGCTGTAGACGCCGATCAGAATTCGCAGCTGTAGCCTAACTGGGGGCTTGAATCTTGCAACACTTGCTGACACAGGCTGGCTGTGGGACGCTAGTTAGGAAGCAGACTGCTGCCATTACAAACTGAAAAGTGATGAGTGGCGACTAATGGATTTTACAAGTTTGAAAAGCCTGCTGCAACTTTTTTGTTAAGGGATTTATTGAAACAGTTTGGCTCTGCAATGTGACAAGGTTATTACCTTTGTGCCGTTCTTCAAGTGAGATGATTTCAGGATACAAGGACTGTAACTTTCCTTTGGATCAATGTGGATTTGGAGCAGGATGAGAAACCTTGCATCAGTTATTGCCCTCCCTCAAAACTCAGTCCCTGCCGGGTCCATCGTGCCTCCATCCCAGATCAAGTTGAACCTAGCTTTTCCAAGTTATTAATGTTACGATGTGAATGATTGGAAAATTAGGCAGCTTGAGGGGGAGGTGGGGGGGGTGGAAGGTGACAGCTGTATTAGCTGCAGGTGAAGGTTGGGACGACTCTGTCAGCCTGCCACTGTGTCGGAAACGTCATGCACAGGCTCTTGCTGCTCAACTCTTTCAAAAGAAAGTTCAACTTTGCCTGAGTTGGGCTGGATTCTCCGTCAGCGGGATCCTCTGCTTCGCCGGCAGCGCACCCACGGCAACGGATTTCCCGACGGCGTGGGGGTGCCCACAATGGCAAACCCCATTGGCCGGCTGGCGGGGCGGAGGATCCCGCTGCTGGCGGGGGCGAGCCGCACTGGAAAACGGTGCGGCGGGACGGAGAATCTGGTGCCACCTCATCAGCACTCGCTATACTGATGGTGTGACATGTTTGCGTAGGTAGTTTGCCTAGTAAATGTGGACAAAAAAAAATTAAAATGCCAGATATCGACACAGAAGTGGGGCAGAAAATAAGGAATGTAAGTAAGGACTTGTAATCAGGAAGTATCTGCAAATTAATATTTTTAATATCGATTTAATCAGTTGCTGCAATATGTAACTGAAAACTGGGAAATCATTTATGCATTCATATTGTAACAGAAATAAGACACATTTTACCCAATAAATAACGAGAGCAAGTGATTCTCACATCTCATAACATGTCCTACAATGTTCATGTCCACTGTGAGTTTCCCGGTCAGCTTTTCATTTTAGTTCACAGCTCCAGCTCAGTAATCCCACACTTGTATCCGAGTTCAAAGGTTGCAGAGTTTTGGGGTAAATTCTTTGGCTGATGCTGCAGTGCAGAACTGAGGGAATAATGGACTGTCGGAGGCACCATCATTTCCAATGAGAAATTAAACCATCCGCCCTCTCAGGTGGAGATCCTATGCCATTATTTCAAAGAAGACCAGGGTAGTTCTGCACAGTGTGCCAGCAAACATTTATCCCTCAACCAACATCACCAAAACAGATTATCGGATCGTTGTGACGTGACTATTTGTGGGGAGGTTACAGTGTAGAAATTGCCTGCTGCATTTCCGATATTAAAGCAGTGACTATACTTCCCACATTTTATGCCATTTGCAAATTGTGAAATTGTGTCCTGTGCCCCTGTAATAAGTTTAGGAAGCAGAGGCTCCTTCACCAGAATCCCTTTTATATACAAAACCAACAGCCGAACATCTAGGTGCACTCAGTCTGCTGTCTACACCGGGAGTGCATTCAGCTCCCTGTCTACACCGGGAGTGCACTCAGCTCGTTGTCTACCCCGGGAGGGCACTCAGCTCGCTGTCTACACCGGGAGTGCACTCAGCTCGCTGTCTACACCGGGAGTGCATTCAACTCGCTCTCTACACCGGGAGTGCACTCAGCTCGCTGTCTACCCCGGGAGGGCACTCAGCTCGCTGTCTACACCGGGAGTGCACTCAGCTCGCTCTCTACACCGGGAGTGCACTCAGCTCGCTGTCTACACCGGGAGTGCACTCAGTCTGCTGTCTACACCGGGAGTGCATTCAGCTCCCTGTCTACACCGGGAGTGCACTCAGCTCGCTGTCTACCCCGGGAGGGCACTCAGCTCGCTGTCTACACCGGGAGTGCACTCAGCTCGCTGTCTACACCGGGAGTGCATTCAACTCGCTCTCTACACCGGGAGTGCACTCAGCTCGCTGTCTACCCCGGGAGGGCACTCAGCTCGCTGTCTACCCCGGGAGTGCACTCAGCTCGCTGTCTACACCGGGAGTGCACTCAGCTCGCTCTCTACACCGGGAGGGCACTCAGCTCGCTCTCTACACCGGGAGGGCACTCAGCTCGCTGTCTACCCCGGGAGGGCACTCAGCTCGCTGTCTACACCGGGAGTGCACTCAGCTCGCTGTCTACACCGGGAGGGCACTCAGCTCACTGTCTACACCGGGAGTGCACTCAGCTCGCTGTTTACCCCGGGAGCGCACTCAGCTCGCTGTCTACACCGGGAGCGCACTCAGCTCGCTGTTTACCCCGGGAATGCACTCAGCTCGCTGTCTACACCGGGAGTGCACTCAGCTCGCTGTCTACACCGGGAGGGCACTCAGCTCGCTGTCTACACCGGGAGGGCACTCAGCTCGCTGTCTACACCGGGAGGGCACTCAGCTCGCTGTCTACACCGGGAGTGCACTCAGCTCGCTGTTTACCCTGGGAGTGCACTCAGCTCGCTGTCTACACCGGGAGTGCACTCAGCTCGCTCTCTACACCGGGAGTGCACTCAGCTCGCTGTCTACACCGGGAGTGCACTCAGCTCGCTGCCTACACCGGGAGTGCATTCAGCTCGCTGTCTACACCAGGAGTGCATTCAGCTCACTGTCTACACCGGGAGTGCATTCAGCTCGCTGTCTACACCGGGAGTGCACTCAGCTCACTGTCTACACCGGGAGTGCACTCAGCTCGCTGTCTACACCGGGAGCGCATTCAGCTCGCTGTCTACACCGGGAGTGCATTCAGCTCGCTGTCTACACCGGGAGTGCATTCAGCTCCCTGTCTACACCGGGAGTGCATTCAGCTCGCTGTCTACACCGGGAGTGCATTCAGCTCGCTGTCTACACCGGGAGTGCATTCAGCTCGCTGTCTACACCAGGAGTGCATTCAGCTCGCTGTCTACACCGGGAGTGCACTCAGCTCGCTGTCTACACCGGGCGTGCACTCAGCTAGCTGTCTACACCGGGAGTGCACTCAGCTCATTGTCTACAGCGGGAGTGCACTCAGCTCACTATCTACACCAGGAGTGCACTCAGCTCGCTGTCTACACCAGGAGTGCATTCAGCTCGCTGTCTACACTGGGATTACATTCCGCTCGCTGTCTACCCCGGGAGTGCAGAGGATCTGACACTCCATGTTATATACACAGAAAGGGGTTCCCTGATTGGGCCACTAATCAGGGAACTCGTTTTCGAATTGACCAATCTGAAAGGCCTGGCCTAAGTCATTACAGCCCCAAACCATTCATAAGCATCACTCCCATTGATGTTGGTGATGGTTCAACTATTGCAATTTACAGCTCATCTGGTCCAACTTATTGTCCAATTATCTCACCCACATGCACCCACCCAGCCACGTGCACCCTTTGTCATTTCATCACACCTGCCTTTGACCGTGTAACACACCTACCCTTCGATGTTCTTTCTTCCATGCTACTCTTTTCCTTGTGTCTGTAATTATTTACAATCTCAGGCCGCGGTTTATAGGCCTCGTCCCGCCCGAATGGGTGATGCGGCGAGGCCGTTGAATCTCGTGAGTTTCATGAGATCGGTAGCATTGTGGATAGCACAAATGCTTCACAGCTCCAGGGTCCCAGGTTCGATTCCGGCTTGGGTCACTGTCTGTGCGGAGTCTGCACATCCTCCCCGTGTGTGCGTGGGTTTCCTCCGGGTGCTCCGGTTTCCTCCCACAGTCCAAAGATGTGTAGGTTAGGTGGATTGGCCAATGATAAATTGCCCTTAGTGTCCAAAATTGCCCTTAGTGTTGTGTTGGGTTACTGGGTTATGGGGATAGGGTGGAGGTGTGGACCTTGGGTAGGGTGCTCTTTCCAAGAGCCGGTGCAGTCTCGATGGGCCGAATGGCCTCCTTCTGCACTGTAAATTCTATGATTCTATGACGCTTGAGAAGTCTCATAAAATTCAACCAAACCTCACGGCCTGTCGCGATCTGGGTCACTCCCTCACTGGGCGTGCCCATGCCAGAGGTTGGGCCCGGAGTGCCTTGCCCTTAAGGAGTGAGGCGAGACTCAAGGACCATGGAAGCGGTCAATTGGGTGCAGTGATGGGGGAGGGGTTCTGAGGTCACGATGGGGATGCAGAGTGGGGGAGGGGTGAACGATCAGAGCTGCCTTTAAAAATGGTGCCCCCAAAGGGCAGCACGATGGTGCAGTGGTTAGCACTGCTGCCTCACGGCGCTGAGCTCCCAGATTCGATCCCGGCTCTGGGTCACTGTCCGTGTGGAGTTTGCACATTCTCCCCGTGTTTGCATGGGTTTCACTCCCACAACCCAAAGGTGTGCAGGGTAGGTGGATTGGCCGCGCTAAATTGCCCCTTAATTGGGAAATATTAATTGGCTACTCTAAATTTTTTTTAAATTTGGTGCCCCCGATCCACAAGTCATCTTCCTGCACTGGGGAACTGAGCTTGCCAGTGCAGGAAATGATGTAAGTGTGGCCTTGGCAGGGAAATCCTCGCCAAGGCCCAAAGAACACAGCAATGGGTGTTTCTTGGCTCTCCAACCGCTGAGAAACATCCCGTTAAACACGTCCAAAAATGCACTCTGAATTTTTTCCAGTTAAATCATGTCCTAGAACTTTTGCCAGCCTTGCCTAAAGGTCATCAGCCTGAAGCAATGGCCAAAACGTTCCGGCCCTTCCCGAGGCAGGATCTTCCCATCTCGCCAATGGATATCCTTCCCTCTGCGGCGAATCCCCTGGTGACAGACGCTGCGAGGCACGCTAAACCTTGTGGGCCGGATGATCCAACTGCTGGCCAAGTGGGCCGCCTCTGCCGTCGGATAATTTGCCGCCGTGGGGGGTGGCGGGGTGGGGCGGGTTCCTTCCCGCCCAATAACTCTCTTCACAAATGCTGCCTGGCCTGCTGAGCATTTCCAGCACTTTCCATTTTCAGCTGAAAAATGAGCTACTTCATTGCCTGAAAAGCACCGCCAGAGGTTGTGGAAGGTGCTATCTAAATGCAAATATTTTCTGTTTTTAATCAGAAGCTTGCCTTAAAATGACGGCGTTCTGCATCTCTCTGATGATCTCAGGTTAAGGGAGGCTAGTTTCCGTGACAGCTGCTCTTGCAGTCAGAGAACACTCAACACTCGCTGGCACTGTTTAACCTTTGAGTCTGAGTGTAAGTGCAGGGGAGTGGAGCAGAGTCGAATACCTATTGACTGCAGGAGCAGCTGTTACACCGACCAGCTGGAAACTTCTTCCTGTGTTGGTGTGGGGAACAGAGCCCGAAGCACAGCAGATTGAAATGCTTTGCTGGTTAAAATTAAAGTATCTGGGTGAGGAAGAAACAGACGAGGGCTGATCCACTTTGGGAAGTTTAAACGTCCCCACAGTTAGCTGCACTTTGCTTTTTCCAAATTCACCCCACCCGCTCTCCCTACTCGGCCAGCGACCTAGTTTCAACCAGTTTTACTCATTCCCAGGTGACTGGGCGAGTTTTAGTAACATTTGGGTCTGCTACATCATTTGCTTGTCACTGAAATTCGGCACGTTTTGGTACTGTAAATATAAGCAACAAGCTCAGATTTCTGATCACTTATGGCTTTCAGTTCAACATTTATCAGATTATTTTTCTTTTGGGCAGGAAACATAAATCACATATTGGGCGGTATGATCGATTGTCTGTTTGGAAGCAGCTTTGGTCTAATTGGAGTTGGGTTTACATATGGGAAGGAAGTGGCCTGCCTGATGATTTGTGTGTTTTCCACGCTTTGAGTCACTCCATTATCACGACTGCTTCACCAGGCCATTGTGAAGAATCATGTTTGGGATAACGTTTTGAGTCAATTCCACTTGGCAACAAATCTCTGTTTGTGCCTTCGATGTGCGGTTGGTTGGCTCTGTCCTGCCAACTAAACCAGTTTCTGAAATTCCCCCTTCATTTCTCATCGGAGACCTGGTCCAGCCAAGCCATATTCTGTTACTTGTTTCTTGTACCTCATTCCCGGCACAGCAGGCAGGAGCCGAGGGAATGTGACACAGCCCTTGCTTGCAACTGTGAACATTGCAACAACCAAGTTAGACTAAGCCCAGTGGGTATCTCAAAGGTTGGCACAGCATAAACGGAAGCTGTGATGAGAACAAGGTGCGCAGTGGCCAAGAAATGTGAGAAAATCAAAATGTTCAGAAACATGGACCCTTAAATCACCTCAAACTACAGCACAATGGTGATTAGAAAGAGCGGGACCCGAATCACCAGACAAAGCCATTACATTTTCTCCTCTTTGTACAAATTGGTTGACCTTAACGTTGATAAGAATAAAACTGTGACGGTATAAAATGGTTTCTTAAAGTGCCTCTGTACAATCAGTTAATTAGGAAATGTTTGAGGGGTCTGAGCAAGTCAGCTTTTGCCAATAAGTGCACAGCAAATTGAAACCCTTCCACTCCCTCACTGCTCAGTTTGAGGAGGTCGCTAACTTCTGAGTGCATTGTTTCAGCAACACTTTCACAAGCATTGCCCATTCAGTGCGATTTCTTCTTTAATCATTAAATGTCCATTCCTGTTAAATTACTTTAAAAGGCGTTGAATAATCTAACCATTGTCAGGGTACAGCTTTAATTGCGAGACTGGGTGGATAATTTGCCACGTATCTGGTTTAAAAGGCTCTTTGTAACAAAAAGGACTTTTCCTGTTGGATCTTTGTGACCTGCCATAAAACTCTTCAGCTGTGTTCGCAGCCTTTGGCATGTGTGTGAGAGATTGATTTAGACTGGTAGGAGGGCATAGGATCTGAAGGTATTGAAGTCAGCAACTGATGCCTCATGATTTGAACCTGCCCTTCACCCCTCCTCAGGCATCGTCACTTGGTGGGTGGTGGCCTTTCCCTGGGGTAACTAATCAATGAGTGCAGCTGCCTTCCTTCCCCCAGCCCCACCTCCCACCAGCTAGCAATCACGTTCAATCACCCAGACAGTCATACTTCAACCACGCTTATGTGGTTTGGTGAGTGTACAAGGTAATAATTAACGTACTCGGGTGAGAACTGGAGTGTGACACACCAGCCCTGGCAAGATTCTCGGCTACTTGTGAGTGGGTTGAAGTCTGAAACAGAAACTCGAAGGCTCTTTAGCCTGCTCTTGCAGGGGACCAAAATCTTTTTCCTTTGTGTGAGATTTGCTGTGATGTTAAAACCCCTGCTCGCTGTTCTCTTTGATCTGTGTCAAACACAACTTGCATTGTCAACATTCCTTGCTAACCTTGGGAAGGTTTTCCAGTAAAATTAACAAACTAAATGGTACAATTTTGATTTAAGCATTTGTAAAATGTTTCCCGCATGAATGCATTCAAAATACACCGGTCGTGTATGCAGTGCACACTGGCAGCTTCGCATATTTCATCCAAATGATTAGTTCTCATTATGTGAACTCGCACATCTTCAGATTATCGGTCATGAAGATCATCACAGTTGAATCAATCGGACTGAACAGCAGAACATTTGCAGCACAGGTGGAAACCATTCGGCCCCTCATATTTGTCCCAGCTGGAAGCGAGCTCCCCAGCCGAACCCCACTTTCCAGCTCTATGCCCATATCCCTGGAACTTACAGCACATCCAAATTGTTTTGGAAATCCAACAAAGGTTTTTATCTTCACCACTTTTTCAGGCAGCCAGTTCCAGCCCCCCACTAGATTCTGCTTTCCCCTCAACCCTCTTCTGTAAATATTTTAAATCCATGCCTCCTAGTTATTGACCTCTCTGTTAAGGAAAGCAGGTTCTCCTGCCTATCCACCATACCTAAACCCTTCATAATTTTATTCACCTCAGTTAAACCTCCCCTCAACCTTTCCAAACAACCCAAACTCTTGTGTCCTTCTATGTGCGATTTCACCCTTCCTGTGATATGGTGCACAGAATTGTATGGAATATTTGGGCTGCACTATAACTAACATTTTATGCAGTTCTAGCATATGCTCACCCAATGTTCTCTCATATGTGGCAGGGGTATCTGAACAATAATCACAGCAAGAACCCTGGCTGATTTTGCCGTCCCTTGGACCAGGAGAACTAAAGCAAAATGTAACACTCTGATTGCCATGCTAGTAAGACAAGTGAATACAAATGTGCCGAAAGGTCAAATCAGAGACCTGACTGGTTCACATAGCCCAATAATGTACTTCACTTCACATTACTGGTAACTTCTCCTCTAGCTGAACACTATCTCCATATGTGCCACTTGACATAATTAAACCATGTTTACATAGATTAGTGAGGATGCAAGATCATTAATGTAATCGGGACCAAATATACAACTGCAGCAATGCACTTTAAAAAAATAATTTCACAGAGGCATGATCAGATGAGTGGAATTCAATAGCAATGGCCATAATCCCTTGGAACAATAATCTTTATTAGTGTCACAAGTAGGCTCACATTACCACTGCAATGAAGTGACTGTGAAAAGCCCCCAGTCGCCACATTCCGGCGCCTGTTCGGGTACACTGAGGGAGAATTCAGAATGTCCAATTCACCTAACAAGCACGACTTTCGGGACTTGTGGGAGGAAACCGGAGCACCCGGAGGAAACCCACGCAGACACGGGGAGAACGTGCAGACTCCGCACAGACAGTGACCCAAGCCGGGAATCGAACCCGGGTCACTGGAGCTGTGAAGCAACAGTGCTAACCACTGTGCTACTGTGCAATACCTAGTATAAGTGAATTTTTCAGGAAAGGGAAGATGGGAAGTTTAATTTATTTTAAAATCCCAAATGTGAACTTGAGGTAGAATTGTGCAATATGCTCTGTTCATGCAATGGGGAGGGGGTGGGGTGGGAATCATTATTTGAGTATGTCCAAGCTGTAAGTGACTTTGTTGTCTTCTGTAGGGGTCCTCGCTTGACTGAAGCGTCCACTGCAGGATCAGCTTGGATGTCCACCCCATGTTGTTGGTGGTGCCTGAGGAGATCTTCTGCAGCTGCACCAACTCTGGCCTTCCTCTGGGCATACTGGCTGTCGTGTGATGTTCTTTGAAGCACGCAGGTTTCAGGCTTCACTCCACATGGGACAGTCAGCTGCCATTTGTTCCCAAGGTAGGTGGTCGACAAAACACGGTGCATTGTAGGCACATTATTCAAAAAACAAAAGGGAGGATGTTCGGTTGTTGCTGTCCAAAAAGATGTAAAGGCAGGAAAAGAAAAATATCTCAATGCTGTAATGAAATGGGCACATGTCCCAAAAGGGCCTGCGACAATCCACCTGTGTATAGACAATCTCGAGAATGGAGAAGAGAGAGTGGTGTGATAGTCATAATGACCAAGAAGATCTCAGTTTGATTCCTGATCTGTATTAAGCTGCTGTTCCTGATTGATGCTGTCAGGTACCAATTGGACTCTGGGCTCGGACCTTTGCTACTCGGCCTGCTTACTGATTTATTGGACTTGCCTAAAGACCCTGAAAGTTGCAATGTTTACTCCGGAGGGCTGGGGGTGTGGGAGGGAAGTGTGGCATAGAGCCGGGTCTGCCGACCCCAGAAGCAGAGAATAGGTGGCTGGCCAGTGCCAAGATGGGCTGGTTAGAAGGCCCACCTTGGATCTTTGATACTAATTGTGTTATAAGATTTTCATAGATAGAATTTACAGTGCAGAAGGAGGCCATTCGGCCCATCAAGTCTGCACCGGCTCTTGGAAAGAGCACCCTACCCAAGGTCAACACCTCCACCCTATCCCCATAACCCTGTAACCCCACCCAACACTAAGGGTAATTTTGGACACTAAGGGCAATTTATCATGGCCAATCCACCTAACCTGCACATCTTTGGACTGTGGGAGGAAACCGGAGCACCCGGAGGAAACCCACGCACACACGGGGAGGATGTGCAGACTCCGCACAGACAGTGACCCAAGCCGGAATCGAACCTGGGACCCTGGAGCTATGAAGCAATTGTGCTATCCACAATGCTACCGTGCTGCCCCATTTAGACCCACTTGCCATCACCCTCACCCACCTTCAAACCCCCCACATGGCCCCTTATACCCTCCCCATGCCAACTCAATGCCAAATTATGCCCAACTACCTCCTGTGCCCTTTATACCATGCCAATTCATATCAGCTCACAAATTATCTACTGTGGGAAGACCTCAGGAGCCATGTGGAGATGAAATAACATTCTAAAAATGTAGGGGGGGGGGTTCTCTGTCCCGCCGCACCCGTTTTCTGGTATGGCGTGACTCTACTGGCAGCGGGATCATCCATCCTGTCAGCCAGCCAATGGGCTTTCCCAGTGTGGGCATCCCTACGCCATCGGGAAATCTGCGTGTGAGTGCGCTGCCGGCGAAGCGGAGAATCCCGCTGATGGAGAATCCCGCCTGTAATACATATTTCACTGTGCAGACTTACCCTTAGATAAGCTTTTTAAAGAAAATACCGTTGCTTAATCTCTCATAAAAGCATAATTCTATTTATACCCCATGCCAAAGACAACCAATCCTTTTATAGACTCTATAACTTGTTAATCCAAATGTCGAATACCCGTGCTTAGGGAATTGAAGATTTTGGGGATCAACCAAGAATTCATAGTGAACCCATAGGGAAATGTCAACAAGGTATTATTGAATCTACAAGAACAGAAATTTTTTGAACTCTTATTGACACCCAGCAGTTGTTCTTTTTATCATTCTTAAAGGAATGGAGATTTAATATCTTCAGATCTTAAACGGACTTTGTCCACTGTTCTGAAGCATTTTAGTCTACTTCATTAATTCATGATTCCCAATCTCAGGTTAAGTTCCTTGCAGCAGCCAAATGGGGTCTGTTTGAACTCAGCACACAGCACAAGTAGCCCTGCTGAGATCAGGTTCCCCTCATGTGTGATTCAAGCCCCGCCCCTTTCCCTTACTGCCAAAAATTGGATCTGTCTGAAATGGGAGTGAGATTGCTGCAATTGGGATCCACCTGCCATTTTTGAAGAACCGCGGAGTTTCTGAAATGCGTGAAAATACCGGCCTGTGTCTCCAGGCTCGAGAAGAGAAAAGCCAGCCGCGTTTTCAAGTCCTAATTGCTCAGCAGGGATCCTTGTCGAAATGTGAACACGTTGGAAAAGTTGAACTAATTAGATAGCTGTACCAAAAGAGCTGCCAAGGGTCATGATGGGCTGAATGGCCTCAACCTGTGCCAGATCATTCTGTGCTCCATAGAATCCCTACAGAGCAGAATGAGGCCATTTGGCCCTTGGGTCTGCACTCACCCTCGAAAAGAGCACCCTATCTATGCCCACATCCCCACCCTAGCCCCGTACCCCACCTAACCTGCACATCTTTGGGAACTTTAAAAAAATTAATTTAATAATAACAATAATAATAATAATCGCTTATTGTCACAAGTAGGCTTCAATGAAGTTACTGTGAAAAGCCCCTCATTGCCACATTCGTGCGCCTGTTCGGGGAGGCCGGTACGGGAATTGAACCCGCGCTGCTGGCATTGTTCTGCATTACAAGCGAGTTGTTTAGCCCACTGTGCGAAACCAGCCCCTAGAGTACCCAATTATTTTTTTCCAATTCAGGGGAAATATAGAACATAGAACATTACAGCGCAGTACATGCCCTTCGGCCCTCGATGTTGCGCCAAACTGTGAAACCACTCTAAAGCCCATCTACACTATTCCCTTATTGTCCATATGTCTATCCAATGACCATTTGAATGTCCTTAGTGTTGGCGAGTCCACTACTGTTGCAGGCAGGGCATTCCACGCCCTTACTACTCTCTGAGTAAAGAACCTACCTCTGACATCTGTCCTATATCTATCTCCCCTCAATTTAAAGCTATGTCCCCTCGTGCTAGACATCACCATCTGAGGAAAAAGGCTCTCACTGTCCACCCTATCCAATCCTCTGATCATCTTGTATGCCTCAATTAACTCACCTCTTAACCTTCTTCTCTCTAACGAAAACAGCCTCAAGTCCCTCAGCCTTTCCTCATAAGATCTTCCCTCCATACCAGGCAACATTCTGGTAAATCTCCTCTGCACCCTTTCCAATGTTTCCACATCCTTCCTATAATGCGGCGACCAGAATTGCACGCAATACTCCAAATGCGGCCGCACCAGAATTTTGTACAGCTCCAACATGACCTTATGGCTCCGAAACTCAATCCCTCTACCAATAAAAGCTAACACACCGTACGCCTTCTTAATAACCCAATCAACCTGGGTGGCAACTTTCAGGGATCTATGTACATGGACACCGAGATCTCTCTGCTCATCCACACTACCAAGAATCTTACCATTAGCCCAGTACTCTGTCTTCTTGTTACTCCTTCCAAAATGAATCACCTTACACTTTTCTGCATTAAACTCCATTTGTCCCCTCTCAGCCCAGCGCTGCAGCTTATCTATGTCCCTCTGTAACTTGTAACATCCTTCCGCACTGTCCACAACTCCACCGACTTTAGTGTCATCTGCAAATTTACTCACCCATCCTTCTACGCCCTCCTCCAGGTCATTTATAAAAATGACAAACAGCAGTGGCCCCAAAACAGATCCTTGTGGTACACCACTAGTAACTGGACTCCAGTCTGAACATTTCCCATCAACCACCACCTTTTGTCTTCTTTCAGCTAGCCAATTTCTGATCCAAACTGCTAAGTCACCCTGAATCCCATTCCTCTGTATTTTCTGCAGTAGCCTACCGTGGGGAACCTTATCAAATGTTTTACTGAAATCCTTATACACCACATCAACTGCTTTACCCTCATCCACCTGTTTGGTCACCTTCTCAAAGAACTCAATAAGGTTTGTGAGGCACGACCTACCCTTCACAAAACCGTGTTGACTATCTCTAATCAAATTATTCCTTTCCAGATGATTATACATCCTATCTCTTATAAACCTTTCCAAGATTTTGCCCACAACAGAAGTAAGGCTCACTGGTCTATAGTTACCGGGGTTGTCTCTACTCCTTTCTTGAACAAGGGGACAACATTTGCTATCCTCCAGTCTTCTGGCACTATTCCTGTAGACAAAGATGACTTAAAGATCAAAGCCAGAGGCTCAGCAATCCCCTCCCTAGCTTCCCAGAGAATCCTAGGATAATCCCATCCGGCCCAGGGGAGTTATCTATTTTCACACTTTCGAGAATTGTTAACACCTCCTCTTTATGAACCTCAAGCCCTTCTAGTCTAGTAGCCTGAATCTCAGTATTCTCCTCGACAACATTGTCTTTTTCCTGTGTGAATAATGACGAAAAATATTCATTTAGCACCTCTCCTATCTCCTCGGACTCCAAGCACAACTTCCCACTACTGTCCTTGACTGGCCCTACTCTTACCCTAGTCATTAGTTTATTCCTGACATAACTATAGAAAGCTTTAGGGTTATCCTTATCCTTGACTTCTCATGTCCCCTCCTGGCTCTTCTTAGCTCTCTCTTTAGGTCCTTCCTAGCTAACTTGTAACTCTCGAGCGCCCTAACTGAACCTTCATGTCTCATCTTTACATAAGCCTCCTTCTTCCCCTTGACAAGTGTTTCGACTGCTTTAGTAAACCACGGTTCCCTTGCTCGACCACTTCCTCCCTGCCTGACAGGTACATACTTATCAAGGACACGCAGTAACTGTTCCTTGAACAAGTTCCACATTTCCATTGTGCCCATCCCCTGCAGTTTTCCTCTCCATCTGATGCATCCTAAGTCTTGCCTCATCGCATCATAATTGCCTTTCCCCCAGATATAACCCTTGCCCTGCGGTATACACCTATCCCTTTCCATCACTAAAGTAAACTTAAGCGAATTGTGGTCACTATCACCAAAGTGCTCACCTACTTCCAAATCTAACACCTGTCCCGTTTCATTACCCAGTACCAACAGCGTGGCCAATCCACCTAACCTGCACATCTTTGGCTTGTGGGGGTTAAACCCACACAGACCTGGGGAGAATGTGCAAACTCCACACGGACAGTGATCCGGGTCCAGGATTGAACCCGGGTCTTTGGCGCGTGAGGCAGCACTGCTAACCACTGCCACCATGCTGCCTCACATCTTTGGACACTAAGGAGTAATTTAGCACGGCCAATCCACCTAACCTGCACACTTTTGGACTGTGGCAGGAAACCAGAGCACCCGGAGGAAAGCCACGCAGACACGATACTCAGACATCTGTGAGGTCAGGAACAGACTTGGGTCTGAAGCTCTCCATAATTGAGCACCCCACTGACATTTATTCATGGGTGAGGGACAGAAGGCACCACACAGGGAATTTACAGTTTAAAGTGGGAACTGCCAAACAAAATGTTCGAAACCATAATGCATATTTTGCCTGCCTTCTCAATTCCTTAACACTTACCTTATCCACTCGAACCGCAGAAATCCAAATTTGGATTCCCAAAGAATAAAAACGCCTGTTCTGCCATTCTAGTTACGTGGAGAGAATCGAGTGGCCTAATTGTTCTCCTTCAAGTAAAAGAAGTGGTGTGGAGATTTAATGTTAAAAGTGAGTCAGTGTTTTAATAAAGTGACACAGATTTAAGTTAACTAGCAAAGGCACCAGGGGGAGATGCGAAAATAATTTTCAGCAGAGAGACCTCAAGATCTGGAGCTTATTGCCAGGAAGAGTGTTGGAAGCAGATACAATCGCAACTTTTAAAAAGGAATTAGATGATAAACTTGAAAAGGAAACATTTGCAGAACCATGGGAAAAGAGCAAGGGAATACAAGAAATTGGAGAACTCATTCAAAGAGCTGACAGAGGTACAATGGCCAAAAGGTTTTCCCTAATGCTGGAGGGTCATGAATATAATCAAGTTAGAAAAATCATATCGGGTTCATACGCTTTATCACTAACCAGTGATATGAACTTGGCAGTGTAAATGCATATTCCTCACAAGTTGCATGATGCTGGAGGACAGATGAAGGTTAACGCTGCAGGGATGGGTCCGGCAAAATCCTTTCCTATTTGTCCACTGCTGCTGCTGGTTGGAATAGGTCAGTCGCAAAGCTTCAGAGATTCTGTAAATGCCTTTGGCCTCTGCCTCCCCCCCCCCCCCCCCCTGTGGTTCCCAGTATTACTTGGAATAATCATGGGGTTCAGAGGGACGTAGGAATCTAAGATTTGGGATGAAAGGTTCCAACTGGACCTAGGTAGGAGCTGGTATTTAAGCCCGGAACTAGAATGGAAGTTGTCCTTGGAATAGTCAGGAGCAAGGTGGCAATTTGTTCACAAAGTTGCCTGCACACAAATGGCTCCCCAACTCTTAACTCTGGCGACCTAGATTTAAGATATGAACTGAAGTAAATGCAGTGTGCTCCTACAAGCAAGGAGCGAATATTATGAATCAGACAAATAAAAATTCTATGGATGTTGTTTTCTCAGTAACATGGTTTTGAGATTTCTAAACATATGTCAGACACCCAACAAAGCAAAAATAGGATTAACTTTGGCTATGATACTCCCTGCAGCCCACCAGTGTGCCTTTGTCCACTATGTGGCGAACTCAAAGAATGGCACTTCGATAAGACACCAAATTACTATCCAGACTGGGTTCAGCTGATTTTAATCCGGGTAACAATAATGCTGCTTCTATTGACCTCGATGTGGAGATGCCGGCGTTGGACTGGGGTGGTCACAGTAGGAAGTCTTACAACACCAGGGTTAAAGCTGTTGAACTTTAACCTCGTGTTGTAAGACTTCTTCCTATTGACCTCAACCTCTGGCTGAGAGAGTGAAAGCAAATCACTGGGGTTTCTCACCCAAAGAGTCATGGCCATTCAGTCAATCGAGTCCATGTTGGCTCTACTATCCACAACCTGTGTTCAAAGAATGTGCAGTGTAGAAGGAGGCCATTCGGACCATCGAGTCTGCACCGGCTCTTGGAAAGAGCACCCTACTTAAACCCCCACCCCCACCCTATCCCCGTAACCCCACCTAACCTAAGGGCAATTTATCATGGCCAATCCACCTAACCTGCACATCTTTGGACTGTGGGAGGAAACCAGAGCACTCGGAGGAAACCCACGCACACACGGGGAGAACGTGCAGACTCCACACAGTGACCCAAGCCGAGAATTGAACCCGGGACCCAGGAGCAGTGAAGCGACCACTGTGCTACCATGCTGTCCATGTTGGAAGGTCCATGAGTTGGGAAGGACATTAGGCTAAAATGTAAGCTTTCTTCTCCTTCCCACTGGAAAAAAAGGCCAAATGAGTGAGACACGTAGACGGTGATGGAGGATCTGGAGCCCTGCATGTCCTCAAACACATTTCTTTCAAGAACAAAATAACGGACAAAAGTTAAATCAAGGCAACCTGTGGCATTTCAGTTTGGTACATTTGTGGCCCCTTTAAAGGACTTTTATCTTCCTGGGTGACATTCAGTGCTCTCAGCAATGTACAATTGTCCTTCCATCAGCATGTTCTCAGATATTTATTAGGGACTCCATGTACCAAGATAAAGATTTTCGCAACAACACGATCTTGTAGTAATTTACATACTGATAACTTAAGGTCAGAATTCATACTTGACCTCCATAACGTTGCATTTCAAGGTCGAATACATCAATAGCACCTGTTCAAGTGACTGGCCAACCAGGGGTGTGATTTAAGTGATTGTCAGAATAAGTAATAGTTTAACATGTCTGTAATTTTAACTGTGAAACCGAATGCGCAGGTTCTAGGATTTTGAACTTTTCAACGCTGCGTTTTAATAAGAAAATTATCAGCTGCCAGAACTTAAACATCAATGTTGTTAGCTTGAAGATTTGCTGTAAAGTGGATTGTCTATCTGTCAGAATCTGCTGAAGCTAAATGTAATGACTCCTTTCTGCGGAATGGGTTGGACATTTGATATGGGTTTGTCAGTGATTATCAAAAACAATGTGTACTTTATCAACTTAAACCCTGTAATCTGTCTGCTAATATTAGTATATTTGTTCTGTAGTTTGGCTGACTATCAAAATCACTGCAAATAAAAGGGGTAATTTAAACTGCATTTTGCTTCAACCAGAATAGTTATGTATGCCAGTATATTGTTCGATTTTGTCAAACTAGCTAATCAGCTTAAAACTAATGTCAGAAGTATAAAATATTTTATCATTAATCTGAAATTATTGCTATTTTTTCTACCAATATAGCATGCAACTATCAATCGGTCCTCTTTCAAAGTCAATATTTGGACATTTGCTACATTTGGGTGTCTAAGTGTTTTTATATTTCAGATTTTTCTAAAGGCAGTAGATGCAATCCTGCATTGTTTTCTTCTGGTATCTCACTCAAGTGAACTTTGACATAATGCTGACATTTGACCATTGCTGGCAATGCGGCAGACTGATCCTTCCTGGCGTTTTATGCTGGGGAGTTGTCACGGGTTTGGAATTGTTGCCATTTTTCCTTCTCTAACCCAAGGCGTTAGGCTAAATGTTGAGCCCCCTCTGCATTAACCATAAGACCAGGGATAAACTTTTGACAACCCTTACCTGTATGGGCGCAATTTAACGTCCGCATTGCGCCCGGCACGGATCCATGCGGGCCGGTTAAATCACAGGAGTGTGCAGACGTGGATTGGTTGACGATCTAACCGGCCCCCCTCCCGTTGGCGTGCTCCGGACTGGCCCAGACATGGTGAGATACCAATTGACACCAATTAAGACCAATCTGCATCTCATTGGCGAGATGGAAGAATAATCTAACAGCCTTGCGGGAACTAACTGTTTCTCTAATGAAAACAGCCTCAAGTCCCTCAGCCTTTCCTCATAAGATCTTCCCTCCATACCAGGCAGCATTCTGGTAAATCTCCTCTGCACCGTTTCCAATGCTTCCACATCCTTCCTATAATGCGGCGACCAGAATTGCACGCAATACTCCAAATGCGGCCGCACCAGAGTTTTGTACAGCTGCAACATGACCTCATGGCTCCGAAACTCATTCCCCCTACCAATAAAAGCTAACACACCGTACGCCTTCTGAACAACCCTCTCAACCTGTGGCAACTTTCAGGGATCTATGTACATGGACACCGAGATCTCTCTGCTCATCCACACTGCCAAGAATCTTACCATTAGCCCGGTACTTTGTCTTCCTGTTATTCCTTCCAAAATGAATCACCTCACCCTTTTCTGCATTAAACTCCATTTGCCACCTCTCAGCCCAGCGCTGCAGCTTATCTATGTCCCTCTGTAACTTGTAACATCCTTCTGCACTGTCTACACCTCCACCGACTTTAGTGTCATCTGCAAATTTACTCACCCATCCTTCTACGCCCTTCTCCAGGTCATTTATAAAAATGACAAACAGCAGTGGCCCCAAAACAGATCCTTGTGGTACACCACTAGTAACTGGACTCCAGTCTGAACACTTCCCATGATACAACATTCCCATTACACATGATACAAATATGGGATGAGAAGTATAAAAGATTATGGGTGGGAATCTCCAATCCCACGACAGAGCGTTTTACGACGATGTGAACGGGCCGCTCCCACGACTAATTCTGGCCCTTACAGGGGACCAGCACGGTGCTGGAGCTGTTCGTGCCGCTCCAGTTGCCGATCCCCGTGCGAACCGTGCGGCGGGTGATCCGCGCATGCGCAGTGGTGCCAACGAGGACATGCGCAGTGGCCTCCTTCAACGTGCCGGCCCCGACGCAACATGGCGCAGGACTACAGGGGCCGGCACATAGGAAAGGAGGCTCCCAACCACAGAGGCCGTCCCGCTGATCGGTGGGCCCCGATCACGGGCCAGGCCACCTCGGAGGCCCCCCCCCTAGGTCGACGCCCCCCTCCCCCCCCCACAGACCGCCACCTGACCCTTCCACGCCGAGGTCCCGCCGGCCCAGAGCAGGTTAGAACGGCGCCGGTGGGACTAGGCTCTTTTCTTACGGCCGCTCAGCCCATCTAGGCTGGAGAATTGGCGGGCTGGCCGCATAGAGCGGCCCGCGACCAGTGCCGTGCCAACCACGCTGGCGCCAATGGCGCCGATTCTCCGCTCGGCGGAGAATTCCGTGCCGGCATCTGGGCGCGTGGCCCGTTCGCGGGGATTCTCCGGCCCGGCCCCGGACTGGGAGAATCCCACCCTATATATCAGAGTCATATTTCTGTGCCATTAGCATCTAAACACGGCTGACAGTGTGTAGCACAATCAATCACTCACGAGGCGAGAAGAGATGAAGTCAATCGATGGCTTTATTATGCAGACTTGTTCCCCAGCAGCTCGGTTACAGAATGTGGCTGCTGGGAGAACCCGGGTTCTTATACTCCGCCTTACTGGGTGGAGCCAGCAGGCGGCAGATCCAATCAGGACCCAGTGTCTGTCCACCAATAGCCTCTCGGCATCACTGGGTACCGTATTACCCCTAATACATACCACCACATTCACCCCTTGTTAAAAAAGAACCCGGCGGGGTGGTGGGTCTCATGGTAGTAGGGGTTTACAAGGTCGGTACTGGGATTCCATTAACACTGTGGCAATGCATCGATATCAACTGTTAACTATTTACAATGCCGCTTTTACTGGGCTACTGAATTATTTACAGATCTTGCTTTGTCACGCAGATTCGATGAGTCGAGTGGGTGCCCTGGCCATCCTTGTCGATCGTCCCTGCCCCGGTGATGGTGCAGGCGCTGGCTCGGGCACTGTCGTCTCTGGGAGCGTCGCGATGTTTGTTCCAGTTTCACTACTCCTGGGCGGGCACGGGAGGAGGACCGATCCACCCGGGAAGGGAGCGGCTGTGGGGTGCGCCGGCGGGAGGGAGGGGGTGATTGGTGTTGGGGGGGTGTGGGGAGCTCTGACGGGCGCCAGGTCCCGCAGGGAGACCGTGTCCTGTCGGCCGTCTGCGTATGCCATGAAGGCGTATTGAGGGTTCGCATGGAGAAGGTGAACCCTCTCGACCAACGGGTCCGATTTGTGCGCCCGCACATGCTTTCGGAGCAAGATGGGTCCTGGGGCTGCCAGCCAGGTCGGAAGTGACGTTCCGGAGGAGGACTTCCTAGGGAAGACAAGGAGGCGCTAGTGAGGCGTTTGATTAGTTGTGTTACACAGCAGCGACCGGATGGAGTGGAGGGCATCGGGTAGGACTTCCTGCCAACGGGAAACTGGGAGACATCTGGACCGTAGGGCCAGTAGGACGGTCTTCCAGACCGTTCCGTTCTCCCTCTCTACCTGACCGTTCCCCCGGCGGTTGTAACTGGTCGTCCTGCTCGAGGCGATGCCCTTGCTGAGCAGGAATTGACGCAGTTCGTCGCTCATGAAGGAGGACCCCCTATCGCTATGGATGTAGGCAGGGAAACCGAACAGTGTAAAGATGGTGCAGAGGGCTTTAATGACTGTGGCCGCGGTCATGTCGAGGCAGGGGATGGCGAGAGGGAAGCGGGAGTATTCGTCAACCACGTTTAGGAATTACGTGTTGCGATCGGTGGAGGGGAGGGGGCGTTTGAACTCCAGACTGAGGCGCTCAAAGGGACGGGAAGCCTTTATCAGGTGCGCTCTATCTGGTCTGAAAAAGTGCGGCTTGCACTCTGCGTAGATTTGGCAGTCCCTGGTGGCTGTTCGGACCTCCTCGACGGAGTAGGGGAGATTGCGGGTCTTCACGATGTGATAGAACCGAGTGACCCCCGGGTGGCAGAGGTCCTTGTGGAGGGTTCGGAGACGGTCCACTTGTGCGTTGGCACATGTGCCGCGGGATAGGGCATCGGAAGGCTCGTTCAGCTTTCCGGGACGATACAAGATCTCATAGTTATATGTGGAGAGTTCGATCCTCCACCGCAAGGTCTTGTCATTCTTGATCTTGCCCCGTTGCGCATTATCTAACATGAAGGCTACCGACCGTTGGTCAGTGAGGAGAGTGAATCTCCTACCAGCCAGGAAATGCCTCCAATGCCGCACAGCTTCTACTATGGCCTGGGCTTCCTTTTCCATTGAGGAGTGGCGGATCTCTGAAGCGTGGAGGGTACGGGAGAAAAAGGCCACGGGTCTGCCCGCTTGGTTGAGGGTGGCCGCCAGAGCTACGTCGGATGCGTCGCTCTTGACTTGGAAGGGGAGGGACTCGTCGATTGCGTGCATCGTGGCCTTTGCGATATCCGCTTTGTTGCGGCTGAAGGCCTGGTGGGCCTCTGTCGACAGGGGAAAGACAGTGGACTGAATTAGCGGGCAGGCCTTGTCCGCGTAGTTGGGGACCCACTGGGCGTAATAAGAGAAAAAGCCCAGGCAGCGTTTCAGGGCTTTGGAACAGTGAGGGAGGGGGAACTCCATAAGGGGGCGCATGCGTTCAGGGTCTGGGCCTGTCACTCCATTACGCACTCCGTAGCCAAGGATGGCTAGATGGTCGGAGCTAAACACGCATTTTTCCCTGTTGTAGGTGAGGTTCAGGGAGTTAGCGGTCTGGAGGAATTTGCGGATGTTGGCGTCGTGGTCCTGCTGGTCATGGCCGCAGATGGTGATGTTGTCAAGGTACGGGAACGTGGCCCGTAAACCATGCTGGTCAACCATTCGGTCCATCTCCCGTTGGAAGACCGAGACTCCGTTAGTGACGCCGAATGGAACCTTTAAAAAGTGGTAGAGCCGCCCGTCTTCTTCGAAGGCAGTGTACTTGCGGTTGCTCGGTCAGATGGGGAGCTGGTGGTATGTGGACTTAAAGCCCACGGTGGAAAAGACCTTGTACTGTGCAATCCGATTGACCATGTCGGATATGCGGGGGAGAGGGTACGCATCCAGCTGCGTGTACCAATTGACGACCATCCTCTGCTTCTCCCTGGTCTTTACAACTACCACCTGAGCTCTCCAGGGACTATTGCTGGCCTGGATTATGCCTTCCTTCAGCAGCCGCTGGACTTCAGACCGGATAAATGTTCACTCCTGGGCGCTGTACCGTCTGCTCCTAGTGGCGACGGGTTTGCAATCCGGGGTGAGGTTCGCAAACAAGGAAGGCGGTTCAACCTTGAGGGTCGTGAGGCTGCAGATAGTAAGTGGGGGTAGAGGGCCGCCGAATTGGAACGTTAAACTCTGAAGGTTACATTGAAAATCTAACCCCAGGAGTGTGGGAGCGCAGAGGTGGGGGAGGACATAAAGTCGGTAATTCTTGAACTCCCTCCCCTGCACCGTGAGGTTCGCGATGCAGAACCCTTTGATTTCTACGGAATGGGATCCCGCTGCCAGAAAAATCTTTTGGGTACTCGGGTGGATTGAAAGAAAACAGCGTCTTACCGTATCCGGATGGATAAAAGATTCCGTGCTCCCAGAGTCGATGAGGCATGGCGTTTCGTACTCGTTAACCAGCACCGTCGTCGTCTCCGTTTGGAGCGTCCGGGGCCGCGACTGGTCCAGGGTCACCGAAGCCAAGCGCGGTTGCTGCATCGGGGCGTTTTCTTCAGGCCCCGTGGAGCCATCCATGCTGGGGTCCTTGGCTGTCAGCCAAGATGGCGGCGTCCACGGATCGCACGCGGTCGGGGGTGCACAAAATGGCGGCGCCCATGAATCGCACGCGGCCGGTGGGGCACAAGATGACCCACCCCCCCCCGCATGGAGTCCGGGACCCAAAATGGCGGCGCCCGTTGGCCGCACATGTATCGTTGGGGGGGTTGAGTCTGTGATCTCAGTTCTCCCCCGGAGATTTCAGCAACCCCCTGGGACTGGCACACCGCTGAATAGTGCCCCTTCTTGCCGCAACCTTTACAGATGGCCGAGCTGGATGGGCAGCGCTGCCGGGGGTGTTTCGATTGCCCACAAAAGTAGCAGCGGGGCCCCCCCCGGGTGTTCTGGTGCTCTGGCTGCGCAGGCCTGCGGGGGGTGCCAGGGAGTCGGTCGCGGCGGGGGTCCACGGGGCACAAGGGGCTGCCGTGCGGTTGGGGGCGTAAGCGCTGGCATTCTGCGATGCTACATCGAGGGAGGCTGCAAGGGCCCGTGCCTCCGTGAGCCCCAGTGAGTCTCTTTCCAGCAGTTGCTGGCGAATTTGGGATGAGGTCATACCTGCTACGAAAGCATCCCTGATTGGGAGTTCCGTATGTTTGTTAGCCGTCACCGGTGGGCAGTTGCAGCTCCTTCCCAGTATTAGCAGCGCGCTGTAGAACTTGTCCAGCGATTGCCCGGGGATTTGTCGTCTCATCGCGAGTTGGTGGCGTGCATGGACCTGGTTTACGGGCCGAATGTAGTTCCCTCTCAGCATGGTGTGCGCCGTCAGGAAATCCTCCGCGTCTTCGATGAGCGTGTAGATCTCCGGACTCACCCTGGAATGCAGGACCTGCATTTTCTGGTCTTCTGTAGGTCTGCCGGGGGCCGTTCGGAGGTATCCCTCAAAACACGCTAGCCAGTGTTTAAAAGTGGCCGCTGAGTTTGCCGCATGGGGGCTGATTCGCAGACACTCCGGGGCGATCCGGAGCTCCATAGTCCTTTAAAGTGTGCGTAATAAATTGTAGCACAATCAATCACTCACGAGGCGAGAAGAGATAAAGTCAATCGATGGCTTTATTACGCAGACTTGTTCCCCAGCAGCTCGGTTACAGAATGTGGCTGCTGGGAGAACCCGGGTTCTTATACTCCGCCTTACTGGGCGGAGCCAGCAGGCGGCAGATCCAATCAGGATCCAGTGTCTGTCCACCAATAGCCTCTCGGCATCACTGGGTACCGTACTACCCCTAATACATACCACCACACAGTGCTCATGCTGCTTGGTGTCACCTGCCTGCCGAATGGTATTGCTCCAGCTTGCTCACACCCAGAAAGTAAAGGTGAGATGGAAATACATTGAAAGCAAATTGCAAAATGCTGTTCTGCTTCCCTGGTGTAACTCAGTTGGTTCAGTGACTGACTAGTTGAGTCTCAGTAATTGGGATGGATACAGATTCAATCCTTAACTCTGCGATTTCAGCTGTGCAACATAAAGGTAATTAAATCTGACTTTGATGTCTTTGGATTAGGAAGGATTAAATTAGCCAGAATTGCATCTTGTTAGCTGGAAGTGCAAGTGTGTTGGCATCAGTTGAGAGAAAGATCGGCTTTGGGTGCAATGCTCCATGCAGTTGAACACTTGAAAGGCAGAGAGAAGGGGGGGAAAAAACATGTGCAGTTCGAGGTTAATATATGTCATGTAGTCCTATTCAGAGGAACAGATCCCAGATGAAGTAATGAATGGTTAGTGACTGATTTGTTTGGCTGGCAGACAAGTTTAAAGTCATGCTTTATTATTTTTTGCCTGTGCCTTAATGGTTTCAGTAAGGAAGGTCAACAATTCAACTGTTAAATCCCCAACATCTAAACCACAACTATCTAAACCTCAGAATAAAGAATATGTCCTTTTGTCTGCCATTGTTGATTTGTTATTCACAATACAGCTTAGTTATTTTGCAAAACTAAATTAACAGAAGACAGAAAGCATTTTATTTTATTTATTTATTTTTTGATTTTTGTAGCAGTAATGGTGTATCGACAACAATCTCTCCCTCAATGTCAGCAAAACTAAGGAGCTGGTCATTAACTTCAGGAAGCAAAGTATCGTACACCCCTGTCTTCATCAAAGGGGCCGAGGTGGAGATGGTTGTCAGCTTCAAATTCCTAGGGGCGCACATCACCAACAATCTGTCCTGGTCCACCCACGTCGACGCTACGCCCAAGAAAGCCCAACAGCGCCTATACTTCCTCAGGAAACTAAGGAAATTCGGCATGTCCATATTGACTTTTACCAATTTTTACAGATGCACCAAAGAGCAGCATGGTAGCATAGTGGTTAGCACTGTGGCTTCACAGCGCCAGGGTCCCAGGTTCGATTCCCCGCTGGGTCACTGTCTGTGCGGAGTCTGCATGTTCTTCCCGTGTCTGCGTGGGTTTCCTCCCACAGTCCAAAGATGTGCAGGTTAGGTGGATTGGCCATGCTAAATTGCTCTTCGTGTCCAAAAAGGGTAGGAGTGGTTATTGGGTTAGGGGGATAGGGTGGAAGTGAGGGCTTAAGTGGGTTGGTGCAGACTCGATGGGCCGAATGGCCTCCTTCTGCACTGTATGTTCAATGTTCTATGAAAGCATCCTATCTGGCTGCATCACAGCCTGGTATGGCAACTGCTCGGCCCAAGACCATAAGAATCTCTCGGGAGTCGTGAACACCGCCCAGTCCATCATCCATTAACCTGTCTCACCTCCCGCTGCCTTGGGAAAGCGGGCAGCATAATCAAAGACCCCTCCCACCCGGCTTACTCACTCTTCCAACTTCTTCCATCGGGCAGGAGATACAAAAGTCTGAGAACACGCACGAACAGACTCAAAAACAGCTTCTTCCCCGCTGTTACCAGCCTCCTGAATGACCCTCTTATGAACTGAACTGATCTCTCCACACATCTTCTCTACTGAGTAGTACCACACTCCTGTATGCTTCACCCGGAGGCTGTGTCTATGTATTTACATTGTGTATTTATCATATGTCCATGTTTTGCATGTATGGAAAGATCTGCCTGGACTGTATGCAGAAGAATACTTTTCACTCTACCTTGGTAAACGTGACAATAAATCAAAATCTAACTATAACTTTGGGAGATTAGAGAATAATTACTCACACTTCGACAGACTATTGGGCTTTCTTAAATCAACTCTTTTTTTCCATAATCAGCAGATTTGGTGTTTCATGGCCGGGATTCTCTGAGCCTCGTGCCGCAACCGCGCTCGGCGTGGGGGCGGAGAATGGGACGTCACACCTGCAATCGGGTCCAAAGCCTTCCTGCGATTCTCCGCGGACCGGAGAATCGCTGCCAGTCCCACCAGCGCGGTCGACGCGGCGCCGGTCGGGGGCCATTGAAAGAGGCCCCCGCGGTGATCCTCCGCCGGCAGCTGGCTGGGTTCCCGCCGGCGTGGTTCTAACATGGTTCCACCCAGCGGGCACTTGGAGTGGCGGCTGCTGTGGCCGCCCTGGTGAGGGCGGGGGGATCCGTCACTGGGAGGGTCCTCCAGGATGGGCAGGGTTCCGCACGGGGGGCACCGATCAGCGGCGCGCGTGATCTGGGGGGGGGCCTATCTTGTTGGGGCAGGCTTGGGTGGGTCCGCTATGTTGTGCGGGGCCGCCGCCGCACACATGCACGGGCCTGCGGCTGGAAGTGCGGGGCCCCTTATCATCAGCCGGCGCTGCGCGGAGCACACCAGTGCCCTGCTGGCCCCCTTCAGGTAAGTGAATCACTGGGCCAAGGGGCCCGTTGACGCCAGCGTGAAACGCTCCGGTGTTTACGCCGTTTCGGAGATTCCCGGCCCATATCTTGTTTTGGAGAATGAAGTTGCATGGTCCAATCCATGAGGATTACATTGTACATGGTCTGCAGAAGTCCTATGTGGTTGACTGAGGTTCTACAGGGTGCTGGTACATAGTTTGAGATTGTACATTGTCTGAGGAGGTTGTATATGGAATGTGGGTGTTGTGGATGATGGGTAGAGGTTGTGGCAGGACCGTGCGCCACGGGTGCAGATCCCAGTTTGTCCACTAACACAGGTAAGACGGTCATAACAGCATCTGCGTGCCGAGAACCAAGACCCATTCCCAGGCCCTCCCCAATGACGAGCTGGCATGAACCCGATCATCATAAATTTAAATTTATTTAAGTATGCTTAAATGACTTAATACCATTGCTGCTGGGGACATCCGATGTCCCCACCCCCTGCATGCCCTCCCCCCGCCCCCCCCTCCGGCTTATCACCACGCTTGTGCCCCAGCACATTTTGGTACCCACCAGTGCAAACCCTCCATGTCAGGAGTGCTGCCCACATGTGCCACCTGTCATAGCCATCCCCCACCTCCACCGATGCATCGGACATACAGCTCACTATGCCCCAATTAATGATGGGCAATAAATGCTGGCACAGCCTGCGACGCCCACATCCCATGAACGAATAAAGAAAAAAGATGCCTGCTTGAGGGCAAGGTAATCCTGGAGCTGATGCAGATGCTAGCGCACGGCCGTGAGATTCAAGAGGGGATGTCAGCAACACTGCGGCGAGTGCATAGTCGATTGGGGGAGTCCCAAAAGCTAGAGGCGCAAGAGGTAGCACCGGCAATGCGTGGCACTGAGGGCAACCCTGCTAGGGTGGCGATGGCAGTGGAAAGACATCAGCGTGATGAGTGCTGGTGTCCAAGGCGTGGCTCAGTCAACGTTGACCGTGGCTGAGGGCCTCGACAGCATGTGTCAGTCGCTGAGGGACGTGTCCCAGACACAGGTGGGCATTGCCAAGGCTATACAGAGCATGGCCCAGCCACTGAGAAGCATTGGCAAGGGTGTCAACACTATGGTGCAGATAATGGGAAGGCGTCAGGACTGGCAGAACCATATGATGCTCAACACGATTTTGCTGCATAATCCGCAGATGTCTTGATATCTTTAATAAAAAGATATCATCCATTAATTTCTGGACGCAATTTAACCGGCCTCCCCGAACAGGCGCCGAAATGTGGCGACTAGGGGCTTTTCACAGTAACTTTATTGAAGCCGACTTGTGACAATAAGCGATTATTATTATTATTATTAACCCTTGTTTCTTTTGTCTTTCCGATTCTCTGACTACAGCACTAACTCCTATTTCCTGAATCTGTCCCATCTAAGCCTACCCTTGGTATTCCAGCCCCCTGCCATACTAGTTTAAAACCTCCCCCACAGCCCTAGAAAAAGTCCCCCTGAGGATTTTGGTCCCTGCCCTGCCCAGGTGCAATCCATCCGGCTTGTACAGGTCTCATCTTCCCTAGACCTGGTCCCAATGTCTCATGAATCTAAATCCCTCCCTGGTACATCATTTCTCCCAATAAGCATTTGTCATATTTATCCTCTTATTCCTGCTCTCGCTAACGTGTGGCACTGGGGGTAATCCTGAGGTTACAACATTTGAGGTGTTGCATTTTAATTTATCTCCTAACTTCCTACATTCTGCTTGCAGATCCTCGTGCCTTTCTTTACTTATGTTGTTGGTACCAATGTGAACCATGATCATTGGCTGTTCACTCTCCCTCTCCACAATGCCTTGCAGCCGCGCTGTGACATTCCGGACCCTGAGTCATTTACTTTGTCTGATGGTCACCCACCCCCTTTCTGCCTGTGCAATCCTCATCGACAGCGAGACCACCTCGCTGAACGTGCTATCCACGACTTCCTCGGCATCACGGATGCTCAACAGTGAGTCCACCCGCAGCTCCAGCTCCAAAATGCGGTTAGCCGGTAGCTGCAGCTGGAAACACTTCCTGCACATGTGGTCATAGGGACACTGCAAACCTCAATTATTTCCCACATTGTGCAAGAGGAGCACACCATAGGTCATGGGTCTCCTATTGTGACTTCTCTCTAGATTAACCTAGTTACTTCCTTTAAGAGAATTTAATTAAGCCAGGGACCTTCCTTCGTTTCAAACACTTCGATTATAATTGAAAGTCCCGACCTTTTTGTAAATGAATATATTATACTTTTAAAACAGGAAGACAATACTCTGCAGATCTCACTTATCAATCCGCTGGTTCTGTTGGGACCGTGCCACTTTCTGAAATGTGGCATCACTTCCGACATCCACTGTTGGTGGCCCCGATGGTCCCGGACGGGCCCCGATGGTCCCGGATGGGCCCCAATGGTCCCAGACGGGTCCCAATGGTCCCAGACAGGTCCCAATGGTCCCAGACGGGTCCCAATGGTCCCAGACGGGTCCCAATGGTCCCGGACGGGCCCCAATGGTCCCGGATGAGCCCCAATGGTCCCGGATGGGCCCCAATGGTCCCAGGGAGCCCCCAATGGTCCCAGGTGGGCCCCAGTGGTGCCAGACAGGCCCTAATGATCCCAGACAGGCCCCGATGGTCCCAGACAGGCCCTGATGGACCTAGACAGGCCCCAATGGTCCCAGACGGGCCCCAATGGTCCCAGGCAGCCCCCAATGGTCCCAGGTGGGCCCCAGTGGTGCCAGACAGGCCCTAATGATCCCAGACAGGCCCCGATGGTCCCAGACGGGCCCTGATGGACCTAGACAGGCCCCAATGGTCCCAGACGGGCCCCAATGGTCCCCACCGCTGCTGTAAGGTAAGCGAGTCCTGTAAGGATTCTCTATGTCTCCTTGAGGTCACCTCTCATTCTTCTAAACTCGAGAGGATACAGACCCAATCTCCTCAATCTCTCCTCACAGGACAATCCCTCCATTCCAGAATCAGTCTGGTGAACCTTTGTTGCACTCCTTCACTGCAAGTATATTCTTCCATAGGTACGGAGGCCTAAACTGCACACACACAATACTTCAGGTGTGGCCTATCAAGGCTCTATGCAAGTGCAGCAACATTCTTTTATTCCTGTACTCAAATCCCCTTGTGGTAAAGGCCAATATATCATTCATCTTTCATTGGGGCCCGTCCGGGACCATCGGGGCCTGTCTGGGACCATTGGGGCCTGTCTGGGACCATCGGGACCACCAACAGTGTGGGCAGCACAGTAGCATTGTGGATATCACAATTGCTTCACAGCTCCAGGGTCCCAGGTTCGATTCCCGGTTTGGGTCACTGTCTGTGCGGAGTCTGCACGTCCTCCCCGTGTGTGTGTGTGTTTCCTCCGGGTGCTCTGGTTTCCTCCCACAGTCCAAAGATGTGCAGGTTATTTCATAGAAATAGGTTAGGTGGATTGGCCATGCTAAATTGCCCATAGTGTCCATAATTGCCCTTCGTGTTGGGTGAGGCTACTGGGTTATGGGGATAGGGTGGAGGTGTGGACCTTGGGTGGGGTGCTCTTTCTAAGCCGGTGCAGACTCGATGGGCCGAATGGCCTCCTTCTGCACTGTAAATTCTATGATTCTATGATAATTACTTATTGAACCATATAGTCCTACCAACTGGTCAGTTGCAGTTGTCACCTTCTTTCCCCATCTCCTCTCCTGAAGCCCGGCTATGATTTTAAATACTGTAGCCTTTTCCTCACAGGGCCACCTCACCATTTGATGTCCTGAAAAGCAAGTATCAACAGAATATTTTCCCCATGTAAAGACATCATGGCCAAGCCCTATTCCGCCACCGGAGCACCCGGAGGAAACTCACGCAGACACAGGGAGAACGTGCAAACTCCACACAGACAGTCAACCCAAGGCTGGAATTGAACCCGGGTCCCCGGCGTTGTGAGGCAACAGTGCTAACCACTGTGCCATCGTGCCGCCATGCCATCTATTGGTGCACCCTCAAAGTTGTACGTTTGTCCTTTCCTGCTTAGTACCTTTGTTGCAACCCTGTTCTCCTGCCTTATCCTCACTCCTTACTCTACCACATCTTCCCTTACATGATCCCTCCCCTGCACTATTTGGTGTAAAGCCCTCTCTTCCACCTTGGTTATATGAATTGTCAGGTCCCAGCACAGTTCAGGTGTAAACCCTCCCAACAGTACAGTTACCTCTTGCCCTAGTGCTGGGACCAGTGGCTTGCCAATCAGAACCTACTTCTCCCACACCAATCTTTGAGCCGCGCATTTCACTTTTAATCTTCTTGGCCCTGTGCCAATTAGCTTGTGGCTCAGGTAATAATCCAGAGATTTTTAATTTAGCCACTAACTGCTCACATTCGCTTAACAGAACCTATTTCCCAGTGCCATCTATGGCTTAGGTACCCATGTGTCCCATGACAACTGGAACCCCTCCCATTGCATGTTCCTCTCCAGCCCGCAGCAGATGTCCTGAACCCAGGAAGCACAGTCCACAGGTCCTACAATCTCGGCCGTAGAGAACGGTGTCTACCTGCCCGATTATAAAGTCCCCTACTACCACCATCTTCCTAATTACTTCCCTTGCTTGAATGGCTTCCTGTACCATGGTGCCATGGACAGTTTGCTCATCCAACCTGAGGCTGCTTTAATCAAACAAACTGGAAGAATGTCAAACTTTGTTGTCAGCGATGAGGCTCCTGCTCATTTGCTTCTCAATCCCCTTAACTGCCTCACTCACAGTCACACCAAGTTGCCCATGACCACAGGCCAAATCAGAAGACCTTATCCCAAGGAGTGTGACTACCTTCTGTAACAAGGCATGCAGGCAATCTATCCCCCCCACCCCCCGCTGGCCTTGATGCATTGCAGTGTGCCTGTAGCTCTGCCTCCAACATATTAACTCCAAGTCAAAGCTCAAAGAGCTGTCGACACGGACTGTAGATGGGGCTGCCATGGAGCACACTGGCGCCCACAAGCTCTCATATATTGCAGCTGCAACACATCATCGGCCCTGCCATACCAATTGTGTTTTATTGAAATAATTAATTAATTATTTTAAATTGCCCGTCTTGACCACCACTGAGTGCACTAATTTAAACATTAGTAATGCAATAAACACTTAAATAACTATGGGAGCTGGGTGATGTCCTGTATTTTATGCATTTACCATGTGTGAGTTTAGGTTGAGAGTGGTGATTTTCTATTTGACTTTAGGAACTATCACACCTGAATTCAATACTCCCATCAAACCAACATCTGTGCACACGAGCACACTACACCTGTAAGACCACAAGACCATAAGACATAGGAGCAGAATTAGGCCACTCGGCCCATCGAGTCTGCTCCGCCATTCAATCATGATATTTTTCTCATCCCCATTCTCCTGTCTTCTCCCCATAACCCCTGATCTCCTTATTAATCACGTGCCACTGTAAAGCTGAAATCACTGCCTAAACGCATAGCTATCAGGAACCCTGGAGTTTGTTCCTTTCTCCATTTGAGGCCAAGTGTAGTGCCCTTACTGCCAGCCTGGCCAAGATCACTGAACTTGGCACAGTTGGGTGCCTTCTCACTAGCGCAACTAGTTAACCGTTTTATTTAGTGGTTAGCACTGTTGCTTCACAATGGCACGGACCCGGGTTCGATTCATAGCTTGGGTCACTGTGTGCGGAGTCTGCGTGGGTATCCTCCGGATGAACAAAGAACAAAGAAAAATTACAGCGCAGGAACAGGCCCTTCGGCCCTCCAAGCCTGCGCCGATCCAGATCCTCTATCTAAAACTCTCGCCTATTTTCTAAGGATCTGTATCCCTCTGCTCCCTGCCCATTCATGTATCTGTCTAGGTACATCTTAAATGACACTATCGTGCCCGCCTCTACCACCTCTGCCGGCAGTGCGTTCCAGGCACCCACCACCTCTGCGTAAAGAACTTTCCACGCATATCTCCCTTAAACATTTCCCCTCTCACCTTGAACTTGTGACCCCTAGTAATTGAGTCCCCCACTCTGGGAAAAAGCTTCTTGCTATCTATCCTGTCTATACCTCTCATGATTTTGTAGACCTCAATCAGGTCCCCCCTCAACCTCCGTCTTTCTAATTAAAATGATCCTAATCTGCTCAACCTCTCTTCATAGCTAGTGCCCTCCATACCAGGCAACATCCTGGTGAATCTCCTCTGCACCTTCTCCAAAGCATCCACATCCTTTTGGTAATGTGGCGACCAGAACTGCACGCAGTATTCCAAATGTGGCCGAACCAAAGTCTTATACAACTGTAACATGACCTGCCGACTCTTGTACTCAATACCCCTTCCGATGAAGGAAAGCATGCCGTATGCCTTCTTGACCACTCTATCGACCTGCACAGCCACCTTCAGGGTACAATGGACCTGAACACCCAGATCTCTCTGTACATCAATTTTCCCCAAGGCTTTTCCATTGACCGTATAGTCCGCTCTTGAATTGGATCTTCCAAAATGCATCACCTCGCATTTGCCCGGATTGAACTCCATCTGCCATTTCTCCGCCCAACTCTCCAATCTATCTATATTGACTGACAGTCCTCTTCACTATCTGCTACTGCACTAATCTTAGTGTCATCTGCAAACATGCTCCGGTTTCCTCCCACAAGTCCCGAAAGACGTGCTTGTTAGGTGAATTGGACATTCTGAATTCTCCCTCAGTGTACCTGAACAGGCGCGGAATGTGGCGACTAGGGGATTTTGACAGTAACTTCATTGCAGTGTTAATGGAAGCCTACTTGTGACACTAATAAAGATTATTATTATCCCCCCCCCCCCCCCCCCCAACACACACACACACACAAACTATCAGGAGCCTGATTGAATACTATTTTCACTAAAGGCAAAGGAATCTATGTCTGGAAACATTCCCCTTTATTATTTCAAGAATCCGACACAGAGTCCGTTTCAGGAAATCTGAAAAGCATTGTGGTAAAATACACCGTGGCTGTCTCTCCCCAGCTGCCTCTTCTATGCAATTCAGAAATAAGCAACACTGCACTCATCTGAAACAATAGGAATTTTATGAAGCCTACTTAGATTGCACAACAGGAAATATCACTCAGATGCCCTTGAATTGAACACACTGTTTATTTGTACTGTGCACCTCCGCATGTGGGCACTGCATTTGATTTGAGTATGGTTGATGGTCACTGACTGTGAGTGATCAGCCTGCAGCCAGTTTGAGTAAACAGCATCCATTATCCACCTCCACATTCGGCCCTGGCATGTGATTATCATCCCAATTAGCAACTTCCTGTTGCTCCACATTGCCGACAAACAAAAACAGGGCCTTGAAACGTCAAAAAGGGAAATTGGAGACTTAAGATCCAGGAACAAAGACATAACACAAGATTGAAGTGAAAATGGGTCACCCACCAACAGAAATGAGCTTCACTCTGTGAGTTCTGAATCTCTGCTGGCGGCTTTCTGTACAGAGGTGTCAAGGCCATTGCACCCTTGATGCTGATATTAGTGTTAGTCAGCCTCCACCCTGACCAGATAGCATGTCATGTTGATAAGTAACGGCTAATTTACAGTAATGTTAATTGTGAAGGACAAGAATTCTTCACTGTTGACAATTCTCACCAGTACATTGTGATGACTCTTTGACCTTTATTTCTTATTTTGCACACATGCACATATCACTTTCGTGTACGTGACAAATGTTACCCAAGGTTAAACTTTGCAAGTAAAGAGAGCAAGCTAAACATTTGTCCTCTTTTGAATGCTCTGTTCTCAGACTTTTCGGACTTCGTTCACACCTAGTTCTTTTCCAAAATTTATAAAAATATATAAATTTAGAGTACCCAATTTTTTTTCTCTCAATGAAGTGCCAATTTAGCGCGGCCAATCCCCCTACCCTGTTCATCTTTGGGTTGTGGGGGTGAGATCCACGCAGACACGGGGAGAATGTGCAAACTCCACATGGACAGTGACCCGGGCCCGGGGTCAGGCACCAAGGGAAAGACAGAGTTTACCTCCAGGATTTGATTGACCCCGGATGGCGGAACGGGAGGCCTGGTGAAATTGCAAGGGTCTGTGCTTTGGATGCGCAAACACGGCCTGGGTCTGCTTCTTGTGGGTGCATCCTCCGATGCGGATCGGCTGCTCATTCCAAGGAGGTGGCCAGCCAGGTTACATGCTTAAAAGGTCCTATTAAGAGCCAATTCATGGAGCCGCTGGTATTTTTCAGAATTGCCCAGTGGCCCCTACGCGGTGCGGGGAAACTGTCGACTTAATGGGGGCGAGGGAACAAAATGAGGGGCCTGAGAGGCAATTTGAGCTCCGTGGCCTAAAGAAGGGGCCGTGGGCAGGAAACGCACTCCCCGAGTCCCAACCATTTCCCAGCAAGATTGCAGCGACCATCTCTCCCATTGGCTCCGCTGAGGTTTCAGAGCTGGCAACCTCTGACTAAGCCGGTGACATCATAGATCATCATAGAATTTACAGTGCAGAAGGAGACCATTCGGCCCATCGAGTCTGCACCGGCTCTTGGAAAGAGCACCCTACCCAAGGTCCACACCTCCACACTATCCCCATAACCCCACCCAATGCTAAGGGCAATTTTGGACACTATGGGCAATTTAGCATGGCCAATCCACCTAACCTGCACATCTTTGGACTGTGGGAGGAAACCGGAGCACCCGGAAGAAACCCACGCACACACGGGGAGGATGTGCAGACTCCGCACCGACAGTGACCCAAGCCGGAATCGAACCTGGTACCTTGGAGCTGTGAAGCAATTGTGCTATCCACAATGCTACCGTGCTGCCCACTTAAATTCCAGATATTTTATTCCATCAGTAGTCCGTACTTGACTGGCCAATCAAGAGGCCTCATGCAATAACATTGATGAACCGCCAAGTGTGGGCTCAGGATCCACATTTTGCCCCAATGTAAGGGGTCGCGTCTCGAACCCTGCAGTAATGTTGAGGGCATCGCTTCGAGTTGATGACCTTTCATCAGATTTCCAACATCCATTGTACTTTGCTCTTGTACTAGTGCTTCGTTCTTTTCCAAGCCTACCTTAAGCCCCAGTTTTTGATTTGCACTTCGTTCCAACTGTTCCACCATTCTTTCCATTGCCCCACCATACCCACCCCTTGGGAAATTTGTCACTCAGGTTTGGCCAACAATTCAATGGGAGCTGACCTTGAGTTAATCGTCAGCAAAGCTCTTGTTCATTGTGTGAAAACAAGGACTGTCTCAAAACCCAATGGCCATTATTAAACATAACATTGAATTGCGGCAGTTCATAGAATTTACAGTGCAGAAGGAAGCCATTCAGCCCACCAAGTCTGCACCGGCTCTTGGAAAGAGCACCCCGCTCAAGCACACACCTCCTCCACCCCATCCCCTTAACCCAGTAACCCCAATTAACCTTTTTTTGGACACTAAGGGCAATTTAGCATGGCCAATCCACCTAACCTGCCCATCTTTGGACTGTGGGAGGAAACCGGAGCGCCCGGAGGAAACCCACGCAGACACGGGGAGAACGTGCAGACTCCGCACAGACAGTGACCCAAGCCGGGAATCGAACCTGGGACACTGTAGCTGTGATGCAATTGTGCTAACCACTGTGCTACCGTGCCGCCCTGAAGTTGCTGGTGGTTACCTGAAATCAGGAACTTTTGAGATGTTGGAGGAAGCTTTAAATTGGCATTTTTCCATAATGGGAATTTCTTACTCGTTTCATTATAAAGACGCATATGTGAAGATTCTGAAACTGTCCAACACAGTATTCCTCTTTAACTGTGCAGTTTGTTTGCCTCAACATATTAGTCACTTCTCCCGAGTTTTAGGGAGCAACTAGACAATTTCTTGTTTGCTGCGTTCCCTATTTTCTCTGCTCCTCCTCTTATCTGGAAGGTGACATTTCAATCCAGAAATTGATATAACAACAACAACTTGTATTTATAACGAGCCTTCAACAGAATACAACCTCCCAAGGCACTTCAAGGTACATAATAAAGTACAACACTGAGCCGCAAATCGAGCATATGGCCAAGAGCTTGGTGAAAAAGATACGTTTTAAGGAGTGCTTTCGGGAGGAAAGGGAGGTACAGCGACAGAGAGGTGGAGGGAGGGTTAGGGTTACACAGCGCCAAGGTCCCAGGTTCGATTTCCAGACTGGGCCACTGTCTGTGCGGAGTCTGCACGGTCTCCCGGTGTCTGCGTGGGTTTCTTCCGGGTGCTCCGGTTTCCTCCCACAAAGTCCTGAAGGAAATGGGGCGGGATTCTCCTCTACCCGGCGGGGCGGGCCGTACTGGCGCGAGGAGTGGCGTGAACCACTCTAGCGTCAGGCTGCCTGGAAAATGCGGAACCCTCCGCACCTTCAGGGACTAGGCCGGCGCAGGCGGGGTTGGCGCCGTGCCAGCTGGCGCGGAAGGGCTTGGCGCCACGCTAACCGGTGCCGAAGGGCCTCCGCCAGCCAGCGCGTGTTGGCGCATGCGCGGGAGCGCCAGGTTCTTCCCCGCGCCGGCCATGGCGGAGGTTGACAGCAGCCGGCGCAGAGGGAAAGAGTGCCCCCACGGCACAGGCCCGCCCGCGGATCGGTGGGCCCCGATCGCGGGCCAGGCCACCGTGGGGGCAGCTCTGGGGCCAGTTCCCCCCGCGCCTCCCCCGAGGTCTCTGCAGTCCGCCCGTAGAGCCAGGTCCTGCTGGTACGGACCTGGTTTGATTTAATCCGGCGGGACCGGCCGAAAATCCAGCCGCTAGGCCCATCGCGGGGCCGAGAATCGCCGGGGGGGGCCGCTGCCAACGTGATTCCCTGGCGCTGGAGAATTCGGCAGCCGACGTCGGGGCGGCAGGGCGGGATTCACGCTGCCCTCCCGGCGATTCTACGACCCGGTGGGGGGTCGGAGAATCCCTCCCATGCTGTTGGGCGAATTGGACATTCTGAATTCTCCCTCTGTGTACCGGAACAGGCGCCGGAATGTGGCGACTAGGGGCTTTTCACAGTAACATCATAGCAGTGTTAATGTAAGCCTACTTGTGACGATAAAGATTATTATTATTAAAGCTTTAGGCCTGGACACTGAAGGTTCAGCCATCAATAGCGAAGCGTTTAAAATCGGGGATGCTCAGGAGCCAGAACTAGATGGGAGCGGATATCTCGGAATGTTGCGGGATGGAGGAGATTGCAGAAATTGGGAGGGTGTGGCGGGGGAGGTCATGAAGGGATATTAAAACAAGGATTCTGTGTTGGTTCTCCGCACCCCGATGCCGAAATCGTGTCCGGCGCCAGGGTGGACCATTCCAGTTCCATGGAATCGGACAGGCGACGGTTCCTCGATTCACCCCCCCCGAAAAGCGGCAAACCGGGAAATACACCGTGCCGCGTATCCCCTAGCTGCGGCCATTGCTGGAGGCCCGCCCCGCTATCCTCCGCCCCCAACCGGCTGAATTTAACATGGATCTAACATGGTCCTGCCGTTCGGGATACCCGCGTGGTGGCTGCGGACTCAGCCCGCGGCCACCTCAGCCTGGGGCGGGCCAATCGGAGGGCAGGGGGGGCTTTATATGTGACTGGGCTATTTTGGGGCGTGCGGTCCCGGTCGGCTGTGCGGCCGATCGGGGGCACTATTTGGGACGTCCAGCTCCGCGGTCTGAGTCGGCCATGGAGCACGGCGCGGCCGCTGGAGGCCGCCGCCATGCGCAGCCTCTGACCCCGAAGTGAGGGGGTCCGAATCTGCAGCTAAAGCTGCGAGATTCACGACGGGTCCCTGCTCGCCCCCCACAGGGCTGTGAATATGTGGCCTTATGACGCCAATTTTTCTGACGTAAAAGACCACTGTTTTTACGACGGCATGGGGACATAGTCCCTGAAACAGAGAATCCCGCCCGAGAATTTTAAAATCCACTGCTTGACCGGGAGCCAATGTATGTTCGTGAGCACAGGGGCGATAGTTGAACAGAACTTGGTTTGAATTAAGACACACAACAGCAGAATTTTGGATGAGCTGAAGTTTACAGAAAGTGGGGTGCGTTACTTTGAAATCAAGCTGGAATGATCAATGAAGTACTATCCCTCCATCGTCTTCAACTTGCTGGGTTCCTATCCATGATCTCCTGCTCTGTGTTTGCAGCGGGCAAAGAACCTCAGTGTTGGCAAGCTCTCAGGAAATCTACCCTTACAAGTTTATTCACAGCTGAGGTAAGGCCAATTGCCCAATAATTTCCTGGCTACCCCTTTCTTCTTTCCTTGAACAGAGGTGCAGTATTCCCTCGTCTCCGATCTGTGACACTATTTCCATTCCCAAAGATGTTTTTGGAAAATTCTGGTTGGGGTGCCCTCAAATCTGTTTTAATATTCTGGGACGCAAACTGTCTGGGTTTGGTTACTTGTTTTTTTTTCTCACTTTTGGTCTCATTACTATTTTCAATACTGCACCCTTCTGATTATTTATCTCCACCAGTGGCTTTGCACATCTGCCTCAGGTACTTGGTACAGTCCGACTTCAACTTTCTTTCATAAACACAGAGGTGAAATATTTATGAAGCAGACCTGTTTGCCTTTCCACTAATTTTGCTCACAGTGTTGATGCCAGTGCCAGTGCTTTTGTAGTTACATTGTATATGTTGTGTTGCCCTATTATGTATTTTCTTTTATTCCCTTTTCTTCTCATGTACTTAATGATCTGTCGAGCTGCTTGCAGAAAAATACTTTTCACTGTACCTCGGTACACGTGACAATAAACAAATCCAATCCAATCCAATCTAATCCTTGATGAGGAACAGGTCCCTGACCATTAGCCACCATTCAACAGCTCAACCGAGCAGCCCTTATTGATCCATGACCTTGACAGTGAATTTTTGGCATGCTATATTACTGGCGATGGAAGAGAAACATACAAGGAGCCAGGACCGAGGACATCCTGTAGCTTCCAATGTCAATTTAATTAATGGCCAAACTGCGGTAAGTTATGCTATGTTTTCAGCAAATGAGGAAAATGATCCATCTGCCAATGTACAACTGTTGCTTGTTTTTAGATGCAGACTTTCTTATTCTGTTGGGTTTCATCCCCAAGTATAAACAAGCGAACCTGCAGGGAAGCATTTGTAAAGCCAGAAGGTTCTTGGGCTGTAGCTGGATTTGGCTTCCTGCTCTGACAAACTAAACTCCGAGAGATGCAATCCCTGCTGCAATTGGGTTTCTGTCTTTCAGAGTAAGTCCCACGGCACTGCACACAATGGCAAGGAGGGGAGAAGTGACAAAGGGTGGGGTGGCACATGAATACCATTTTCCTGAGACATTTTAAAAGAAAAATTCAAACTTTGGATGTGGGAAAAGCCAACATTTATTGGCTATTCCTTGAGACGGTGGTGGTGAGTCTTGTCAAACTACAGACCATAAGACATGAGCAGAATTAGGCCACTCGGCCCCTCGAGTCTGCTCCGCCATTCATCATGGCTGATATGTTTCTCATCCCCATTCTCCTGCCTTCTCCCCATAACCCCCGATCCCCTTATTAATCAAGAACCTATCTATCTCTGTCTTAAAGACACTCAGTGATTTGGCCTCCACAGCCTTCTGCGGCAAAGAGTTCCACAGATTCACCACCCTCTGGCTGAAGAAATTCCTCCTCATTCAGTTTTAAAGGAGCGTCCCTTCAGTCTGAGGCTGTGGCCTCAGGTTCTAGTTCCTCCTGTTGGTGGAAACATCCTCTCCACGTCCAGTCTATCCAATGTGAATCTAGTGTGTATACATGTGGTGAAGATACTCCTACTGCACTGTTAGGTGCAGGATTTGAGGAAAGAATGACAGTATTGCCCATGTTAGGATGGTGTGTAGCCTGGAGGGGAGCTTGGAAGTGACGGTGTCTAGGTCCTTGTGCGGACCTTCTGGTAATGCTGAAGGCGACCCCTCAGGGCGAGTTCCCCGGTGATGAGACAGACGAGCCACACAAAATGCAGTTGGATGCTATTCTCCCGATTAGAGGCTAGGTGCATCACCAGCAGGAAAACCGAACTGATTCCCGCTGGAGTTCGGAGAATGCCACTCAATGGCACTTTGAAAATACTTTACCCCCAATTGCGGTTTCAATGCCATTCAATAACACATCAGAGTTCTCACTGGGCCGGAGAGGTGCAGGACCTAGTCTCTCTGACAGGACCCACTCCTCAGAGATCAGGGCACCATTTTTTCCAGATCACTGGCAAGGGTGCCTCCCGACACCCCCCCCCCCCCTCCCCCTCCCCACCCCCGTCCCCCTCTTCGGCACCTCCATTCCCTCTTAACCCCCCAGTTCCCTCCTTCAACAGCCCCCCCTATACCGCTCACTTTAGGCCCTGCCCCTTGGCAGTACCAACCTGGCACCTTGCGCACTGAGGGATGGCAATGGGGTGTGTACTCTCCCTACCCTTGCCTCCAGGGTGCCGCAGTTTTCTTTAATGGAGTTGTCTTTTTGTTCTCAAGAGCTTTCAGGTGCTGAGAACAAAGAGACAGCCTGTTTAAAAAAACCTGCACTGAGAAAAACAGCTGTTTCTCGGAGCTCATGAATCCCTGCAGAGCTATAAATAAATAAATAAAAATAAACAATCTTAATCCTCCCTTTGAAACTGCCGGAACCTGTCAATCGGAAAGCTTGTAAAAGACAAATAGGCTCTGAACTTGAACGTAAACATTGCAATTCAAAGATTTTAGGCTTCTTGGCATGCAATCAGGCTAGAAAAAGTTAAAGGGCAATGAATACTTTTACCTTCATCTCACAGATCTTTGTACTGACAGACTGTTTAAAAGGTTTAGGAGTACAGATGGGGACACTTTCACTACAGAACAGTATTTTTGAGATACTGACAGACTGTTTAAAGGGTGTAAAGGCTGCAGATGGGAAGAGCAGCCAAACAACCCCCCCCCCCATCCCAGGAAAGACCCCTGACCTGACCCCCTCCAGCCCAGCACAAGCCCCCATGACCCCCACCTTCCATGAAAGACCCACCTCGGCACCCTGGAGGCAACTGCAGAGAAGGTACTCACCCCCTTGCCACCATACAGACCGGAACCCACCCCTTCATTCACCTGAGGAAGGAGCTGTGCTCCGAAAGCTAGTGATTCGAAACAAACCTGTTGGACTTTAACTGTATCGTATGGACTGTAAGCCGCCAGCTGTCCATTAAAAATAATAATATCAATAATCGCTCATTGTCACAAGTAGGCTTCAATGAAGTTACTGTGAAAGGCCCCTAGTCGCCACATTCCGGTGCCTGTCGGGGTGGCCAATACGGGGGATTGAACCCACGCTGCTGGTCTTGTTCTGCATTACAAGCCAGCTGTTTAGCCCACTGTACTAAACCGGCCCCTTTCACAGGACCTACACCAATTCACGCCAGCTGGGGGGCTTGAGCGCCAGCAAATCTTGTCCAATGTGACAACTGGCTGCGTTATAGCCATTCTGAGTCGTGTTATGGGGAATGGTGGTTGAATGTTGTTTCCTCCTGATCTATCTGACGAACCTTGTATAGTCTGCAGCAGTTATACTGACGATAAACAGCAAAAGAATGCTTGTAAATCTCTGTTATAAATCACACCACGTGTTTATAGGTTAATGTGCAGTATTTCATTAAGACAACACTGAAGTGATCACATCGGGCGCGATTCGGCAGAAAAATGTTCAAGTCCGGTTTGGGGCATGTTTGATGAGGTGTTTCGTGATGACTGCATTGCCGAGATTGACACCTTGGGGGCATTTCGCCCCGTTCAGGCCACGCATAGAAACATTTCCTGCATGAAGGGTCACTGAAAGGTCACCAATCACTGCACAACCCCCCCCCCCCCCCCCCCCCCCACCCTGCCCCCGCCACCCACCCAGTTCAGAACCCCCCATTTCCAGGACCTGCTTCAATCCTCCAACCTTTCTGTGGCCCACTCTAACCTCCCTCGAGTGCCCCTTTCATGGACATGGCTCCCCAGGCCCCGACCCTTGGTAATAACAACCTGGCACCCTGGCACCTTGGCATTGCCAGGGTGGCACTGCCAGTGTGCCAGGTTGGCACTTCCAGAGTGACCAGGTGGCATTGTCAGGGTGCCAGGCAAGCAGTGTCAAGGTGCCTGGGTGCCAGGTGGATTACCAGGGTGCTACCCTGCCCTATCCCTGATCACCAGGGGGTTCTAATGCCCTGCGAGGCCCCTCAAGGTGTCACCACGCCTGGTCCACGATTGTGGGTACGGGTACTCAACAGTACCAGGTTGAGGCCTCCCAGCCACGGCCTGTGACTCCCAGGTGCCGGGTGAATACGGCGTCAGGATAATTAAATATGAGTCAAATGGCATGCAGCGAGGGCCTTTTGCAGATCGTGGCAGGCGTAGCGAGTCAGGTGACAGGCGCGAGGTTTCACGCCTGGCGCGAAGCCCAATTTGGGCTTTTTCGTGATTCACCTGTCACGCTGGGCACAGAGCCAGTCGTGAAGCAGGGGACAAACCGCGGCCATTATTTCTGTTGCAGTCAATACATGCTCAGTCTAGAGCACTGTTCCCAGGGCTGATAACAGGGCCGCTATGCAGAACCAAGAACCATAGAACCATAGAATTTCTACAGTGCAGAAGGAGGCCATTTGGTCCATCAAGCCTGCAGCGACCCTCTGAAAGAGCACCCGACATCGGCCCACTTCCCTGCGCTATCCCCGTAACCATATATCCTCACTTAACCTGTACATAATTTGACACTCAGGGACAATTTATCATGGCCAACCTACCTAACACGCACATCTTTGGACTGTGGGAGGAAACCGGAGCACCCGGAGGAAACCCACGCACACATCGGGAGAACGTGCAGACTCCACACAGACAGTCACCCGAGGCCGGAATTGAACCCGGGTCCCTGGCGCTGTGAGGCAGCAGTGCTAACCACTGCACCACCGAGCCGCCCCGTAACAGAAATGAATAATGATCAATAATGAACCCTATTTTGGGGATTGAAGCTGCCAGCTTCACATCAGTGCAACTGAAATAAGAACATATGTTATTTGGGACATTGTGGGTACAGATTGCCTTAAATGGTCTATTTTGATCCTTGGGAGCTCACATCATGGGACCCCCACACATCATCATCCCCACAATTGGAATCCTTCATTGAAATTTGGCAAGTGACTTGTGGGTTGTCAGGGCAGCTCACCACATTGACGTCTCTTTAGCAAGTCCCCCATTAACAATGCGGCAGTGCAATCGGCAACTCAGCTGTTTGGGGAATCACACATGGAGGATCATTTTAACATTCCTCAGGTGGGTAAATATCAGGCAGGTGGAGAAGGCCAAGAATGGAGGCAGATGCTTAATTTGAGAAAATGTGACAGCACCCAAAACCTGCCACAAATGTGACTACATCCAGTTTAACTGCAGTAGCTTTGGGACGGGTTCACTAACCCACCCCAGAGAGGTGAGCTACTAATTGGCTGCAATTGTCTTGGCCCATTCACCATGGGAGCAAATCCTGCTATGCCGCTAACTCTCTCAGTTTGAGATTTTAGCCGCTCCCCACCAATGACATAATCAGGTTCGCATCCAGCGAGGTTGAGAACCTGGGCCGGGATTCTCCGAGCCCACGGCCAAGTTCTGACGCTGGCGTGCAAAGCAGCACGAGTGACTCCGGCGTCAAAGGGCCTCCGGGCATAGGCATTCACCCCTTCCCAGGGGGCTAGTACGGCGGCGGAGTGGTGTCCGCAGCTCTGGCACTCGAAAGCTGGCGCGCCACGGCCGGCGCGGATCTGCGCGTGCACGTGGGTTGCCGTCTCCGCGCCCGACCCAGGGCAATATGGCAGAGCCCTACAGGGGACCAGCCCCCCCCCCCCCCCCCGCTGCGATGACATAACGCCAGTGGGATTTACTGCTGGTTTCCAAAAATGGAAAATAGTCGTGATTATCGTGCTGGGGGCTCAGAGGTAAGAATAACCCCTGGGTGGTGAGGGACATGGTCGGGCAGTGCCCTGGCACATCTCCCTGGCACCCTGGCAGTGCCAACCGGGCACAGTCCTGGCACTGTGCAGTGCCAGGTTAGAGGTGCCGGGGGCAGGGACACGATGGAACCCCCTGGGGGGCATTCCCATTATGTGGGGGGGGGGGGGTGGTGGTAGCGATGATGTTGGGGTTGGGGGGGGGGGGTTGATGCCCCAATGCTGGCAATGATGGGGGGGGGGGCAATATCAGGTGACCCTGATGCCCGTGTGCTGTGAGTGGGTGACCCAAACATTGAGTGGTGGGCGGGGGAGAGGTTGGGTTGGTTGCCCTTTTGCCCCCCCCAAGCCTCCCCACCCCCCCACCCCTGCTTTCTTTCTGACGAAGTGTTAGAAGGTCTGGAGTGAATGTCTGCATTTCTGTGGAGAAATTGGCTGGTTTTCAGCAAGAATCTGTTACTTTGCCATTTTATAGGAAATCCTCCCACTACAATATATGAATATGAAGCTCTGTGCCCTCAGGGTTTTCTCAGCGATTTGCAGTTAGAGCCGACAGCTTGTCAGTCCCAGCAGTCAACTGCTTTTCCAGCACTGCTTGTGGGCCTGGTGGAACTGGAGTTTTCTCCCCCCACCTTCATCTCCTTCATCTCCTCCACCTCTACACAATCTCTCTAAATTCCCTTTACACATCTGAACTCAATGACCATATCAAAATAAATTCATAATTGCATGCTCACGGTGCAGTCATACCGCTGACAGGTCATACAGGGAAGGGACCTGGTAGGTTGGTCAGCACGTGATAAATCATCTGATATTTTCCAAAGCAAGCAAAAACAGAAAAATGTGATTCACAGTGTGACTGCCAACATGCAGTCACTATTACTCACACAAGATATTTCTGCAATGTTGACTTTTTGTTTTCAAGTCACTGTACTTCCCTTTGCAATATTCAGAGATTAGTAATAAACTAACCAGCAGAAACATATGTTTAAGGAAGTGTTCACTATGTGCAGTTCTGTTTGATAATCATCCATCTGTGAAATGTAGACTTGCTTAGTCAGGCATCCAGTAATATCCATGAGAATCCTTCTCCCACCATCTCCCCACACAGCCTGCAACCGGGCACTAATGTTGTTCTCTTATTGTAGACCCTGATGAGAGATGTGCAAGTGAAATGTCAGTCGGAAGCAGTTTACTCATTTTTGGCATGTAAATCAGGTCATAAACTGAATCTCAAAGTAACTCTACCTCCTGCCCATTCAAATTGGTTTAACTGATCCTGTACATCTCTGACTCTTATTAATGTGAAAATATAAATCATTTCAGGCCTCCCTTGTCTAATTACAGGAGTCTCCGTTAAGGACACCTTTGACAAAAAGTAATCGGACTCGAAATGTTAACTCTTTTCTCTTCTCATAGATGCTGCCAGACCTGCTGAGATTTTCCAGCATTTTCTCTTAAATACACCTGTTGATGACACTTTGTGGGGAATAGTTTCCTGATGTTGGGTCCAAAATTACTTTTTACTTGCTGGAACGCATTCTGATCAGTTCAACTCTCAGACTTTAAAGCAATACTCTCGTCATTATTTTCCATTACCTTAATAATTTTACTTAACTCTGGAAGGTTATTTTTCAGGCACCTCCTTCTAAGCTAAACAGCTCAGGTCAATCCCTTTTTTTGTATAATTGAGACTCCTGGCATTGGTCATCAGTCAGTCTCATGACTCTACTTTTCACTGCCTCTCGTGGTGGAGTCTCACTTTGCTCCATCGGTGACCTGAAATGGATTTACTATTAAAGGTGTGTTCTGGACTCAGTACCAAACAGGTTGATCATTTCCACCTCTGAGTTAACCTACTGTTTAGGTTGCATTGTTCAATCTCCCATTGGTTGTGATGATTGTTGGTCTGTATTAATTGTGCAATTAGTATTGAATCTTTTAAGACTCCTCAGCCTCTTTCAATTTCTTCCTCAGCTGCTTTGGGTTGCATTTTCTGAACATCTCCTGGAAGTGTCTTCAGTGAGGTACAACGTAAGATAAACCGAACGGGTGGCCCACTGAAATGGAAGGTTCTATTTCCTAAAGGATTATTGCAATTTTCACAGGAGTCCCGAGAAGGCTTAAAATCAAAGGTTTATTTAGTTAACGAATGCGAGGCCTCAATGTGAAGGGCAGTACATTCAGTCTGGGACTCTCCGAAGGTGCCGGTTCAAATCCTGGCCGGCTTGTAACTGTCCGATTCAATGAGCTCCTCTGTTAGGTCTCCACCCCTCAACAGGGGACCTCGTATTTCCCGAGTCCCAAGGGGGGGAACAATCAGATCACCCCCACGGCTCTCGTGGGGGTTATTCCATCAGACTGATTACAGTACTGTCCACATGGTGATATAAGAAGGCACATGACCTAGTGCGAAGGGCAGTCTGAAGATAGATTGCAAAATGTGAGGATCTAGTATGAGATCCTCTTCATACCTTTACCCTCCGTGGAAATGTATACATTTAGTACCGTTCAGAAAGACTTTTATGACTTTCAACAAGACTGTTTCACGATGTCCAACCACTGCACATCACAGGTAGCGACAACAGAACAGGTCACACACCAACCTCCTGGCAAACCCCAAGCAGACATGAGGTGGGTGGATGCCAAACCCACCTGCCATATTTAAATTAACAATTAATGGTGAATTAGGCTTGTTAGAAAGCCTATTGCCATAATACCGCTAACATGGGCAGGCGAGTGGGAGTGGGCAGGCTGTTTGTGACGCCCAAGATGAAAAACAGAGGGAAGGAAGGAGGGGCATCTCATTTCTGGAGTGCCCTGGTTACATCAGGGACCCCCCACCCCTCAGGAGTCATCCTTCCCTCTCAGCCCCCAACGGTCTGTGCTGTGTTGGGCAGCAAGGTAGCATTGTGGATAGCACAATTGCTTCACAGCTCCAGGGTCCCAGGTTCGATCCCGGCTTGAGTCAGTGTCTGTGCGGAGTCTGCACATCCTCCCCGTGTGTGCATGATGCTGAGGTTTGAACCGAGGTCTCTGGGTTACTAGTTCAGGCCGACTGAATCACTGATTCAGCACCACAACCACCAGGTTCCAATTATCATTCCCGTTATCACTATCTACAGCCGTTAAAAGCAATGACAAACATCATAAAACTTCAGAGGTGGAGAGGAGACTTTGCCTTCGAATAAGGACACTGATCTGAGTATGAAAACTCCCAAAATATATTGGGATTGGTTACATTTTCAATCCCGTGCAGATGGATTGTTGTAGCGCAAAGTTGGACCTCATTCATAGACATTGTTGACATATGTCACAACAGAGCTTGTCGTTAATTTACTGAAGGAGCAGGGATCGAACCTGACACTTTTAGCTCCATGTTTCAACATAAAGGCAGCACATATGCTTGCATGTGGCGGGAGCCCAGATCCTGCTATTAATAAGAAACTGAATTTTAGTAATTTCCCACTGCGTTCAAAAGATAAACTACATTCTTCATTGCATGATAGGTTCACGGCATGGTTTAATCCCGACATTCTCAGTTTTGCAGGAAGTAACTCTTGGGGATGGTCATCAAGTCAGGTCTAACATCCTCTGCCTCATTCTTCAACATAGCTTCGCTCAGTGTGGATGAGCGTTAGCTGCAGCTCAGGTTATTTTCATTAACACTGATTAGCACTGCTGCTCACAGCGCCAGGGACCTGGGTTCGATTCCCGGCTTGGGTTGCTGTCTGTGCAGAGTCTGCACGTTCTCCCCGTGTCTGCGTGGGTTTCCTCCGGGTGCTCCGGTTTCCTCCCACAAGTCCAAAAAAACGTGCTGTTAGGTGAATTCTCCTTCAGTGTACCCGAACAGGTGCCGGAGTGTGGCGACTAGGGGATTTTCACAGTAACTTCATTGCAGTGTTAATGTAAGCCTACTTGTGACAATAAAGATTATTATTATTATGTAATGTCATCTGGGGCAGCGTAGACACAACACAGTGCTGGACCAGACTGCCCCATTTCTGCAGTGATTCTACTTAAAATCAGGCAGATTTGTGGAGATGGATCCCTCACCGAATTTGAAGAAATTCTGCTCAGTACCATGCCCAAAACTCAACCATAAATGCTGGGTTTCTGCTTCAGGGTCGCCGATCAAACCTCTCTGATTGCCATCTCGAGAATGTGAATGATCTTTTATTTTAATGGTAGCTCCTGCCCCTTTTCAAGTCCCACCCAGTGTGATCCTTGCCTGCAGAGTTTAACGAAACGTGTTGACATCATCCACCCTTGCTGCCTACTCTTCAGTATCTCACCCCACGCTATATCTTCATGATTCTCTTTGATCACTGCAGACTGATGCACCAAAATAAGCGAAAGATTAACATTTACATGATGCTTTATTATGTCTCTCAGAAATGTTCAAAACATTTCACATGCAATGAAGCGCTTTAAAAGAACAATTGTTGTTAAGAAGATGAACACAACAGACATTTTGTGCACAGTAAGATCTCCCAGTAATGACGAATGACTGGGCAATATACACTTGGTAATGATGGTTGAGAGAAAAATGCTGTTTCGGCTATAAACATTCTGCGATTATTAGCATTAACTTGAATCATAGAATTGCTACAGTGCAGAAGGCCATTCGGCCCATCAAGTCTGCACTTACCCTCCGAAAGAGCACCCTACCTAGGCCCCATTAGCCCACCTAATCCATACACCTTTAGACACTAAGGGGCAATTTAGCACGGCCGATCCACCTAACCTGCACATCTTTGGACTGTAGGAGGAAACCGGAGCACCCGGAGGAAACCCACGCAGACTTGGCGAGAAAATGCAAACTCCGCACAGACAATCACCCAAGGCCGGAATTGAACCCTGGTCCCTGGCGCTGTGAGGCAGCGGTGCTAACCATGAGCTCAAATATGCAGTTCTCCCTCAATATGAACTGAAATATTAGCTTGATTGTGCGAACATGTCCTGGAATGGAGCATCAAACTCCAAATCATCGAGGATTACAACCTCACTGAAGCACATGACAGAATCATATAAATATTTAAGAAGGCTAATAATAGTGGTGAATCGTAAAGCTTCAGGTGATTGACCAAATCAAATGTTTTAGGATAATCAATCAATGAGAACACTTTTTTATTTTATTCTCTTGCTAACTTGATTGATTCGGCTAAGAATTCTTAATTGCTACATATCAGGATATCATTAGCCTTGTACAATGCCACAAATTCTTGTTTATTGGAGTATTTTGGCCGAATGCCAACAGAGTTGGTGGTTTAATAACAAAACTACTTCACTATAGTCTTTGAGGATCTCCGCACCAATATCAACTAGAATAGGGGCTTTCTTGCCATTCATTTTTAAAATAGGCACCCTTCTGCTAGCATTGGAAATCTTTCAGATCTTCACTCTGATCATTGGCACTAACTGTCCTTCGGTCACTCGTCTTCAGAACAAATTCTTCCTTCTACTTTAAAGTTATTGATCTGTGACGTGAGAAGGTGACTCATTATTGTTCAACAAGCTCACCTAAATAACTCAATAACCTAGTGGATAAACTCAATTTGCCATCATGATGTTTGTAACTAGTTATTACTAAACAAAGGCGATCACGTGGTGCCGTGGGTAACGTCTGGGACTTAATGGCCAAGGGGAGTGGGTTTATAAGAGGATCAAATAAGGCAGTCAACCTGAAAACCTTTCCAACATGCCAGGTGGTAGGAATAGGAGACCCCCCTGGTCAGCCACAATTGATGTGAAGTGATGCCCTTCAAACTGGAAACCTCTGGTGACAGACTGGCGACCCGTTCCGCGAATTACTAGCTACGGAAACGGACACAAGTCGGTCTTAGTGCAGCACTAGGTGCGGGCGGAGAGCTGGAGTAACTAAACTAAACTAAACTAAAAACAAAATCAACACGGAAAGAAAGCTGAATCACTGGGCATTGGGGCCTGGGTTCGACGCGGCACAAGTGGATGAGTTTTGATTGGGTTACAATCTGAGAGAATTTTACCCTGAATAATGATGACCGGCTGATGAGTGTCATAGTACAACAAATACTAAATAAGTCATGTCACGAACCACGCTGGTGTTACCTCCGATGTTATCCCAACTCGTAGCACCAGTTCGTGGGGGTGTATAGTTTTTTAAAAATTGGTGTCAGGAGTCAAGTGAAGCCCCAGTGAGAGTAACCAGTCCAGTGGTCATGCAACAATTGTTAAAGTCTAGTTATTAAATTAAAGAAAAGACAAATACACGAGAACAGGACTACACTATGCGAAGACAATTAACTCTATGAATTATTAAATATGCACACAGTTTAAATAGAACCTACCCTTTGTTCCAAAATATATCTCCGATTCCTGAACTCCTTAACACTTCCCCTATTCCCCAAACAATAACCAAATTAAATAGATCTATTAGTTGAAACCAGTTTTTAGTTACCACACAATACAGGGCGCATAATCAAGCCTGGGAAACATACTTTCCTGGTCCAGTGAGGATATTTAAACTATCTTTACAAAGGTTTTCTGCACTGCCTTGGCTCTAACACTTTGAGGTTGTGGATGTAAAATGTGGCCTCCAGGCTGCTGGCTGGAAACTGGCTTGTCTGCTTCTGAGGCTGCTAGGTGTCAACTGGTCTCTTGCTTCTGAGGGTGCTGGCCATCATACCTTTGTTCCACTTTGATGCTCTTCTGTGTATTTTGAAGTCTTCCCCATTCAAAATCCTTTGGATTTCGGCGGCAGCGGTGCGCAGGGGCCTTCTTGGAGGTGAGTAGTGAGTTTAAAAGCTCTTACCTTTACAGGAGCAGCCCTTTGGATTTCGGTGGCAGCGGTGCGCAGGGGCCTTCTGGGAGGTGAGTAGTGAGTTTAAAAGCTCTTACCTTTACAGGAGCAGCCCTTTGGATTTCGGCGGCAGCGGTGCGCAGGGTCCTTCTGGGAGGTGAGTAGTGTATTTAAAAGCTCTTACCTTTACAGGAGCAGCCCTTTGGATTTCGGCGGCAGCGGTGCGCAGGGGCCTTCTGGGAGGTGAGTAGTGAGTTTAAAAGCTCTTACCTTTACAGGAGCAGCCCTTTGGATTTCGGCGGCAGCGGTGCGCAGGGGCCTTCTGGGAGGTGAGTAGTGAGTTTAAAAGCTCTTACCTTTACAGGAGCAGCCCTTTGGATTTCGGCGGCAGCGGTGCGCAGGGGCCTTCTTGGAGGTGAGTAGTGAGTTTAAAAGCTCTTACCTTTACAGGAGCAGCCCTTTGGATTTCGGCGGCAGCAGTGCGCAGGGGCCTTCTGGGAGGTGAGTAGTGTATTTAAAAGCCTTGCCTGGTCCCGTGTCTGTTCTTCTTTTCAGTTTTATTTGTTTTTATATAAGGCGGGAACCGGAAGTTCGACCTCTGGCAGGTCCCCCCCCCCCCCCCCCCCCCCCAACCAATAAATTCTGGTGGAGAGGAAACCCGAGACACTACACGTGTAGTGTCTCCCACCCGCCCTCCTCCTCTAACCTAATAATAAGACCCATTGGTGTAAGGTAAGTGCCATATTATATTATTATATTATTAGCATTGTGCAGGTCAAGGATCGGAGATGGAGGAGCAGTCTCTGTCAGCGAGAGAACCTGAGAACATCTCAGACACTCAGAAGGTAAGTAAGTGATTTTTACTTTTATACCTTTTTTCAAATTGTGTGTGTCGGGGGGAAACTGAAGTGACATCACAGAAAAGCTGTGGCCAGAGTGGCTGGTTGGGATTCTAACCTAAATTTTAAAAAAATTTGAGTATTTGGGAACTAATTAAACATAACAACTTAATTATAATTTAGAGGATATCTAAGCCAGAGATCGGAGAGTATTATAGTTAGCTATCGCATTTCTATTAGAAATTTAGTGCTAGGAAACAGATAGTTGACAGTAACTTTGCAATTTAAAAAAAAAGAATTAAAAAAAAAAGACAAATTTTAATTTTAATTAATTGACGCAATGTCAGTTAGAGGGGTGCTGTGCTCTGACTGTGAGATGTGGCAGGTCCGGGAGGCTTCCAGCGTCCCGGGTGGCTTCATCTGCAGAATGTGCACCCAACTGCAGCTCCTCACAGACCGCATGGTTCGGTTGGAGCAGCAATTGGATGCACTTCGGAGCATGCAGGTGGCCGAAAGCGTCATAGATCGCAGTTATGTAAATGTGGTCACACCCAAGGTGCAGGCAGAGAAATGGGTGACCACCAGAAAGGGCAGGCAGTCAGTGCAGGAATCCCCTGTGGTTCTCCCCCTCTCGAACAGATATACCCCTTTGGATACTGTCGGGGGGGATAGCCTATCAGGGGAAAACAGCAGCAGCCAGAGCAGTGGCACCACAGCTGGCTCTGATGTTCAGAAGGGAGGGTCAAAGCGCAGAAGAGTAATAGTAATAGGGGACTCTATAGTCAGGGGCACAGATAGGCGCTTCTGTGGACGTGAAAGAGACTCCAGGATGGTATGTTGCCTCCCTGGTGCCAGGGTCCAGGATGTCTCCGAACGGGTAGAGGGAATCCTGAAGGGGGAGGGCAAACAGGCAGAGGTCGTTGTACATATTGGTACTAACGACATAGGCAGGAAGGGGCATGAGGTCCTGCAGCAGGAGTTCAGGGAGCTAGGCAGAAAGTTAAAAGACAGGACCTCGAGGGTTGTAATCTCGGGATTACTCCCTGTGCCACGTGCCAGTGAGGCTAGAAATAGGAAGATAGAGCAGACAAACACGTGGCTAAACAGCTGGTGTAGGAGGGAGGGTTTCCGTTATCTGGACCACTGGGAGCTCTTCCGGGGCAGGTGTGACCTGTATAAGATGGACGGGTTGCATCTAAACCGGAGAGGCATAAATATCCTGGCCGCGAGGTTTGCTAGTGTCACACGGGAGGGTTTAAACTAGTATGGCAGGGGGGTGGGCACGGGAGCAATAGGTCAGAAGGTGAGGGCATTGAGGGAGAACTAGGGAATAGGGACAGTGTGGCTCTGAGGCAGAGCAGACGGGGAAAAGTTGCTGAACACAGCGGGTCTGGTGGCCTGAAGTGCATATGTTTTAATGCAAGGAGCATTACGGGTAAGGCAGATGAACTTAGAGCTTGGATTACTACTTGGAACAATGATGTTGTTGCCATTACAGAGACCTGGTTGAGGGAAGGGCAGGATTGGCAGCTAAACGTTCCAGGATTTAGATGTTTCAGGCGGGATAGAGGGGGATGTAAAAGGGGAGGCGGAGTTGCACTACTTGTTCGGGAGAATATCACAGCTATACTGCGAGAGGACACCTCAGAGGGCAGTGAGGCTATATGGGTAGAGATCAGGAATAAGAAGGGTGCAGTCACAATGTTGGGGGTATACTACAGGCCTCCCAACAGCCAGCGGGAGATAGAGGAGCAGATAGGTAGACAGATTTTGGAAAAGAGTAAAAACAACAGGGTTGTGGTGATGGGAGACTTCAACTTCCCCAATATTGACTGGGACTCACTTAGTGCCAGGGGCTTAGACGGGGCGGAGTTTGTAAGGAGCATCCAGGAGGGCTTCTTAAAACAATATGTAAACAGTCCAACTAGGGAAGGGGCGGTACTGGACCTGGTATTGGGGAATGAGCCCGGCCAGGTGGTAGATGTTTCAGTAGGGGAGCATTTCGGTAACAGTGACCACAATTCAGTAAGTTTTAAAGTACTGGTGGACAAGGATAAGAGTGGTCCGAGGATGAATGTGCTAAATTGGGGGAAGGCTAATTATAACAATATTAGGCGGGAACTGAAGAACATAGATTGGGGGCGGATGTTTGAGGGCAAATCAACATCTGACATGTGAGAGGCTTTCAAGTGTCAGTTGAAAGGAATACAGGACAGGCATGTTCCTGTGAGGAAGAAAGATAAATACGGCAATTTTCGGGAACCTTGGATGACGAGTGATATTGTCGGCCTCGTCAAAAAGAAAAAGGAGGCATTTGTCAGGGCTAAAAGGCTGGGAACAGACGAAGCCTGTGTGGCATATAAGGAAAGTAGGAAGGAACTTAAGCAAGGAGTCAGGAGGGCTAGAAGGGGTCATGAAAAGTCATTGGCAAATAGGGTTAAGGAAAATCCCAAGGCTTTTTACACGTACATAAAAAGCAAGAGGGTAGCCAGGGAAAGGGTTGGCCCACTGAAGGATAGGCAAGGGAATCTATGTGTGGAGCCAGAGGAAATGGGCGAGGTACTAAATGAATACTTTGCATCAGTATTCACCAAAGAGAAGGAATTGGTAGATGTTGAGTCTGGAGAAGTGTGTGTAGATAGCCTGGGTCACATTGAGATCCAAAAAGAAGAGGTGTTGGGTGTCTTAAAAAATATTAAGGTAGATAAGTCCCCAGGGCCTGATGGGATCTACCCCAGAATACTGAAAGAGGCTGGAGAGGAAATTGCTGAGGCCTTGACAGAAATCTTTGGATCCTCGCTGTCTTCAGGGGATGTCCCGGAGGACTGGAGAATAGCCAATGTTGTTCCTCTGTTTAAGAAGGGTAGCAAGGATAATCCCGGGAACTACAGGCCGGTGAGCCTTACTTCAGTGGTAAGGAAATTACTGGAGAGAATTCTTCGAGACAGGATCTACTCCCATTTGGAAGCAAATGGACGTATTAGTGAGAGGCAGCACGGTTTTGTGAAGGGGAGGTCGTGTCTCACTAACTTGATAGAGTTTTTCGAGGAGGTCACTAAGATGATTGATGCAGGTAGGGCAGTAGATGTTGTCTATATGGACTTCAGTAAGGCCTTTGACAAGGTCCCTCATGGTAGACTAGTACAAAAGGTGAAGTCACACGGGATCAGGGGTGAACTGGCAAGGTGGATACAGAACTGGCTAGGCCATAGAAGGCAGAGGGTAGCAATGGAGGTATGCTTTTCTAATTGGAGGGCTGTGACCAGTGGTGTTCCACAGGGATCAGTGCTGGGACCTTTGCTATTTGTAGTATATATAAATGATTTGGAGGAAAATGTAACTGGTCTGATTAGTAAGTTTGCAGACGACACAAAGGTTGGTGGAATTGCGGATAGCGATGAGGACTGTCTGAGGATACAGCAGGATTTAGATTGTCTGGAGACTTGGGCGGAGAGATGGCAGATGGAGTTTAATCCGGACAAATGTGAGGTAATGCATTTTGGAAGGGCTAATGCAGGTAGGGAATATACAGTGAATGGTAGAACCCTCAAGAGTATTGAAAGTCAAAGAGATCTAGGAGTACAGATCCACAGGTCATTGAAAGGGGCAACACAGGTGGAGAAGGTAGTCAAGAAGGCATACGGCATGCTTGCCTTCATTGGCCGGGGCATTGAGTATAAGAATTGGCAAGTCATGTTGCAGCTGTATAGAACCTTAGTTAGGCCACACTTGGAGTATAGTGTTCAATTCTGGTCGCCACACTACCAGAAGGATGTGGAGGCTTTAGAGAGGGTGCAGAAGAGATTTACCAGAATGTTGCCTGGTATGGAGGGCATAAGCTATGAGGAGCGATTGAATAAACTCGGTTTGTTCTCACTGGAACGAAGGAGGTTGAGGGGCGACCTGATAGAGGTATACAAAATTATGAGGGGCATAGACAGAGTGGATAGTCAGAGGCTTTTCCCCAGGGTAGAGGGGTCAATTACTAGGGGGCATAGGTTTAAGGTGAGAGGGGCAAGGTTTAGAGTAGATGTACGAGGCAAGTTTTTTACGCAGAGGGTAGTGGGTGCCTGGAACTCACTACCAGAGGAGGTAGTGGAAGCAGGGACGATAGGGACATTTAAGGGGCATCTTGACAAATATATGAATAGGATGGGAATAGAAGGATACGGACCCAGGAAGTGTAGAAGATTGTAGTTGAGTCGGGCAGTATGGTCGGCACGGCTTGGAGGGCCGAAGGGCCTGTTCCTGTGCTGTACATTTCTTTGTTCTTTGTTCTTTTGTTCTTGACACATTATCATATGTATGCCTCATAGATCTCCCGATAGCCTATCTGGTCTGTTTCTACTAATAGGGGATTAACACCTGGTCCAATCTGCTCATCTCATTCCTGGAAAAGGCGCATCCCATCATGCTTTTTGTAGATTGGCTACTGCTGTTGCTAGGCAAATTTCTACCTGTTGTTGGGCATATCGCATCCTCTTATATCTTGTTAAATCCCGCCCCAGATCTGAAAACTGATCCCCTTGTCTCTAATATGGGTAAAGACTGAAACAAAATGGGTCTACAGTTCGAGTACAAGATGTTTGAGCTATCACCGTCGAGGTATACACCGTTGTAAATTGCTCACAAAAAGATACATTCAGAAGTAGCATTATGAAACCATTTTTTTTCTTTATTATTTCATGGGGAGTGGGTGTCATTGACAAGGCCAAAAAAGAGTGGTCAATGCATTTGCGTGGGATATTCCGGCACCTCAAGTTGGCTCCAGTCCCTCCGAGGTTGGCCCCTCGCAGCGGCACCCCAGGCGGTAGGCTGGAGACTTTGTTGGAACTGACCAATGGCTCACCACATCCGCCTCAGGAAAACCCACCAGAAGGCGGGCAGAAAATACCAGCCATGGGAGCGGACCCTCAGATGAATAAGTCGAAGCAAAGACCCTCGAACCAATCGGTTGGTACAATTAGTGTTACTTCAGGGTCTTTCTGAATGAATAAGGCAAGGTGGGCCAATTACTTGTAATTGGGGCCCAGGGTAATTAAGACTCTTTTAAAAAGTAAGTTGCACAACAGTCCCTTAGAAAACTTCACAATGAAGCTCCTGGCTGCTGTGTTTTCACACTTCGAGACAAGGTTTTCAATAACTGGGAGATCGGAAGGGGAGGAAAGAGGTGACAAGTGCTCGAGAGATGTCAGAGTAAAGAGAAAGGACCTTATAAATAATGAGCCCCAGTCCTGAAGAGCAGTTGAAATGTGCACATTAATGAGCAAACTATTTCTGCTCAGCTATTCTTGTTGAGAGGAGTCGTGGTCTGCATTAAGCCCTCGGTCATTTACTTTTATTTCGCAACAATAATTCATAGAATAAATTAGTGGGCATGAGGCAATGCGGGGCGAATGGATAAAGCTACTTTTTCTCCTCACCTTTAATTGCAACCAGTTGCCTGTAAAACACCCCTAATTAGTAAATACATAGCAGCCTTGGGACTTGAACCTGTGACCCTGTGGTTGGTGAGAGTCAAGCACTGGAGGAATTCAGCTACAGTTCAGCTAATGGTAACTGAGCAAAGGAGCGAAAGTTATTCCAGTTCGACCACAATGGATTAATTTGCTTTTCGGCGCAATAGTCAGATAAGAGTTACATTGAGCAATATTTAGATCGATCTGTTCACTCAAAGCATTACAAGGATACAAGCACGCATTCATTTGTTGCTGACCTATACTGGGAAATGAATATTATGGATCATTTTATTTAAAAAATATATTTCTAAAAAGGATAAGCAGCGGGATCCTCCGCTTTGTCGGCTACGCATTGACACCCTTGGGTTTCCCGACGGCATGAGGTATCTACAATGGGAAATTGCATTGACCGGCTGCGGGAACGGAGAATCCCGCTACTGATGGGCGCGCACGCTGCGGGAAACAGAGCTGACAGGACGGAGAATCACGCTGCTGATGGGGGCGCACGCTGTGGGAAATGGGGGCTGACAGGACGGAGAATCTCGCTGCTGATGGGGGCGCACGCTGCGGGAAACAGAGCTGACAGGACAGAGAATCTCGCTGCTGATGGGGGCGCACGCTGCGGGAAACAGCTGACAGGACGGAGAATCCCGCTGCTGATGGGGGCGCACGCTGCGGGAAATGGGGGCTGACAGGACGGAGAATCTCGCTGCTGATGGGGGCGCACGCTGCGGGAAATGGGGGCTGACAGGACAGAGAATCTCGCTGCTGATGGGGGCACACGCTGCGGGAAATGGGGGCTGACAGGACGGAGAATCCCGCTGCTGATGGGGGCGCACGCTGCGGGAAACAGCTGACAGGACAGAGAATCTCGCTGCTGATGGGGGCGCACGCTGCGGGAAACAGCTGACAGGACAGAGAATCTCGCTGCTGATGGGGGCGCACGCTGCGGGAAATGGGGGCTGACAGGACGGAGAATCTCGCTGCTGATGGGGGCGCACGCTGCGGGAAACAGCTGACAGGACGGAGAATTCCGCTGCTGATGGGGGCGCACGCTGCGGGAAACAGCTGACAGGACTGAGAATCTCGCTGCTGATGGGGGCGCACGCTGCGGGAAATGGGGGCTGACAGGACGGAGAATCTCGCTGCTGATGGGGGCGCACGCTGCGGGAAATGGGGACTGACATGACGGAGAATCTCGCTGCTGATGGGGGCGCACGCTGCGGGAAATGGGGGCTGACAGGACGGAGAATCTCGCTGCTGATGGGGGCGCACGCTGCGGGAAACAGCTGACAGGACTGAGAATCTCGCTGCTGATGTGGGCGCACGCTGCGGGAAATGGGGGCTGACAGGACGGAGAATCCCGCTGCTGATGGGGGCGCACGCTGCGGGAAATGGAGGCTGACAGGACAGAGAATCTCGCTGCTGATGGGGGCGCACGCTGCGGGAAATGGGGGCTGACAGGACGGAGAATCTCGCTGCTGATGGGGGCGCACGCTGCGGGAAATGGTGGCTGTCAGGACAGAGAATCTCGCTGCTGATGGGGGCGCACGCTGCGGGAAACAGCTGACAGGACGGAGAATCTCGCTGCTGATGGGGGCGCACGCTGCGGGAAATGGAGGCTGACAGGACGGAGAATCTCGCTGCTGATGGGGGCGCACGCTGCGGGAAATGGGGGCTGTCAGGATGGAGAATCTCGCTGCTGATGGGGGCGCACGCTGCGGGAAACAGCTGACAGGACCGAGAATCTCGCTGCTGATGGGGGCGCACGCTGCGGGAAACAGCTGACAGGACGGAGAATCTCGCTGCTGATGGGGGCGCACGCTGCGGGAAATGGGGGCTGACAGGACGGAGAATCTCGCTGCTGATGGGGGCGCAAATGCGGGAAATGGAGGCTGACAGGACGGAGAATCTCACTGATGATGGGGGCGCACGCTGCGGGAAATGGAGGCTGACAGGACGGAGAATCTCGCTGCTGATGGGGGCGCACGTTGCGGGAAATGGGGGCTGACAGGACGGAGAATCTCGCTGCTGATGGGGGCGCACGCTGCGGGAAATGGGGGCTGACAGGACGGAGAATCTCGCTGCTGATGGGGGCGCACGCTGCGGGAAACAGCTGACAGGACGGAGAATCTCGCTGCTGATGGGGGCGCACGCTGCGGGAAATGGGGGCTGACAGGACGGAGAATCTCGCTGCTGATGGGGGCGCACGCTGCGGGAAATGGGGGCTGACAGGACGGAGAATCTCGCTGCTGATGGGGGCGCACGCTGCGGGAAATGGGGGCTGACAGGACGGAGAATCTCGCTGCTGATGGGGGCGCACGCTGCGGGAAACAGAGCTGACAGGACAGAGAATCTCGCTGCTGATGGGGGCGCACGCTGCGGGAAATGGGGGCTGACAGGACGGAGAATCCCACTGCTGATGGGGGCGCACGCTGCGGGAAATGGGGGCTGACAGGACGGAGAATCTCGCTGCTGATGGGGGCGCACGCTGCGGGAAACAGCTGACAGGACGGAGAATCTCGCTGCTGATGGGGGCGCACGCAGCGGGAAATGGGGGCTGACAGGACGGAGAATCTCGCTGCTGATGGGGGCGCACGCTGCGGGAAACAGCTGACAGGACAGAGAATCTCGCTGCTGATGGGGGCGCACGCTGCGGGAAACAGCTGACAGGACGGAGAATTCCGCTGCTGATGGGGGCGCACGCAGCGGGAAATGGGGGCTGACAGGACGGAGAATCTCGCTGCTGATGGGGGCGCACGCTGCGGGAAACAGCTGACAGGACGGAGAATCTCGCTGCTGATGGGGGCGCACGCTGCGGGAAATGGGGGCTGACAGGACGGAGAATCTCGCTGCTGATGGGGGCGCACGCTGCGGGAAATGGGGGCTGACAGGACGGAGAATCTCGCTGCTGATGGGGGCGCACGCAGCGGGAAATGGGGGCTGACAGGACGGAGAATCTCGCTGCTGATGGGGGCGCACGCTGCGGGAAATGGGGGCTGTCAGGACAGAGAATTTCGCTGCTGATGGGGGCGTACGCTGCGGGAAATGGGGACTGACAGGATGGAGAATCCCGCTGCTGATGGGGGCGTACGCTGCGGGAAATGGGGACTGACAGGACGGAGAATCCCGCTGCTGATGGGGGCGCACGCTGCGGGAAATGGGGACTGACAGGATGGAGAATCCCGCCCAGGGGCGCAATTCTCTCACAGGTGAATTGCAAGAGATCCTCAAAGCGGGCTATGTGCCGTGCACAAAACCTTGAGCGAGTCACCCGCCTTGCGGTGCCCAATGCCATCTGGAGCATGCCCAGATACTGGGCACAATTCAACTAAAAAATTGGTTTCGGGCGGGTTTGACGGGGTATTTTTCAGCAGCTGCTCTGCCGAGATTGACGCCGCTATTCAAGGCACCAAGCCCTTTTTTGGGAGCCCGGGGAGCTTATCCATTTCCAGGCGGCCGAATCGGCACGGCAGGGGTCCTACGAGGCCGAGCGGGTCCAGTCGATCGAGTTCCTCCCGGCCCGCGGCCCGGACGAGGGCGGCCATTTCGCGTGCTTTTCGAGGCCTCCTGCGCTTGTACGCGCCAAAAGAGGGGACGTCGACGCAGAGGGACATGATGCGCAGGCGCTCTCTACGCAGGACCGCACTGCGCATGCGCGGTGGCGCAACGAACGCCATGACATCACAACATGTGGCAACTGTGGATCCGCACACTTAAAGCAGCAATGTCCAGCCAAAACGCGGCAATGCCTCCGCTGTGGCAGGATGGGCCACTACGCTGCCTGCTGTCGAGCAGCTTAACCTGCCAACTCTCCGCAATTCCGCTAGCCTCGCAGGGACGTTGGGATAAAAGGTTCTTTTTCGGAATGGCAACCGGTGACGAGTGGTGTCCCGCAGGGTTCAGTGTTGGGGCCACAGCTGTTCTCTTTATATATTAACGATCTAGATGACGGGACTGGGGGCATTCTGGCTAAGTTTGCCGATGATACAAAGATAGGTGGAGGGGCAGGTAGTATGGAGGAGGTGGGGAGGCTGCAGAAAGATTTAGACAGTTTAGGAGAGTGGTCCAAGAAATGGCTGATGAAATTCAACGTGGGCAAGTGTGAGGTCTTGCAATTTGGAAAAAAGAATAGAGGCATGGACTATTTTCTAAACGGTGACAAAATTCATAATGCTGAAGTGCAAAGGCAATGTTGTCATTTATCTCAAGAGGCTTGGAATATAAAAGCAGGGATGTACTTCTGAAGCTTTATAAAGCATTAGTTAGGCCCCATTTAGAATACTGTGAGCAATTTTGGGCCCCACACCTCAGGAAGGACATACTGGCACTGGAGCGGGTCCAGCGGAGATTCACAAGGATGATCCCAGGAATGGTAGGCCTAACATACGATGAAAGTCTGAGGATCCTGGGATTATATTCATTGGAGTTGAGGAGGTTGAGGAGAGATCTAACGGAAACTTACAAGATAATGAATGGCTTAGATAGGGTGGACGTAGGGAAGTTGTTTCCATTAGCAGGGGAGACTAGGACCCGGGGGCACAGCCTTAGAATAAAAGGGAGTCACTTTCGAACAGAGATGAGGAGAAATTTCTTCAGCCAGAGAGTGGTGGGTCTCTGAAATTCATTGCCACAGAGGGCAGTGGAGGCCGGGACGTTGAGTGTCTTTGAGACAGAAGTTGATAAATTCTTGATTTCTCGAGGAATTAAGGGCTATGGAGAGAGAGCGGGTAAATGGAGTTGAAATCAGCCATGATTGAATGGTGGAGTGGACTCGATGGGCCGAATGGCCTTACTTCCGCTCCTATGTCTTATGGACGTGCGGGCCATTCAGCCCCCATACACTGAGTCATACCCTGACGACGTGCAGACCGGTGATACCGACGACCGGGAATTACTTTGCGGTAATAGACAGGAACCGGATGTCCCCAAGTAGGACCCATCAGCCGATGCCAGTGCACGGACAGGGGCTGTTTAGCACAGGGCTAAATCGCTGGCTTTGAAAGCAGACTAAGGCAGGCCAGCAGCACGGTTCGATTCCCGTAACAGCCTCCCCGAACAGGCGCCGGAATGTGGCGACTAGGGGCTTTTCACAGTAACTTCATTTGAAGTCTACTTGTGGCAATAAGCGATTTTCATTTTCATTTCATTAATCCGGGCGATGAATGGTGTGCCACCCTAACGGTCAACCCGAATTCGTCGCCCACCTAATAGACTGGACTTATGAGCCTGTTTGCACATTGGACTTACTGACTTGTTGTGCAATAATATTAACGTGTTTCTTTCTTGTCGTTCCAGCAGTTCTCTTTCGATATTTGATAATTGCACTTGTTTTGTTTGTGGTGCAACCTCGTTGCTCTGTTGCACCTGACACCTTCCTGTGTATATAGTTTAGCCTCATGTACATGTTGTAAACATTGCACACACATACTCAGCTGCACTCAGTACACACCAATATTTATTACCATGTAGGCACATATCCTTGTGAAAAGGGGGGGATGTCATGACCCACATTAACATATCATGGTGCAATCACACACACACTGATGGACAGGCAGTTGGACCAACCAACACACACACAACATCACAGCCAATCACCAGTGAGAGCACACGCACTATAAAACAGGGAACACCACAGTTCCTGCTCATTCTACCAGGAGATAGCTCAGAGCACAGAGCTCACAGTGTGCCACTCAGACATAGACCATGTGCTGTGTGCCTCACTAAGATAGTGCTAGGGCTGGGTCCACAGGTTATCTGGTGAAGTACGAACCACAGCCAGAAGTTAATAGTTATTATTGTACAGAATAATAAAACAGAGTTGTACCATCTACAACCGTGTTGGTTCATTTGTGTATCGGAACAACCAACACAACACATTCCTCAGTTATCTCTTGATTATTTTAAATGTCGTCCTGGGCACTCCACAACGTAAACTTGAACTCACTCACAATTCTGCTCTTGTAGGAGACCAAATCTCAAGTGGAAAAAAGGTGAAGGGGCATTTTGGTGGTGGATTACCCCATGCGCGGCAAGGGATGCTGCTGCGGGACAGGGAGTGGGGGTTGTGTGTGGGTGTGTGTGTTGGGGGGGGAGGCGGGGGGGGGGGGGGGAGGTGTAGGTGGCTCCAAATCTGTGACAGTGGGGTGGGGCAGTGCGATGGCAGAATCACGGGTGCACGCTTACCATGTGCACCGTTTATCATAGAATTTACAGTGCAGAAGGAGGCCATTTGGCCCATCGAGTCTGCACTGGCTCTTGGAAAGAGCACCCTACCCAAGGTCAACGCCTCCACCCTATCCCCATAACCCAGTACCCCCACCCAACACTAAGGGCAATTTTGGACACTAAGGGCAATTTATCATGGCCAATCCACCTAACCTGCACATCTGGGAGGAAACCGGAGCACCCGGAGGAAACCCACGCACACACGGGGAGGATGTGCAGACTCTGCACAGAAAGTGACCCAAGCCCGGAATCGAACCTGGGACCCTGGAGCTGTGAAGCAATTGTGCTATCCACAATGCTACCGTGCTGCCCATTTTTAAAAGGATAAATTACTTAAAAAGAAACAACATACAACTTGGGACATGGGCCAGTATCCTCGATTAGTGGATAATCCCATTAAATACATGACAATTAAAAAACTATACTTTCATAGGATGTGGGTATTGTTGAGAAGGTCGCTTTTGTTGCCCATCCGTCATTGCCCTTGAGTGGTTTGTTCTGCCATTTCAGATCCAACCAGGCAAGAGTGGAGAACTGCGGTGACCGGGGCATCGAATATATTCAAGGCCGTGTTAAACAGCCTTTAGATGTATGAGGGAGTCGAGGGCTTTGGTGGACAGGCAGGAAAGTGGAGTTAAGGCCCCATTCAGATCAGCCATGATGTTGTCAAATGGTGGAGCAGGCTTAAGGTGGCCAAATGGCCTGCACCTGCCCCAATTTCTTACTTTCCTTCTGTGGCTCATGTCAAATTTTGTTTGGTAAAGGTCCTATGAAGTGATTTGTTACATTTTACTAGGTTAAAGGTGGTGTGCAAATGCAAGTTTTAACGTGCCTCAATGACTATCCTCCGGTGGCCTTGACATCGATCATTATGAAGGGCTTGAGAGAGGTTGGTCATGAGACACAACAACCCATAATCCCAGGATGCCTTGATCCACTGCAATTCGCATACCACCACAACCGGTCCACAGAGCCGCCATCTCCCTGGTCATACACTCATCCCTGGAGCATCTCAACAACAAAGACTCCGACGTCAGACTCCTATTCACTGACTATAGCTCCACCTTCAACACTATAATCCCAGCCAAGCTCATATCAAAGCTCCAAAACCTAGGTCTTGGCTCCTCACTCTGCAACTGGATCCTCGACTTCCTGATCCATAGACCACAATCAGTAAGGATAAACAACAACATCTCCTCCATGATAGTCCACAAGGCTGCTTACTTAGTCCCTTAATTATACTCCCTACACACACACACAACTGTGTGGCAAAATTTGGCTCCAACTCCATCTACAAGTTTGCTGATGACACAACCGTAATGGGTCGAATCTCGAAGAACGATTAGTCAGGGTACAGGAGGGTGATAGAGAACCTAGCGGAGGGCGTAACGACAACAATCCTCTCAATGTCAGCAAAACGAAAGAGCTGGTCATTGACTTCAGGAAGCAAAGTATCGTACACACCCCTGTCTGCATCAGCTGTTTAGCACAGGGCTAAATTGCTGGTTTTGAAAGCAGACCAAGGCAGGCCAGCAGCATGGTTCGATTCCCGTAACAGCCTCCCCGAACAGGTGCCAGAATGTGGCGACGAGGGGCTTTTCGCAGTAACTTCATTTGAAGCCTACTTGTGACAATAAGCGATTTTCATTTCATTTCATTTCAATGGGCCGAGGTGGAGATGGTTGACAGCTTCAAATTCCTAGGTGTGCCCATCACCAACAATCTGTCCTGGTCCAGCCACATCGATGCTATGACCAAGAAAGTGCAACAGCGCCTATACTTTCTCAGAAAACGAAGGAAATTCGGCATGTCCACATTGACTCTTACCAACGTTTACAGATGCACCATAGAAAGCATCCTATCTGTCTGCAACACAGCCTGGTATGGAAACTGCTCAGCCCAAGACCGTAAGAAACTACAGAGAGTCGTGAACACCGCCCAGTCCATTAAAAAAACCCGCCTCCCATCCATTGACTCTGTCCAGAACTCCCGCTGTCTTGGGAAAGCGGGCTGCATAATCAAAGACCCCTCCCACCCGGCTTATTCACTCTTCCAACTTCTCCCATCGGGCAGGAGATACAAAAGTCTGAGAACACGAACAGATTCAAAAACAGCTTCTTCCCCGCTGTTACCAGACTCCTGAATGACCCTCTTATGGACTGAACTGACCTCTCTATGCACCTTCACTACTGAGGAGTACTACACTCCTGTATGCTTCACCCCATGTCTGCGTCTATGTATTCACATTGTGTATTTATGTATGTCCTTTGTTTTTTTGATGTACGGAATGATCTGTCGGAGCTGCACGCAGAACAATACTTTTCACTGTCCCTCGGTACACGTGACAACAAACAAATCCAACCCAATCCAATTCAAGTTGGTGTACTAAGTAGTTTCAGAGTGCTTGAGAGCATTTGACATCATGTGACAGTAGTTTCTAACATCATTTAATCTATCCTGGCAAAAAGCATTTTTGAATATGCTCCAATCTTCATAATAACTGACTCAAAATTGCAGAGACGTAAGGTGGTTAAAACGGTCGCCCTCACATAAAGCATAGAGGTTGGCAAAGATGAGCTGCCTAAATTTTCAGTGAATGATTCATGTTTCATTACTTTTCCTATTTCCCACTGCTGACCACCAATCTTGTTTTGATGGTCAGTGATGTTGCCAGAAAACTATTTGTGTGCATCAGTGGATGAATGACTGCATTGGCTCTCCTTGCCTCACAATGCATGTGCAGTTCAGATAGTGACGTTTTGTATGCAATGAGTTTTTGATTGTCAGAGTAATTGTTTCACCCTCTGGTTATTCACACCAGTCGTACTTTAGACAAAAACGGCAATTGTCATCATCATTTTTAGAAATGAATGCAGGTAATAAACACAATTTGTTTTCAATTGATATCCCTTTCCTCACCAGCCCTTGTTCAAAGAACAAGAACAAAGAAATGTACAGCACAGGAACAGGCCCTTCGGCCCTCCAAGCCCGTGCCGACCATACTGCCCGACTAAACTACAATCTCCTACACTTCCTGGGTCCGTATCCCTCTATTCCCATCCTATTCATATATTTGTCAAGATGCCCCTTAAATGTCACTATCGTCCCTGCTTGCACCACCTCCTCCGGTAGCGAGTTCCAGGCACCCACTACCCTCTGCGTAAAAAACTTGCCTCGTACATCTACTCTAAACCTTGCCCCTCTCACCTTAAACCTATGCCCCCTAGTAATTGACCCCTCTACCCTGGGGAAAAGTCTCTGACTATCCACTCTGTCTATGCCCCTCATAATTTTGTATACCTCTATCAGGTCTCCCCTCAACCTCCTTCGTTCCAGTGAGAACAAACCGAGTTTATTCAACCGCTCCTCATAGCATTCCTCAATGCCCTCCATACCAGGCAACATTCTGGTAAATCTCTTCTGCACCCTCTCTAAAGCCTCCACATCCTTCTGGTAGTGTGGCGACCAGAATTGAACACTATACTCCAAGTGTGGCCTAACTAAGGTTCTATACAGCTGCAACATGACTTGCCAATTCTTATACTCAATGCCCCGGCCAATGAAGGCAAGGATGCCGTATGCCTTCTTGACTACCTTCTCCACCTGTGTTGCCCCTTTCAATGACCTGTGGACCTGTACTCCTAGATCTCTTTGACTTTCAATACTCTTGAGGGTTCTACCATTCACTGTATATTTCCTACCTGCATTTAGACCTTCCAAAATGCATTACCTCACATTTGTCCGGATTAAACTCCATCTGCCATCTCTCCGCCCAAGTCTCCAGATAATCTAAATCCTGCTGTATCCTCCGACAGTCCTCATCGCTATCCGCAATTCCACCAACCTTTGTGTCGTCTGCAAACTTACTAATCAGACCAGTTACATTTTCCTCCAAATCATTTATATATACTACAAAGAGCAAAGGTCCCAGCACTGATCCCTGTGGAACACCACTGGTCACAGCCCTCCAATTAGAAAAGCATCCCTCCATTGCTACTCTCTGCCTTCTATGGCCTAGCCAGTTCTGTATCCACCTTGCCAGCTCACCCCTGATCCCGTGTGACTTCACCTTTTGTAATAGTCTACCATGAGGGACCTTGTCAAAGGCCTTACTGAAGTCCATATAGACAACATCTACTGCCCTACCTGCATCAATCATCTGAGTGACCTCCTCGAAAATCTCTATCAAGTTAGTGAGACACGACCTCCCCTTCACAAAACCGTGCTGCCTCTCACTAATACGTCCATTTGCTTCCAAATGGGAGTAGATCCTGTCTCGAAGAATTCTCTCCAGTAATTTCCCTACCACTGAAGTAAGGCTCACCGGCCTGTAGTTCCCGGGATTATCCTTGCTACCCTTCTTAAACAGAGGAACAACATTGGCTATTCTCCAGTCCTCCGGGACATCCCCTGAAGACAGCGAGGATCCAAAGATTTCACCTCCATTTCAATTCTCTGGTTGTTGTCTCCTTCTATTGGTATGCTGCCCTGAATACTTTGCCAATTGCTCATTATTCATGTACCAGCTTTGTTAACTGATTGTGGAAATTACGCCAAGCTTGAATCTGTCCTCACTCAAGCTCCAGACATATATTTCCAGCTCAGGTCAGCATATAGTGATCAGGAACATGAGTTGAACATGATATTAACTAACATAAACTAACATGATCAGATGCAGGAACATGGGTTAAACATGACATTAACTAACATGATAACATTAACTAACATGATCAGACCACAGGAACATGAGTTTAACATGACATTAGCTGACACTAACTTACTTGATAACCATGATGTGGAGATGCCGGCGTGGGACTGGGGTGAGCACAGTAAGAAGTCTTACAACACCAGGTTAAAGTCCAACACGTTTGTTTCGATGTCACTAGCTTTCGGCGCACTGCTCCTTCCTCAGGTGAATGAAGAGGTATGTTCCCGAAACATATATATAGACAAAGTCAATGATGTAACACGATACTTTGAATGTGAGTCTTTGCAGGTAATTTAGCCTACAGGTCCAGGCGGAGCTACTGGAGAGAGTGATAATCACAGGTTAAAGAGGTGTGAATTGTCTCAAGCCAGGACAGTTGGTAGGAATTTGCAAGCCCAGGCCAGATGGTGGGGGATGAATGTAATGCGACGTGAATCCAAGGTCCCGGTTCAGGCCGTACTCATGTGTGCGGAACTTGGCTATAGGTTTCTGCTCGGCGATTCTGCGTTGTCGCGCGTCCTGAAGGTCACGCATCCTGAAGGTCACGCATCCTGAAGGCCGCCTTGGAGAAAGCTTACCCGAAGATCAGAGGCTGAATGCCCTTGACTGCTGAAGTTACTTGATAACATTAACTAACATTATCAGACATAGAAACATGAGTTTAACATGACATTAATTAACACTAACTAACTTGATAACATTAAATAACATGATCAGACACAGGAATATAAGTTTAACATGACTGACTAACAAATAAAAAAAGATTTATTTATTATGCCTTAAATATTGTGCATCATTTAAAATCCCACACATGAAAAATAACATGATGTGGAGATGCCGGCGTTGGACTGGGGTGAGCACAGTAAGAAGTCTTACAACACCAGGTTAAAGTCCAACAGGTTTGTTTCAAATCACTAGCTTTCGAAGCGCTGCTCCTTCCTCAGGTGAATGAAGAGGTATGTTCCAGAAACATATATATAGACAGATTCAAAGATGCCAGACAATACTTGGAATGCGAGCATTAGCAGGTGATTAAATCTTTACAGATCCAGAGATGGGGTAACCCCAGGTAACATTCCTGCCTGGTGATTGTCGTGCGATGTCCGTTCATTTGTTGTCGCAGCGTCTGCATGGTCTCGCCTTCCAGTCGGGGAACACTTCATAGAACATAGAACATAGAACAATACAGCGCAGTACAGGCCCTTCGGCCCACGATGTTGCACCGAAACAAAAGCCATCTAACCTACACTATACCATTATCATCCATATGTTTATCCAATAAACTTTTAAATGCCCTCAATGTTGGCGAGTTCCATACTGTAGCAGGTAGGGCATTCCACGGCCTCACTACTCTTTGCGTAAAGAACCTACCTCTGACCTCTGTCCTATATCTATTACCCCTCAGTTTAAAGTTATGTCCCCTCGTGCCAGCCATTTCCATCCGCGGGAGAAGGCTCTCACTGTCCACCCTATCCAACCCCCTAATCATTTTGTATGCCTCTATTAAGTCTCCTCTTAACCTTCTTCTCTCCAACGAAAACAACCTCAAGTCCATCAGCCTTTCCTCATAAGATTTTCCCTCCATACCAGGCAACATCCTGGTAAATCTCCTCTGCACCCGCTCCAAAGCCTCCACGTCCTTCCTATAATGCGGTGACCAGAACTGTACGCAATACTCCAAATGCGGCCGTACCAGAGTTCTGTACAGCTGCAACATGACCTCCTGACTCCGGAACTCAATCCCTCTACCAATAAAGGCCAACACTCCATAGGCCTTCTTCACCACCCTATCAACCTGGGTGGCAACTTTCAGGGCTCTATGTACATGGACACCTAGATCCCTCTGCTCATCCACACTTTCAAGAACTTTTCCATTAGCCAAATATTCCACATTCCTGTTATTCCTTCCAAAGTGAATCACCTCACACTTCTCTACATTAAACTCCATTTGCCACCTCTCAGCCCAGCTCTGCAGCTTATCTATATCCCTCTGTAACCTGCTACTTCCTTCCACACTATCGACAACACCACCGACTTTAGTATCGTCTGCAAATTTACTCACCCACCCTTCTGCGCCTTCCTCTAGGTCATTGATAAAAATGACAAACAGCAACGGCCCCAGAACAGATCCTTGTGGTACTCCACTTGTGACTGAACTCCATTCTGAACATTTCCCATCAACCACCACCCTCTGTCTTCTTTCAGCTAGCCAATTTCTGATCCACATCTCTAAATCACCCTCAATCCCCAGCCTCCGTATTTTCTGCAATAGCCTACCGTGGGGAACCTTATCAAACACTTTGCTGAAATCCATATACACCACATCAACTGCTCTACCCTCGTCTACCTGTTCAGTCACCTTCTCAAAGGAAAAGCAGTCAAGGGCATTCAGCCTCTGATCTCCGTGTAAGCGTTCTCCAAGGCGGCCTTCAGGACGCGAGACAACGTAGAATCGCCGAGCAGAAACTTATAGCCAAGTTCCGCACACATGAGTCCGCCCTCAACCGGGACCTGGGATTCATGTCGCATTACATTCATCCCCCACCATCTGGCCTGCGAAATCCTACCAACTGTCCTGGCTTGAGACAATTCACACCTCTTTAACCTGGGGTTACCCCATCTCTGGATCTGTAAAGATTTAATCACCTGCTAATGCTCGCATTCCAAGCATTGTCTGGCATCTTTGAATCTGTCTATATATATATGTTTCTGGAACAGACCTCTTCATTCACCTGAGGAAGGAGCAGCGCTCCGAAAGCTAGTGACATTGAAACAAACCTGTTGGAAAAATAACAGGCAACATGTATTAATGGACAGCACATCTCAGCTACAAAACAAAGATCTCTCCTTGGGAAGGAACCCAGGCAGCCCAGGGAGGTGAGAATGGAGAACTTACTGGGCATTGCGTGCATGTTAGCGGAGGCGGTGGCATAGTGGTATTGTCGCTGCACTAGTAATCCAAAGACCCAGGACAATGATCTGGGGACCCGGGTTCGAATCCCACCATGGCAGGTGATGGAATTTAAACTCAATAAAATATCTGGAATTAGAAGTCTAATGATGACCATGAAACATTGTCGATTGTCGGAAAAACCCATCTGGTTCACTCGTGTCCTTTAGGGAAGGAAATCTGCCATCCTTACCTGGTCTGGCCTACATGTGACTCCAGACCCACAGCAATGTGGCTGACTCTTAATTGCCCCCTCAAGGGCAATTAGGGATGGGCAATAAATGCTGGCACAGCCTGCGACGCCCAAATCCCATGAACGAATAAAAAAAAATGTAAACATTTTTAAATCACCTTGCTTCACCAATAATTGAGACAAGAGAGGTAAAGAGAGAGGCAGAGAGACTCATGTCACAGACCCAGTACTTAACTTCTTTGTTCTTTATTTTTTACAGTTTCAAACCAAAGTATGATTTGGTTATTTAGCTGACGGGTGGAACAGGCAGCTCTGATTATTTTTCAGGAACTTGGCATTTCAGGGCAATGGCAATTTTAGACAACAAATAGACAACCATGAATCGTGGAACTCTTATCGGACATAAATGATTCTTTCTGTGGCACATTTTAGGCATTTTTACAGCTGACAATTGACAGAGGACTTTTGTTCATAAGCTCCATTCTCTTGCTGGAGAGTGTGACTGTATGAGGTGCTTACATTTTTATTGGAAAATTCAATTACTGCAAAGTAATTTTTTATAACAAGGTCACAGTCCAAGAAAAACCTTAGGGTCTTTTATTTGAACCCGTGGTTCAAAATAAATTCTCAAAGTGTTTATGATTGACAGCAAAGCAGGCCATTTGCGAGGTAAACGTTTTTAAGCACCTCCCAAAATCTTTCCAAGAAGTTTGAAACCTGAAGACAGAAAATTACTGGCTGGAAGCAACAGCTCCGACTGTATTTACTGTTCCAGAGGGAGTGCAAAAATACATAAAGCTGGATTTTCCAATTTGGTGTGAGCAGCCCAGTCATAAGAAAGACAGTATGCTATTTGTTCCTTTCCAGCATGCTGGATAGTGCCTCAATATAGTTTCCAAGGCCTGTCTTGGTAAATCTTATAGTCTATCTATATTTATCAGAAATGCCTCTAACTGGAACTGGAACCTCAGTCATTTGGTGGGTGGGGTGGGGAGGGGGTGGGAAAGTGGTGGCGGGACGCACTGTCTGGATTGTCGAACTTAAAGTCCCACAGAAGCGTCAAGAGCCAGACAACCAGTTACTCCCCATCGATAGTGAAGCAATATGTTTGAGGACGGGAACACTATCTGCAAGAGCACTCTGTGTCCAGGAAGGCCCCTGGACCTCCAGCTAGAAATTAAAGAGTGGAACCTGTATATTTGTTTATATAGACACAATATTTGTTTAGCCAAGAAAATCAGTATTTTTCCAGGAACCAATCGTAAAACAATTAATTCAATGTTCTCAGAGAGCTATTTGAAATTTGCAAATGAGCAACTGCCAGACCTCCCTCTCCTCATGTTGTTAGATCCTCGCCCTCTGCCTCTCTCGTTACAGGCAGAGCCCAATAATCCACCAGTGAGCAAAACACCACATTTTCCAAATAAATATGTAAAGCATGACTTAGACTCGCAGCATGGTGGAAGTGGCTAAAACCCTAAAGGTTGAGGGTTGAGGAAAGGTTGAGGGAGCTAGGGCTTTTCTCTTCGGAGCGGAGGAGGATGAGAGGCGACTTAATAGAGGTTTATAAGATGATGAGGGGAATAGATAGAGTGGATGTTTAGAGACTATTTCCTCGGGTGGATGTAGCTGTTACAAGGGGACATAACTATAAGGTTCAGGGTGGGAGATATAGGAGGGATATCCGAGGTAGATTCTTCACTCAGAGAGTGGTTAGGGTGTGGAATGGACTGCCTGCTGTGATAGTGGAGTCAGACACTTAGGAACTTTCAAGCGGTTATTGGATAGGCACATGGAGCACACCAGAATGACAGGGAGTGGGATAGCTTGATCTTGGTTTCGGACAATGCTTGGCACAACATCGAGGGCTGAAGGGCCTGTTCTGTGCTGTACTGTTCTATGTCTATGTCTAAACATGGTGATGCCATTTTCAAAGGGGCAGGAAAGTGAGCGGGGCACGTTCCGTGCATGAGTGTTTGACAAAGGCAGCTGGCGACTTCAGAAATCAACTGCTACCACTCAAGTGGGATTTTGACAGCCTTGGAGTTTGAAAACCAAGGTGTGCAGATTAGACTTGGCAAGACCAGGTCGGCACTTTGTGGATTCATTTGGATAGGCAGGATACCCCACTGGAGAGGTATGGTACCACTTTGTTATCTGGTCCCAGAACACCTTTAGAGGAGGTCAGATGCCCTTTGGAATTGTTAAAAGTCGGTATTAATGTGTGAGAAAGTGTACGAATATATTACAGTCAAGCTCATTGGAGCTGCCAAACTGTCAAAAGCACTGTCAAAAAGATCTGTCAAAATTATCAAGAGGAACTTGTCAAAGGAAGCTGTTAAGGCATTTAAAAGTCCTGCCCATTAAATCTTTGCAAAAGGTTCTGGGGTGTTTCATAGATTCATAGATTCATAAAATTTACAGTGCAGAAGGAGGCCATTTGACCCATCGAGTCTGCACCGGCTCTTGGAAAGAGCACCCTACCCAAGGTCAACACCTCCACCCTATCCCCATAACCCAGTAACCCCACCCAACACTAAGGGCAATTTTGGACACTAAGGGCAATTTATCATGGCCAATCCACCTAACCTGCACATCTTTGGACTGTGGGAGGAAACCGGAGCGCCTGGAGGAAACCCACGCACACACGGGGAGGATGTGCAGACTCCGCACGGACAGTGACCCAAGCCAGGAATCGAACCTGGGACCCCGGAGCTGTGAAGCAATTGTGCTATCCACAATGCTACCGTGCTGCCCCGTGCTGTTAAAAGAAAATTATTGCTTGCTATTTCTATTGCTTGTCTTTCCAGATGGTGGTGGTCATGGGTTTGGAAGGTGCTGCCTAAGGAACCTTGGAGAGTTCCTGTAGTGCATCTTGTAGATGGTACATATGGCTGCCAATGTTCGTTGGTGGTAGAGGGATTGAATGTTTGTAGAAGGGGGAGCAATCAAGTGGGCTGCTTTGTCCTGGATGGTGTCGAGCTTCTTAAGTGTTGTTGGAGCTGCACTCATCCAGGCAAGTGACTTGTGCCTTGTAGATGGTGGACAGGCTTTGGGGGGGGGGAGGGTCAGGAGGTGAGTTACTCGCCGTTGGATTCCTAGCCTTTGACCTGCTCTGATAGTCACAGTATTAATATGGCTAGTCCAGTTCAGTTTCTGATCAATGGTAACCGGCAGGATGTTGCTTGTGGAGGATTCAGCGATGGTAATGCTATTGAATGTCGCGGGGCGATGGTTTAGATTTTCTCTTGTAGGAGACGGTCATTGCCTGGCACTTGTGTGGAGCTAATGTAACTTGGCACTTGTCAACCGAAGCCTGGATATTGTCCGGGTCTTGTGTATTCCCGTAACAGCCTCCCCAAACAGGCGCCAGAATGTGGCGACTAGGGGCTTTTCACAGTAACTTCATTTGAAGCCTACTTGTGACAATAAGCGATTTTCATTTCATTTCATTCACTTCATTTGGGCACAAACTGCTTCATTATCTGAGGAGTCGCTAATGGTGCTGAATATTGGGCAGTCTTCCGGAAACATCCCCAATACTGATAGAAGGGAGATCACTGATGAAGCAGCTGGAAATGGTTGGGCCCAGGACACTGCCCTGAGAAACTCCTGCAGTGATGTCCTGGAGCTGAGATGATTGACCTTTAACCACCATAATCGGTATGACTCCGACCAGTGGATAGTTTTCCCCCTGATTTCCATTGACTCCAGTTTTGCTAGGGTTCTGGTGGGGGTCCTGGTGGGGGGGGGTCTGGTGGGGGTTTCGGGTCACCCTCATGCATGCGTCCTGTGGGTGGGGGGGAGAGGGAGGTGACGTAGCAATTCCTGTGGTGGGGCGGGAGGGGGACAGGGAGATGATGTCCCTACTTGTCAGTGGGGGAGGGGGGAGACAGTATTTGCTTTGTGGGGTGGTCAGTCGCCAGACCTCGCTGTCAGGCTGCTCGCTCAATGTGGCGGCCCGATAGCAGGATTCGGAATGGAATCCCTTGCGCTCCCCGCCATGCATACATTTGCATAGTTGGCGAGAGTGAATCACTTCTGGCGCCTCTCCCATGGCCAGAGGAGCGATTCAGCTCCGGTGGGAGAACATAGTCTCCCAAACGGAAAATCTAGCCCAATGTCTGAGCAGCCACTTTTAAATACCACCACACACCGGACCCAGGGGCGAAAATCCAGGCCCACGTTTTAGGATTTTAGGACAATTTTGTCCCAAATGCTTTTCGGGGGAGAACGATAAGACTTATATTTAGATTAAATCAAAACGCTGCGGACTCTGTAAATCTGAACTAAAAACAAAACACTCTGTAAAATCCCAGCAGGTGTGTCTGCAGAGACAGAAACACCGTTAACCTTTTCAAAGAAGAGTCACATGAAGTCGAAACATTAACTCTGTTTCTCTCTCTCTCCAGATGCTGCCAGGCTTACTGAGTTTTTGACAGCATTTTCCAGAGACATTTAAATGTCGGGTTCCCAAATCAACATATATTCCCACTAGTTGCTTTGAAGATAAAGTTAAAATTCTTTTTTAACTTTAAACCAGGGGCTGGTTTAGCACACTGGGCTAAATCGCTGGCTTTTAAAGCAGACCAAGGCAGGCCAGCAGCACGGTTTGATTCCCGTACCAGCCTCCCTGAACAGGTGCCGGGATGTGGCGACTAGGGGCTTTTCACAGTAATTTCATTTGAAGCCTACTTGTGACAATAAGTGATTTTCATTTTTCATTTTCAAAATTGGGGATTTTCTGGGGCTGTTTCAGCACTGGGCTAAATCGCTGGCTTTTAAAGCAGACCAAGGCAGGCCAGCAACGCAGGTTCAATTCCCGTGCCAGCCTCCCCGAACAGGTGCCAGAATGTGGCGACCAGGGGCTTTTCGCAGTAACTTCATTTGAAGCCTCCTTGTGGCAATAAGCGATTTTCATTTCATTTTTTTTCATTAAGTTGTTTCCCCAAAGATCGTAAACATCCAGGAATTAATTTTGCCTCTGGTGGTACCTCAGCCTCACTATGCTGTGGAGTGTCTGGCCCTGACCTCTCGCTGTGAGCAGGTGGAGTAAGAATGGGGATGGAAACACCAAACTAAAATTCCTCATGTCAAAAACCTGACCAGCAAAACCTCTTCCTGGATTCAGAAGATCAGAATGGGGGAGATAAGTTTGTGTCATATTATTAAAGCGAGCAGAACCACACTGCAGTCCACATGTCAGAAGCCCAGAGACGGGGCAGGTGTGTGTGGGTGGGCAGGTAGTTTCCCCCAGGCCATTGGAGAGGGGTTAGGGTGGCAGGGAGTGGGGCACACAAATTTAGGAAAACATGCGTCAGGCTAGTTTGCCAATGAGCTCCTATCTCTGGAGGCTTTTCCCAGGCCAGGCTGGTCTCAAGCCAACGGCACCTGCAGTGGGAAGCCAGTTAAACGATGTTTAAGGGATCGATTTTCAGTGCTTTCTCAGTGATTTCTCCAGCCCAAGGCAAATTTTGTCCTGGTGTTGCACAGGCCCCGTCACTGCATCAGTAACCTGGCAGCTCAGAGCAAGCAGTTGCACAGGTGAAGGTCAGCGCTGTGAAAGATTTTAAGACATTTTACTGCTCGCCACAAAGAAATGGTAAAGCTGGTGCACTTTCACGCCAAAGATTTGCCTTTTGACAGATGTCTCTGCTAAGGCTGGCACGGATGCCCCCCTGATAATGATGGCTGCTCCATCATATTGCTGTCGCTGCTGTTGCTTGCCTCTCATCAAAGATCTCACTGGTGACAGTGAAGGCCGCTGGTTGCTCCGGCAATGAGCTACTGTGTGTCCACCTCATGGCCCGGGAGGCTGCCGCCTATTCCTAATTGGATGGTGCTCTTAGCGACTGCTTCATTATTGTCTCGCTCGTAAGATCGTGCCTGAAGTTCCACAATTGCTTTGAACAGAGTCAGGACCTGGAAATGGTGAAAATCTGGAATGGTCAGGCCAAAAACAGACTACCTAAAATTGACGTGCTGTAATCACACCCTCCAACCAATGGCAACTTTGCCAAAGTTCTCCTATGTGCTGCCAACGAACAAGGTTTCCTGCCAGACTGTCTGTGACACAGTACAACATTCTCAAGCTGTATAAAACAGTGCGTCTACGTGACTAAGGCCAAGGAAGATTCACTGACCATTTTGTCATGTGAGAGTACCTTTAAGAAATGGGTGTTTATTACTGCAGTGATGTCAGAGAGTGGGTGGAGCTGGGCTGAGTGTCAGCTTTTTACTTTCATTTTAGGCTGTTTGTTGCAGGGTGTGTTTTAGTTTCATTCTCAGAGCTGGATAGCTGCAGTCACAGCCAGAAGGTGTATTAGAGTCTCTCTCTGTAATCTATAGACTGTAAATCAATCCTGGTGATTTAAAACTAATAACAGTAGTGAATTTAACCTGAAGTGCTTCTGGTAAAAGGTGTTTTAAGTCTTACGGATGTTGAAAGGAAAGATTAAAGGATTACTTTGTGTTGTGTTCTTTGGGGGTTGTATTTGAATTAATGGTTGCTACGATGTTCACCGTATGTTTTAAAAAAGTTAACTTGAGTTCATAGAATAAACATTGTTTTGCTTTAAAAAATACTTTTCAATTTCTGCTGTACCACATCTGTAGAGTGGGCTGTGTGCTCCTCATACCACAATCTATTAAAAGCTGTGGGTCAGGTGAACTCCATGATACATTTGGGGTTCTCTAAACCCTGGCCCATAACAATTTTCTATTCAGGTATGGTTCCCGCTCAGAGATCCCGCTTTGTGATTTTTGTCACACCCAAACACACATCAGGTAAATATAGTCCTGAAAACCTGATGAATCTGAGGGAACAGTTTGAATGAAATGCGTTCATTTTATTGGCAACAATAGTTCACCTTGAATAGCTGTTTTCCAAAATGCTATCACTTTGGAGCGAAGCCCAGTGGCTCTTATTGTTTTGATTGACAAACTGGAAGCAACAATGACAGGAATCTACCTCCTCCTTCTCGAAGTCAACTTGCCATTTACAGAATGATTTAGAATGCATTTAGGGCCACACAGGAAACCAGTATTAATGGATTTTAAACCCGCCTGGAAGTTTGGCAGTTAGTTTGTACTTTATCTCAGTATTTGTTTAGGTTGAGAAACACAACAAGTGGCAGTAGCAAGGGGACCACATTATAAATAGCCTGTTTTCCTATTGTGGTATTTAGTCTACAGCCTAGTCTTCCTTCATCAGTGAGAACACCGAGTGCCTCTTGCAGGAAATAAAAACAACCTTTGTGCTAAACCGTAGATTAAACCAAAACACAGACACCAACGGGTGGGTGGATGCAGAAGGACCACGTATCAAACCTGTTTAAATCCTTGCGGATTAAAGGAATTTGAGCTTTTCATGGATTAGGAAACTGAATTTTTTAAAAAACAAGTGAGAGGGAAGGTGATAGTTAAAAGGAATTCTAACGGTTGTACCCAGTGAAAAGCAAAAAATACTGTGGTTGCTGAACTATACACATAGCGGAAACACCCAGCATTGCTGGCAGCATCTGTGGAGAGAGAAATCGAGATAATGGGTGGGATTTTACCCCAAACCCTCAAAGAACAAGGAACAAAGAAAAGTACAGCACAGGAACAGACCCTTAGGCCCTCCAAGCCCGCGCCGACCATGCTGCCCGTCTAAACTAATATCTTCTACACTTCCGGGGTCCATATCCCTCTATTCCCATTCTTTTCCTGTATTTGTCAAGATGCCCCTTAAACGTCACTATCGTCCCTGCTTCCTCCACCTCCTCCAGCAGCGAGTTCCAGGCACCCACTACCCTCTGCGTAAAAAACTTGCCTCGTACATCTCCTCTAAACCTTGCCCCCTCACACCTTAAACCTATGCCCCCTAGTAATTGACCCCTCTACCCTGGGGAAAAGCCTCTGACTATCCACTCTGTCTATGTTCCTCATAATTTTGTAGACCTCTATCAGGTCGCCCCTCAACCTCCGTCGTCCCAGCGAGAACAAACCGAGTTTATTCAACCGCCCCTCATAGCTAATGCCCTCCATACCAGGCAACATTCTGGTAAATATCTTCTGCCACATGCCCATTAATCACCCATGGATCAAAAATGTAACGACAAAACTAAAAGAAACTAAAAGAAAGGGAGAAAACAAAGGGGGATAAACAAGAAGGAACAAGAACGACCCTCGAATAAATAAAACTTTGGGCGGAATTCAACCAAAATCTTTTTATAACTTTTTATAACTTTTTATAACTATCATTTTGCAAAACGTTGGCCGGTTGTTCCCACCGTTCTCTTGGCTGTGATCCACACTGGTATTCGCCCACACTTAGGGTGCGATCTACCGGTCACGTTGCGACTGAAAATCAGCGTGTTGCATGCAACATGGCAGAGAGCTGCTGGGACACGTCGCGATGTGAAGCCTGCCCGTTATGGGCGGGATCACATTTTGGCAAAATCTGCATATTAGAGCAAGACAACCAGTCTCACTTTAATACGCAGTTCCCTGAGGTAGCTGGGGGGGTGGTGCGGGGGGTGGGGGGGGGGGGTGGGGGGGGGTGGGGCGGTGTTCGGGGTTTGCGTCGGGGGCTCTAGAGATCAAGCTCCTCAGTGCAGAAAACGGCGCTGAGTGCGACCTCAGCCGCGTGCTCCCTGCTGAGTCCCGTCCCCCCCAATCTACCTGGATGGGTGTTAGGTAGCGGGGTATTTCTCAGTGCACCAAGCACCAGGACACACCGGGCTAATCTCGCGCGATGGGACTCTGTCCCCATTCAGGTAGACCGCGCCCTTCGTCAATATTTTGGGGCCTAGGGAAGTTTCTCCCTGGTCCAGCCCTAATTTAGAACTTTTTTCAGCACAAGGAAACTGGCCCCGTCGGCAAGAATTGCTCCTCAGAGCGTGGCTGCCATTTTGAAAGGGTACCCCGATCTCCAAATGAGCGTCCTCCACCCACCCCCCCCCCCCCCCGCCCCACCAAGTGAGGATGCCTCGCTTTGACGTCAAAAAGGCCCCCCCCCCCCATATTTCAGGCCTGCCCACCCCACTTTCAGGACCCCCACCCTTCATCCCTCCAACTTTTATGAGGCCTCCGATACCTGCCCTTCACCCATTCCACAGAGCCCCTCACCTGCATGGGCATGCCCCCCCCCCCCTTCAGGCTCCAACCCTTGGCAGTGCCACCTGGCACCTGAGCACCCTGGCATTGTCACCCCAGCACCCTGTCAGTGCCAATCAGGCACACGGACAGTGCCAGGGCGGCGGTGTCAACGTGCTCAGGTGCCAATGGGAGTGCCAGGGTGCAACCCTGTCCCTGACCACCAGGGGGTCTCCAATGGCCTGGGAGATCCCGCCCCAGGTGCTGTTATGCCTGGTTTATGTGGACCAGTATTAAATGGCGCTCTGGTGAGGGTTCCGGGCGACAGAAGAATCCGGCACATGCATATGTAAATGAGCCTAATGACTCATTTAAATGTGCATATCAGGATCTCGCCCAGCGAGGGTGAGATCCAGATTGCGACGCCTCGCAAGAGGATTCAACGGCCTCAGCTCGACATCAGGTCAGGTGTGACCAGGCCGTTAATCGCGCCCTATGTTTCTCACAGCTTTTCACTCCCTCTGCTCGTCAGTTTTATTTTGATTATACATCTTGCGTTCACACTGAATGGGCAGGAGCTTCCTGCCCTTCCTGCCTGCGGGATATTCCCGTCCTGCCGTAGGCAGCCAGTGATGAGCCCGCTGCCCCAGGGCAGGTTCTCCGGTGGTAGGATGGTCGAGCTACGATAAGCGGCGTAGGCATCAACGGGATCAGGAGGTTCCGCGGGTAGCCAATGATGAGCTGCCTCCACCGCTGGAAAACCCACCACAGGAGGGCCAGAATATCCTGTCCGAGGTAATGATCTTGCCGTTAACAGATTGTTTACGCCTGTGCACAGGGGTTGTAGATAATCTGCTTCAATTATTTGCTTTTTCTGGGTCTTTTGAGAAGTCTTACTTCCTGTTTCTTCATTACGTTGCTGGATCATAAATTAATCAGTTCTATCAATGTTCCCCATTGAAGCCATAGAATCCTTGCATTGCAAAAGGGGGCCATTCGGCCCATCAAGTCTGCACCAACCCTACGAAAGAACACTATCTATGCCCACTCTCCCGCCCTATTCCAGTAACCACACGCATTGATCACGGCCAATCCTCCTGACCTGCACATCTTTGGACTGTGGGAGCACTCGGTGGATACCCAGACGCGGAGAGAAGGTACAAACTCCACCCAGACAATCAATCAAGGCTGTTTGCACAATTTTATTATTAGTGCATCTTTTGTGGCATCCCTATGTGGGAAGTTTGGAAACCAGGTGATGTTCAGCTGCAGACGGTGTCACACCTACACAAATAGGTTAGCTCGAGTGTGAAGAGGATAACACAAACCGGTCAATGTTTCAGTGGGAACCCTTCAGCAGAACAGAGATTAAACAGATCCTGACAAGTCTTTTTGTTTCAGGCAAGTTTCATGCAGCAAGTTCCCAACTTCCCTTCCGAAGACCCGGCAGGAGCAGGTTCCATGCTGGCATCTGTGCCCACGAGCCCCCACGGGCCCCTCAAATACACCGAGCACCCAGCTGGCTTTTCTTACATTTTTAAAGCTGGTGTAAACATAAAGCTATTGCCCAAAGAAATAAATAATGTCCACTGTTAATCCCCTCCTCCCATGAGCAATCAGTGCGGAAGCAATACGGGGGGGGGGGGGGCGGAATTGCGCCTTATTTTCATTTGAACCCATACTAAAAATTTGTGAATGAAATAATGCGGGAGTTATGCCAAGGTCAAACCTTTTCCAGACATGGGATTTGTGTACAGAATGTGTGGGTGAGCTCCTGACCCTGTTCAAAGATACAGAGGCCTTCTGTTTTCTTGGCATGTGATGGGTTTAAAGAGCTTCAGTCTGCAAGACGCAGCATGTTTGTGTCTCATGGTGTGCAAAGCACCGATGCTGCCAACTGGTACTTTTGTGGAAAGAATTTTATCCGGTTCTCTCCGGGGAAGTAAACGGAATCTTAAAATGTTTAGGCACCGAAAAGGCATTAGTGTTTTTGCAACCTGTTATTATTCCAAAAACAAAATCAACCTTCCCTGGCAGAGATTGCAAGGGGTTTTCATAATATACTTGTTTAAAGTTTCTGGCTTATTGATTTGAGATGAGGATCGAGCTTATTATGCCATGAATTATTCACTTGTTTTATATATTGAATAAAATGCATGCCACCTCTCTGTGCAATTCGATCAAATCAAGTCCCACTCACCACTGTTTAGAGTCATAATAGAACTAGGACTCACATGATGCAGTCATTACCTGAGCCAGGAGCTCAACACTAAACGGCATCGCTGGTTCAAAATACAAACTGGTGGCACAGCTTATACACTGAGTGAATGATTAGACGCTGGGTGATATTGGGGTCAACCCTGGCTTTCTCACCTCTGGCCTTAGGCCTCGGTTTAGATGGTGGTTTAGTTGGGACTTGGGATACAGAGATACAACTCAGCCAGGGTTCCTCACTGTATTCACTGCTGGAAGTATTATTATGCCCATGTCAAGTGGGGAAGGCAGCAGGCTGGAGTTTGACAGAGCTATTGTCAATACTCTGCCACCACACACCATCAAGGCTCTGCCTAGCTGAGTCACCTGAATGAGGAACCAGGAACCGCCTTTGGAAACTGACCCCAGCAAACCAGGCACATCCAGGAGACTGCTGGGAAAGGGTAAACTGGCAAAAAAAACGATTGCCACACAAATCAATAATCATTTGATTCACCTCCAAACTCTGCCATCCCAACGTGTCATAAACGCACTCTCTTGAAAAGATCGAAGAATAACAGCTAAGTCGAATATCTGTTCCTCAATGTGTTGGGACCCAACATTCATACTTTGTTCTCTTTCTATGTACCAGATTTGCCTTTATGTGGATCAGAAATAGGGTTTAAGCTGCAGTGAATGGTCCATATAAATTTGTTCCGACAAAATATGGGCAGCCCGTTGACACAGTGGTTAGCACTGCTGCCTCAACAGCGGCAGGGACCCGGTTCGATTCTGGCCATGTCTGCGTCGAGTTTTCACATTCTCTGCCTGGGTTTCCTCCGGGTGCTCCGGTTTCCTCCCACAGTCCAACGATGTGCAGATTAGGTAGAGTTACAGGGATAGGGTGGGGGGAGTGAGCCTCGGGTAGGGTGCTCTTTCAGAGGGTCGGTGCAGACTCGATGGGCTGAATTATCTGGATGATGTATTGTTTCCCCTTCACCCCACCCATAGAAAAATCTTGAACTGCTACATTTCTGCTAATATCTCTTGATAGTGCTTTCGGTATGCATCTTTTAAGAACTACAACTTTCTTTTAGATTTGCCGATTCCTGCTACTTCGTGGCACCCCTTACACCACATTTTCTTCTAGTCCTCTGATTGCTGCCTCTGAATCACCAGGAAAGTATTCATTCGACTGAAGACATATGATCACCTTCTTTGCTTATTTGGACACCAAACTACCCCTTTCTCTTTGTTACTAAGCAGAGCCTCGTCAAAAAAGTTGTCTTTTTTTCACTCGGCACTCAGTTATTTTCACCAAGTTTTCCATAGACTCACAGAAGGAGCCCATCACACTTGTGCACTTTGAAAGAACTACCTAATTAGTCTCAATCCCATCAATCTCCCCAGAGCACTCCAAATGCTCCCCATTCAAGTATTTATCCAATTCTCTTTTGAACATGTACCCGGGCCTAGGGAATCACAACCGAATGAAGGAATCTTTGGGCATTTCTAGCGGTTGGTAAGTGGTTCGTTAGCTGCTTGCAAAGTGTTCAAGCATTGGCTGATACAAATGTGCTGTGATTGCTCCAACTGACATCTTTCACGACCATGTAATTTGCAACCTCATTGTGAGTTTGTTAACTGGGTTGAAGAATGTCCATTTATTTTGTGTGAAGCAAACAAGGAGAGAGCTCAGCCGCACAGAAACGCTGCTGCGATTTCCCAAAGATTAACTGCACACTCATACCTCGTAGAAAACAGGAGAGAATATTTTGGGTTTTCATTTTATTCTGTGGAGGATCGGACTCTTTCCATCAATAATACAAACAGATTGTGATTAGTGATCATGCATTCTCATGCTGTTCTTGTCTGATATGCTACATTAAGCACATTTAGTCCATGGTCATTTGTAGCTATCTGTTTTCTAATTGCAGCTCCCTGAAGCCACTGGGCAGCATATAAATGGGAAACTTCAGGGTCACTGTTTAAATTAGGTCGGGCACCTACTTGATCATTTAAACTTGCTCATGCCACATGAGCTGTTATGTCCTTGCTGTAATGTTGTGCTTTACAACTTGATAAAAATATTGCAAAATAGTTTTCTAAAAAATAATGGGAAGGTCATTACAGGACTATTAATAGCTGGGTCAGTCAAGCAGGCTCTCTCACCACAAGGAAATCTCTTGAAAGGCACTTTAGTGTGCTTGTCTCTTGTGTCAGCCACACAGATGCAATTGGTGATGTGATAATCTTGCAACATAAATCATGCCTGAGACTACAAGTTAATCATTATCTTTTGACAATTTTCTCCCATGCGGAATACATCGAGTCCTTGAAGGGCGACGGTCTTCTCAGCTTCAGGCATCCTTTGTGACTTTATTTGAGTGGCCCTTATTTGCACATCAGCCTCTCTGCCCTGTGTCGCTCAGATTCTCCCTGGTGAGTTTTGAAGGGGAAAACAAACTAATAAATCCATTCCACCAAAATAAATGTCTTATATACAGAACAAATCGTGTTGCGTTGTATTTCAGTTAATTTTTGTTGAAGTTTGTTTCAGTTTGAATTTGTTTTGGATTTATAAATCACAGGCTGAATTTGCAAACTTTTGGGAGTTTTGTTTGTCCCCAATCTGAGCTTCCAGCTCTGTCACAATGATCTTGTCATGTGCATGGAAGGGATGTCAGCATGACATCACTAGAAGGGAAGTTTGTCATGTGATCCAGTCTCAGCTTTACTTTTGCTTTGATATATATAACTATTTACATGTGCTTAATCTTTCTAAATGAACCCACAATGTGCTTATCCAATTCCTTATGAGCGATAGGTGCCTTGTACCTTGTGCAGTAAGTAAGCCCAAGGTATTATTGCATCATGATAAAAACACGACAGTAAGTGCCCACATCTAGGACATCATCACCACCAATCCCAACCACTCCCTGCTCATCTTCCCCTACCTGCAAACACAGCCCATCTTTTCCTGAAGCTCTCATTCATAACTCTTTTTCTCGTTTCCTCCAAACCTGGTGGTCCTGCCAACCATCCTCTGCCCTCTGTGCACTCCACCTCATCGAACACTCTGTCATCCTACCCCAAGTCTTGGTGAACCATCCTTCTGACCCCAGCCGATCTGAACTGTCTCTTGACACCTGAATCTTGAAACTCTTATCCCCTGTTTAAATCCTCCAGAGCTCACTTTGTCCGAGCCCCCTTGCAATGGCCTCACCGACTACCCGACCTCGCCCTCCCATCCAACCCGTGTCTTGAACTCAATTCCCTTTAACTCCATTGGTGGATATATCTTTGGTTACTATTCCTATGGTAACTCACGATCCATTCATCATAATACATGTGGTACATTAAATCAAATGTATCTTATTAGAAAACTGCTGAAATTACTAAAAAATAATTAGTGAGAAACTTCAAAAAATGGTGTTTTGTGAGTTGGACAGGTCATTCGTCCGCTACTAACTTTGACCAGATTTATTGCGATTGCTCTGACCTGCTGACATTTGGAACTGTGAACTTGTTTGTGAGGTAAAGATACTGAGAGCTAGTGGGTGCTGTTTATCTCTGGAACAAGCCTTTCACAACCATTTTCACCTGTATTAATCACAGGGCATACTGATATTTAATGAGCATTTTAAAACATTTGCAAAGCAAGTAAAGACGAGGCTATATTAGAACAGGTCGGGCTGTGTCTGCGGAGAGAGTTAGAGCAAAATGGGGGTATTTAATGCCCTCCCTGAGGTGAATTTGGAGGCAGGGGGAAATTTAATCTATTGGGGCAGTACCTGACGGCTACCCTGCCCCACCTCCTGCCTCTGACCTGAGTCAGTCGGGCTGAGAGACTCGTGGACAGCCTTCCTGCCCAGCTGCCAATTGATGCTCGTAAGTAGAAAATTAATACCCACCTGAGAGTCTCACCCCCTCCACCATTGGTAGAACCAGATGTGGGCGGGGCAATCTACACGTGGGAAGCCTAAAAATCAAACCCTGTCATGTTGGCTTGGGGACTCCTAAGGGGGAGGGGGCTATTCAAAGGTCCTCGGTGCCTGATCGGGGGATCTGGCATTGGGAAGGGCAGTGGGGGCGGTGGGGGGGGGATGTTCTGAGGGACATCAAAGAACCAGTTTTAGTCACATGGGCAACAGCAATTGACATGCAATACAAGGCAGATGGTGATCATTCGCAATAAACTATCGTCAATTTCCCTTGTTAAATTGCAAACCTAGAGAAACAGAGTCTAGGGGTCCATTGACTCTGCGTTTTGAAGGAAGCTTCAGAGAATGGCAGGCATGAATTCCTCAAAGAAGTGCTGCCTAGACATGTCCATTCAAGGGGGAGGGGTGTGGTGGGGTGACCCCACCTGGTGTGACTCAATTCATAACTTTCTGGATGTGTGACAATTTGGGCTGATTCCGACACCCATCTTTCTTTTTTAAAATTTAGAGTACCCAATTAATTTTTTTTCCAATTAAGGGGCAATTTAGTGTGGCCAATCCACCTACCCTGCACATCTTTTGGGTTGTGGGGGTGAAACCCACGTAAACATGGGTAGAATGTGCAAACTCCACGCGGACAGTGACCCAGAGCCGGGATCGAACCTGGGACCTCGGCGCCGTGAGGCAGCAGTGCTAACCACTGCGCCACCGTGCTGCCCCCGGCACCCAGCTTAACAGTTCATCAGTGTCCGTTTATAAATAAATAAAAACAGTTCCAGACTTCTCCATATGAGCACAGACCATGTTTAAAGTTATCTTTATGACATGCCTTTTACTGGGCAATGTTTCAGGGGAACCCTTTGCTTACATGTTTACATATAATATCAATATATTCACTCTGGGCTAATATGTGGATGGTCTCTCTCACACACAGTGAGCAAGGTGATATAGAGAACAGCAGTGAGCATGCAATTGGAAGCCTATTCAGCAAATGAAGTCGCATTGGGAAGGCAAAGATTGCTGATCAGTAGATTTGGGTTGTATTGGCTGAAGCTACCAAGGTTGATTGGCAAGGAGCTGCTAATTCCTTTGTAGGGGCTCCGAGAGGAGGCATATGGTTAAGGGACATCCATCCTTCCAGAAGCATCTGGAGCAGCAGGCATGGGGTGAAGCAACGTAAATCCAACACAAGCTGCTGCTAATGTCACAGATCTCTGGCCTTGCAACTTCTAAACTTGCCAGAATTACAATAGGCTGTCAGTGAGGTGTTATACCCATCAGTCAGCGCACGTCTGCAAGCAGCCGAGTTAAGAGGAGTGATAGGCTAGAAGATAGATGTCCTGCCTCTTAAAGCTGATAATATAGGAGTAATTGCTGAGGGAGAGTCATGGCTTAGGTGATAGGTTCAAATCTTACTCCCAGACTTGAGTGCAGCAATCTCTGCTGACACTCCAGCACTGAGGAGGTGCAGCACTGTTGGAAGTGCTGCACTGAGGAGGTGCTGCACTGAGGGAGTGCTGCCTTTTGGGTGAGACGTCTTGTCAACTCAGACAAATGTAAAAGATTCCATGGCACTATTTTGAAAAAGAGTAGGGGAGTTACTTCTGCTGTCCCGGCTAAAATGCATCAACATCATAAAAAGCAGATAATTGTGATCACATAGTGCCCTGCCCACAAAAAGCAGAACAGGTCCAACCTGACCTAAAACTGCCCCATCAGTCTACTCTTTATCATCAACAAAGTGATGGAAGAGTCATCAACAGTGCTGTCAAGCAGCACCTACTCGGAATAACATGCTCACTGATGCTCAGTTTGGTTTCAGTTAGGTCCATTCAGCTCCTGACCTCATTACAACCTTGGTCCAAACATTGACAAAAGAGCTGAATTCAAGAGGTGAGGTGAGGGTGTTGCTAACTTTTGGTTGGTTCTTAATTTGGCTCTATTTAATCACGTTTGCTCAAGAGTCGGCAGGTATCTTTCGACATACCACAAGGTTCAGAACCGAATACTGATCAATGACTCGATACACCAGTTAGTAAGTTCAAAAGCAATGCTCATTTATTTACACACAGTCAAATCTACTCATGCATAAACTCTAAGAACTAAACTACCACTATTACTAAGGCCTATACTTAGCTTCGGGCACCCACTCAGTCAGAGGAACAATGGCCGTTGCTCGGTTCTGAGGCTGCTGGGTTGAGCTGTTTACAGGGTAGCAACTAGGAGCGTCTATCTCGTAGCATGCGTTGACTTGGAACTTACTTGGTCTGCTGTAGCTGCTAGGCTGGTCTCTCTCTTCGGTGAGAGCCAAAGCCAAAGGAGGAGGATTCTCCCTTGGGAAATACCTTTTATACTGAAAAGGGCTTTGCGCTCTTTTGGGCGGGCTCTGAACTTGGCCTCAACTAATTGGGTCTTTCCCTATCATCTGTATCGATTTTCCTCCAATAGAGGGGTGGTTCCCTGATCGCTGGGCGTGTCCTGGTGACTGTCAGTCTGCTTTGTCTTAGCTTCTTCTGGCGCCGGGGAGTCTGTCCTAACGTTGTGTATCTAAATGTTTCCCTTTTGTCCCCGGAGGTGGCTCATTAGTATGTACATCCTTTGGTAGTTTATGTCCTGTCTGAGCGTTTAAGGTTCTAATCAACAGACAGACCTTGCACCTGCTTGTTTCTTTGCATTGTCCAATTTTCCCTGCAGTCTTTGCGTATGTCCATTTTGTAATCGGGACGTGGCCATCCCAGATGTCTACAAGGGTGACTGTCCTTGATTGAGTGTGGCATCAAGGAGCCCTAGCAAAACTGGAGTCAATGGGAATCAGGGGGGAAACTCTCCACTGGTTGGAGTCATACCCGGCACAAAGGACAGTGGCTGTGATGGTTGAGGGTCAATCCTCTCCAGGAAATCACTGCAGGTGTTCCTCAGGGAAATATCCGAGGCCTTTGATCTTTGACCACTTCATCAATAACCTTCCATTCATCAGAACATCAAAAGTGGGGATGTTCACTGATGATTGCACAATGTTCAGCACCATTCGCAACTCCTCAGATGCTGAAACATTCCATGCCCGTACGCAGCAAGACTTGGCCAACATTCAGGCTTGGGCAAGTGACATTGCAAGATAAATACCAGGCAATGACCATCTCAACAATAGAGAATCCAGCCATCCCTCCTTCACCTTCAATAGCATTGCCATCACTGAATACCACACCCTCAACATCCTGGGGGTTACCAGACAGAAACTGAATTGGACTAGCCATATAAATACTGTGGCTACAAGAGCAAGTCAGGGGTTGGGAATTCTGCGCGGCATAACTAACCCAAAGCCTATCCACCATCTGCAAGATACAAGTCAGGAGTGTAATGGAATACTCTCCACTTACCTGGATGAGTGCAGCTCCAACAACACTCAAGAAGCTTTACATTACCCAGGACAAAGCAATCCATTTGATTGGCACCGCATCCCGCTCCTTAAACATTCACTCCCTCCACCACCGAGGCACATTAGCAATAGTGTGAACCAGCTACAAGAAACGGCAACTCACTAAGGCTTCGTCGACATCACCTTCCAAACCTGTGACCGCTACCATCTAGGATAAGGGCAACAGATCCATGGGAACACCACCACCTGGAGCCTCCCTCCAAGACACTCACTATCCTGACTTGGAACTATATTGCCCTTCCTTCATTGTCGCTGGATCGAAATCCTGCAAAACCCTCCCTAACAGCACTGTGAGTGTACCGACACCCCAGGGCCTGCAGTGGTTCAAGAAGGCAGCTCACCATCACCTACTGAAGAGACTATAAAAGCTGGCCTAGCTAACGCCACTCATATCCCATGAAAGAATTTCAAAAGTTGTTGTTTGTGGGCTGCCAGGTTTCCGATATTACAACAGAGGTTGCACCTCACAAAGTATTGAATTACTATAAAGTACTTTGAGACATGCAGCGGTAACGAAAAGTGCTATACAAACTTGCGCCCCCAAGTTTGACAATGCCTGGTTTAGACTACAATATTGGGCTGGAATCTCCGTTCTGGAAACTAAGTGCTCCCTCCAGCGGAGACTCCCTCCTGGTCCCTGCTTGCACTAGGAGCCGCGTCCATGTGCGATTCCCTCTCCTTTTCCATGAAAATATATGCATGGAGGAGAGCTCGCAGGATTCTGTTGGAATCCCGTTACCCATTTTGAGCGGGAAGTCCGATACCAAGGTCTGGTGGCTGGTCCCCCTCCCCCCCACACAATGCAAAACCTCCCCCCCCCCCCCCCCCCCACCCAACTGTAAAGTTGGGATATCCGTCCCCCCCACCATAGGAAAAACAGGTAACCCCCCACATACACGCACAACACGCACAAATGAGGGTGGCCCAACCCCTCGCCCAGCAGACCCTGCCAACGTACCTTCTCCAATCAGACCCCCCCAACAGAGCTCCCCCCCCATCAGATGTTCCATCAGAGACCCCTATCAGAAAGCCCCTACCTGAAAGCTGAAAAGAAGTCCAGGCAGGTGCATTTTCACTGACCCTTTCCTTTTAAAAAAAAATGTTTATTAAGAATTTTTCAACAAAATTTTCAACCATACAAACCCCGTCCCCCGTAACAAAAAGAAAAGAAAAGTCGCGTAGCAAGACATAAACATGTCAAATCAACATAATACAGAACTTTGTACATTGGATTCCTCCCGCACATATCAACTTTCTGGAACATTTATGTATTTTCTTGCTCAAGTGCCCCCAGGAAAACCCCCCTTCCCCGTCCACCCTTCTTCCCCCCACTGACCCTTTCCTAACATCTGCTGCCTCAGACAAAAGTGTTTAAAGTACCAGCTGTTACAAGTGTCAGAGGCTTCCTTGAATGCCAAATACGTTTCAAAGGGTTTGAAATCCCTTGACAACCTTTGAAATGCAAATCTTCCATTCAATTTCACACAGCAATATGTTATATTAGCCGTTAAGATTTCCTCTATTTCACAACAGCTTTTGACGTGATGCGGAGCTCTCAATTGTAGCAAGAGTGTTTATAAACATTGTGGTTAGCATCAAAGTCGGGTCTTGGAGGTGCATTCTCACATGAAGGGAAAGATAGATCAACAATCCACTAAGCAGCTGTGTCTAGGGTAATAAAACTGCCAATCACTAGCTAATGTAATGCATTGCTGTGCAAAATTGAATTGACCACTCGTGAGGTCATTAATGCCTTGCGATACTATATCCAGAGTATAAAGCTCCTGACGTCGTGCTTTGCAGTTAGCTGCTCCCACAACCTTCTCACTCTGTGACTGGAGGGCCTCCTGCTCCCCTTGTGGAAACCACACATCTCTCTTCCTTTCTACCGCCTCCACCAGGACCTCCAGTGTAGCATTATCAAACCTTGGGGCAGACTGTGTTCCATTGTCAACCATTGCCCTTCGCTGCACGGCACCGTTCTGAATGATGTCAGCACCTCCAGCACCCACAATCCCAAGAGGTGAAGGCTAGGTTTAAGGAGTGCTAACAAGTAACAACATTGGAATCCCTTCTGACGCATGCATTCAATGAACAGTGCAGGCAGCAATCATGCTTATGGCTGCTTTATACTGAGTGGGTAGTCCCACACCATGGTCCTCATGTCTGTTTTCAAGTGTACTCAATTGGATCCCCGTGATCTGAATATGATCACATTGCTCTGTGCAAATTGGCTGCAGCATTTTGTACTTTGGAACAAGATTTTGTCAAAAGTGTTTTATTTGGTTCTAAAATGATTTGGGACATCTGGGGCGGGATTCTCCACTGCCGCGCCGAAGTGCCCACGCCGTTGTGAACGCCGCCGAGGTTCACGACGGCGCGAAACGGCCCCTATCCCGACCGATTCAGGGCCCGATAATGGGCTAGGCACGGGGCCGCGTCATCTACACGTGCCGCGTAAAGGTGGCGCCGCATACATGACGCATCCGGCGCCGCATAACTGGCGTAACCCGCGCATGCGTGGTTGCTGTCCTCTGCGAGTCCGCCCCGCAAGAAGATGGTGGACGGATCTTGCGGGGCCGCAGAAGGAAGGAGGTCCTCCTTCAGAGAGGACGGCCCGACGATCGGTGGGCACCGATCGCGGGCCACCCCACATTTGAAGTACCCCCTGGTGCAGGATCCCCCCTCCCCCACCCCCGCAGGCCGCCCCCCCCCCAACGTTCCCGCGCTGTTCCTGACGGCAGTGACCAGTTGTGGACGGCGCCGGGGGGGAACCCGCCGTTTTGGGCTAGCATCTCGGCCTATCCGGGCTTGAGTATAGCAGGGGTGTCGGAGAATCGCCATTTTGGATGTCTCGGGCGATTCTCCGGCTCGACGGGGCCGTTCCTGCCGCTTGGGCAGCCAAACGTTCCCGCGACGTCGGTCCAACGCCCTGCCGCGATTCTCCCAACCGGCGCGGGAGTAGAGAATCTCGCCCATGAAATCCCGACAGGAATGCATGTTTCTCTTTTCCTTTCTGTCTCTCTTTTTGTCTCTTTGCTTCTCTCTTCTTTCTCACATCACTAATACAATTGGAATAACATTAAGAGATGCATAAAATTGGCATCGAAACAGATCTCTTACTGCGCTGGCACTAAACAAATGTTGTGCTGTGATAAACAATACTATGCCAGTTGCAGCACAGGAACATTTATCCAATTATGCTTTTTTTCTCTCATCTATTTTGTCCTTTTTACATGCTCATTACCAACTTTCCATCCTCCTCCACCCCATGAACGGTTTTGATGTGTGAAATGTGAAATTCCTCTGTGCGCTATTTTTGACTGGACTGATTGCTTTGTTAAAGTATCAGATGCAGGAATTTGACCCAAATGCATTAATTAATCACCAATGGCCGCTTCTACGTTACTGCCGATGCGTAGGTTCTGCATTGTTGATGCTGCTGGTCAATATAAATACACTGGCAGACGTGGAGAACAATGACTTTCACAAGTCTCCTGATTTCCCGCTGCGCCTCCCTCCAGCCCAGAAATACCATTGTGAAGATGGTGCCTGGGTGTCCTTTTCCAGATGAGGAAATGGATTATCAGGAGTTGCATGTATAAACTTTGACATTTTCAGTGTTCATCCCTATCACTGTAAACTCCCCCCACCCCCCCACCCCCTCCAAGATATCTGAGCTCCTCTAACTCTCACCTCTTGTGCATTCCAAAACAAAACTGCTCCACCATTGGTGGCCATGCCTTCAGCCGCTTCGGTCCCAAGCTGGCGAAATGCCTCCCTACAGCCCTCTGCCTTTCTACCTCGCTTTTCTCCAAGAAGACACAGCTTAAAATCGACCCCTGGACCAAACCTTTAGTCCGAATATCTCCTGATGTGGATCGGTGCCATGCTTTCTTTTATAGTTTCCCTGTTAAGCGCATTGGGGTGTTTCACTCTATCAAAGGCACCATATCAGTGATAGGCAGCCTAGGCTGGCGATTGGGCCGAATGTATGGCTCGCCTTCATCTTAATGAGACGCAAGATTGAAATGGTGCTCGTTCACTAAATATGATGCTGTGAATAGATTAAATACATTTACTAGATGCCAAATATTTCAGAACAAGTTATAGGGGCAGCACGGTAGCACAGTGGTTAGCACTGTTGCTTCACAACGCCTGGGTCCTGGGTTTGATTCCTGGCTTGGGTCACTGTCTGTGCGGAGTCTGCATGTTCTCCCCGTGTCTGCGTGGGTTTCCTCCGGGTGCTCCGGTTTCCTCCCACAAGTCCTGAAAGACGTGCTGTTAGATGAATTGGACATTCTGAATTCTCCCTCTGTGTACCCGAACAGGCGCCGGAATGTGGCGACTAGGGGCTTTTCACAGTAACTTCATTGCAGTGTTAATGTAAGACTACTTGTGACAATAAAGATTATTAAAAATTAGGAAATGGTTAAGCATTTATATATTAATAGAACTGTCATCAACTTCAAGTGGTAAAGGCAGAATAAATATTTCCACTTGACTGGACGCAGAGGGAGCGCATGGCTCTCTCAGTCAATGTTGTGAGCAATCAGCACGCACCTCATTTCACTCACCCTCGCTTTACGTGTGAATCACTTCAGCCAAACTGTTGGGGAAAAGCACGAGTGGAAAGCAGCTGAATGTGGCAGCCCTGCACCTGGGCAATGGTCAACAAAGTGACTCGTGGTCAGCGCTCAGCCCCCTAATGGGCTGCATGTTACCTGTTGTGTTGGGCTTCTCGGGCCCTCCGCCTGCACTTTTCACCTCCGAGGTGGCCTCCGTGCAATTGTTCGAGGACAAGCCGGTGCATGCTGTGTGGGATCACAATCCGGTCCAACTTTAGGAGGACACCATCAATGACGGCCAAGTCGTCCCGGACATTGTAAAATTGTGGGCACTGCCCCTTGAGCCACCCTTCCGTCATGTGGCGCATCACACGTTGTAGAAGGGGGTCAGCCGCAGTCTCACGGCGAATGTGGGCCAGACGTGCATCAGTCGCCAGCAGATTGGCCGATGTGAAGGCTACTGTTGCGTCGACCTGACAAACGAACCCCTCCGATTCGGGTGGTGTGTTCACTGCTCTGGACAGGGCATCCGCGATGATGAGGTCCTTTCCCGGGGTGTAGACAAGTTGGAAGTCGTACCTCCGGAGCTTGAGCAGAATGCGCTGGACGCGAGGGGTCATATCGTTGAGGTCCTTCTGAATGATGCTGACCAGGGGGCGATGGTCGGTCTCCACAGTGAACTGCGGAAGACCATCCACATAATCGTGGAATGTGTCGATGCCGGTCAACAAACCCAGGCACTCCTTTTCAATCTGCGCATAGCGCTGTTCTGTGGGGGTCATGGCCCGCGAGGCATAGGCGACCGGGGCCCATGATCAGTGTTGTCCCGTTGCAGGAGTACCGCCCCAATGCCGGACTGGCTGGCATCAGTCGAGATCTTTGTGTCCCGAGTGGTGTCGAAGAGCGCCAATACC